>NC_140501.1:53509983-53714983 GCF_964271855.1 Acomys minous | reverse complement strand
ACCCAGAAACCAAGAAGACCCGACCGAAGCTGCCTTCAGGGTCCAAGAAGGACATTTCCTCGGTCAACAGAGCTGTCATCGCTGTCGCAGCCAGTGGAGGCAGAATTGACAAACCTGTCTTAAACACTGGCCATGCCTACCATAAGTACAAGGCAAAGAGGAACTGCTGACCATGTGTAAGGGGTGTGGTCCTGAATCCCGTGGAACATCTCTTTGGAGGTGGTAACCACCAGCACATTGGCAAACCCTCCACTATCCGAAGAGACGCCTCTGCTGGGTGCAGAGTAGGTCTCATTGCCGGACTATGTGGAACCAAAAGTACACAGGAGAAAAACTAGAGCTCAGGAGCTATAAAGTATGTCCCTTGGGGGGTGGGGAGATTCTACAAGGCCAAATGGAAGAACTTAGAGATTATATTTGTAGAGTCTATATGTACAGTGAATCAGAGTAAAGTATCTTGGGCCATCTCTAGTCCCTCTGAAAACTCTCCACTTTTCATGACTATCAAAGCCTTCCAAAGTAGCCTTAGCAGACCGCTGGCTGTTCCTGTGTATTGACCTACAGCAGAGATTCCCCTGCCTGCTGTAATCGCCTCCCTGTGGCCTCCACCAATGTATTTGGAAAATACTTTTGTTGTTCCATAACTAATGAAAAACTTCATGTAGCCACTATGGTAATAGAACATGGTATTTGGCTGGCGGGGGAGGGGGAGAATCTGAACCCCTATTTCCAGGCATGGCTATTTATATTTACTTTCAGAATAAGTTTTCTCTTATTGCCTTTGAGGCAAAAAGTGTGTTTCTGTATTGACAGGCACGACGATTCCATCAAGGAAGCCATGCCAGACCGCAAACATGTGGCTCACAAGAGGCAGCTCCACTCACACCCCGAGGTTCTGGACAGCACTGAGGGTGTGGCGGCTGCTTGTGTCACTCACATCTATTCAACTGCAGAATGTGCCTCTGGGTGCTTGCACTAAGGGAACCCAGGTCCCCAAGTCTAGCCATCTTGTCAGCTAACAGGAAGGGGCCTGATGAATGTAGTAAACAGGCACTGAACCCATCATCTCTTCATGGAATCACATCAAGTTGGCCAAATAGGAGTCCAATCCATCCCCTATGGGCTCCGCCCACCATCCTGAATGTTGCTTTATGCCTGCTCAGTGGTTTAGGCATGGCTGCCGAGAGGGGACAGGAAATGGAAGCACTATGGTTAAACTGGGCAAGATGAAACCTGAAGAGAGGTGGGAGGCTGTTGTCTGCAGCCCAGGGACTGAGTGAACTTCAGAACCAAGCTGAACTTCCCATCCTTGACATGGTGGCTGCCCACAGCCCCAGACAGCAGTGATGCCCTACACTCCTTCTCTGTGAGTTTCACCTGCACAGAGAAGAGCAACCTTCAAGCTGGGAGAAGTCAAGGCGAGCTCAGCTGGGCCCTGAAGGGGCCCTTAAGAGGACAGGACAGGAGACTGAAAGAACTGGAGAGGATTAGTGGCGAGGAGTGTAAGCGCGTGTGTACAGGTGCCAGCTGTTGTATTGCTGCGTTTACCGCTCTTACCGGAAGATGGATCTTATTGAAGGCGGAGTCCAATTAAAGGCGAGAGGAAACGGGCAACTGCTCAGCTAGGAGGAGAAAGCTAATGGAATATAAAGCTAAAGTGAGAAGCCAGAGGAAAACCAGAGAAAATGCGAGCTTAGTAATTGGCCACCCACCCGGGGAGGGTGAAGTGGGAGCAGAGCGGAGATGTCTTGGAACTCCGGCACTGGGTGGTGAGAGGAAGTTAGAGCCATTATTAGCAGCAATGGGAGTCAGGGAGGGCAGTAAGTTTGTGGGGGTGGAGGGAGCAGAGTTTAATTTTAGATGACTTTGAGGTGACAGTGGGACGCTACAGTAGAAATGTCAAGTGTGCAATTGGAAATGGGTGACTGGCATTCATGCTGTGGGGACAGAGCTGTCACTGACAGATGGACCATTCACCTCAGGGTGGCATCATCCAGGTAGCAAGGAAGGCAACCTCCTGATGATGAGCGAGGGAGAGGGAGGGGGAGTTAGAAGAAATGGAGGAACAGGAAGAGCGGACGGGGGAGATAGAGGTAGAGGAAGAGAAAGGAGAGGAGGGGAAGAAGAGCTGGGGAGGAGAGGAGGGACGGAGAAAAAGGAAGCCGAGGGGTAGGAGAAGGGGGAGGAGGAGAGGGGAAGGAAAAGAAAGAATAGGAAGGGCAAGGGCGGAGGGGGAAGATGTAGAAAGGAGGCAGGGTGCTCGTGAGTAACGAGAACTGAAAACCAAAACCAGAAGACAGACCTTGGGCTTTTAGACATCAGGTTGTTATTGAATTTTAAAGTCAGACAACTTTGGACATTTAAGGTAAACCTTCAAAGGCAAGCTAGCAACGTGGAGTGGGGCAGAGGGGGTGTGTGTGTGTGTGGACTGCACAGAGAGAAATGATGGAAGCAGGCGGCCGCAGTCCACACCACTGTGGTGAAGCTTCACTTCTACCCCAGTGTGTCCGCATCCCACCACAGGAGAACGAGGCATTTCCCCAGGCCCCTCCACTCTTGCTGTCTCCCTCCAAGCTTTCTCAGCGTGCCCAAGAGGATCCAGAGCCAAGGGGAACAGGTGAGGCCCAGGGTGGGGCAGCTGCCACAAGAGGCCTGGGGTCTTTCTCATTTGTGCCATTGTGTGGCACGGCATGGCACACTCCTGTGCTGAGGTCTAGTAACCCAACCTCATGGCATTGCCCTCTGCTGGGACCCCCTCCCCCCACTCTTCCCTGCATTTGCCCTTTGTTGCCCTGTTTTGTATCCCTTGGAGGCCCTGACCTCTCACATTGCTATAAGACGCATCTAGCGCATGTGTTTTGGGGATCTGTAAGCCACAGCACTGGCCCTCCCCACAGAGGTCTTCTGGTTTCTTCACTGAGTGTGCGCCACTTCCGTTATGTACACTTTCTTGCTGTGGTCAGTTCTGGTAATACGTGAGTGGAGTCCATAAGCCTTTATGGAGCAGGGATGTCATGTGGCTTTATCTGGAGGTGGCTAGCCTTGCTGGTCGCCTCCCAAAGCCTGAGAGAGACACAAACATCACGGGCTTAAGCATGAGTTAAAAAGCAGGCCCATTTTCAATTTAGTTAATACATTTCCTTGACCGTTTCAAAGCACACTAATGGATTCCTCTCAATTCTGGATGCGTGGTTTTGTTTTCAGGCACTTGAGATGCTCGGCTGGGCCTTGATCACTCCAGTAAGCAAACTGTTTCTCAGTGGTTTTTCTTAAGCCTTATAAATCAATTTATCAGCATTCTAAATATGACCAATATCTCGTTTTCTTAACAGCCGGGCATTGTTTATAGCTATCAAGATCTCTTAGACTTTTCAATTTAAAACTCCAATCTGTGTTCATATTGATTAGGAATTTTAAATAAAAACCAGTGGATTTGTTGGGATGTTGGGGCTCAGAATCCCATACCCAAAGCACAATGTTCTGACAGGTTGAGAGGAGGGCCCCTGAAGTTGGTCTTCCTGGCCTAGCCCTCTCTCTCCTCAGAAGCAAGTTGGGGACACCAGAGTCACCATCCAAAGGCAGGTCATAACACCAGCACCCTTCCTTCCCCAGAGCGAGGCCAAGGCCTGTTTCTCTTATCACTAGATTTATTTTTGAAGGAGGCTGGCTATATCCAGGAAGGAGAACCACCACTCAGAGGCTTACTGGGGCCCACCAGCCTCCTATCATAACATCACACGTCTGGTCTGATTACGTCTCTATGTGGCTGTCCATCTTCCATCAAGTCTAAGTATAGATAGAAGCCTTCCTCAGTCTGTGGGTCTTTCTGTGTAAGTGTGCTGACCTGGTCAGGAGAAGGGAGCACGTGTCTGTCTCCCACTAGTGACATATGCCGTGAACTTTGTGGTATGTGAGTATGCAGGTACACATCTGGGTATACACACACATATGTGTGAGGTACATGCGGAAGTCTGAAGACAACCTTTACTATCCTCAGGAGATGTCCACCTTGCTTATTCAGTCAGGGTCTCTGGCTGCTCTGGAGCATGCCAAGTAAGCTAGTGTACTGGCTACTCCAGGTGTCCACCTGTCCTCTGCTTCCCATGCTGGTGTTAAAAGTGCACATCACCTCCGCTCCTAGCCTCTGAATGTAGGGTCTGAGGCTCGAACTTGAGTCCTTACACTTGCATGATAGGCACTTATAGACTGAGCCATTTCCCCAGCCTCTGAGGGGGCAATTCAAGCACCCATGCACAGATGACCTCTGTGTTCTGTGGGAATCTCCGTGGTGCTGGAGTTTTTCTTCATTCATTATAAACTTTCTCAGGTCAAGAACCTCACCTACTGTACAATCCCAGGTGAAGAAGGAGTGGAGGTTTCAGCCCCTCTAGTTGCCAGAGAAAGAAATATCAAATTCCATCTGCACCTAAACCTGATTACAACGACAAAAGACAAAACAAAAACTCAAAATAATTCCATTTATTTTCAACTTAAAAGTAGAACCTGTTGTTGTTGTTGTTGTTGTTGTTGTTATTATTATAACCTATAACATTCATATGGATGTTAGTCACTGGATGGGCTGAGTGGATGGAAGGCACACAATCCCAGCCCAGGCCATGCTAGGTTCTTGACTTCACCTGCTGCCCCACCTTGTGGGCTCTGGGAGGGAGCAAATATGATGTATAGTCAGTTCCCGGAAATGTCCGTCACTGACCGAGAGAACACTGTCAGTCAGTTCTCTGACTAGCCAACTACTCACAGCCGAGTGCTCTCTGCCTCATTCTCTCTCCACCTTCTGCATTCAGCTCAAAGAACGCATGGCAGGGATTGTGCCACGTGGGGCTTGGGCAGGGGGTACAGGGGAGCACTGGTAGGCTGATGTAAAATCCAGACCAATTCCTTTCTAACCCAGCTGTGAGCCCCAACCCTTGTTGTCAATTCTGGAGCCACCATGGCTCACACGGGTGGGTACTGTTTACACTGTAGGGCTGACAGTGCCAATCTGTTGCCTCCACACTTAGCTCCTCAGTGACTAGTTTTGGTGTGTCAGGAAACTTGCCTACTGTTTTGAATGGTAGGTTCTCATACATTAAGAGGGAGACAATTTCTATTGAGCAGACTCTGCTGCCTAACACACTTCCTTAGGCCCCCCCACCCCACCTTGTTTTAATTTTTCAGGTAGATATGGGTGGGCGAGCAGTTTGCATACCAGGGTGTTCTTCCAGAAATGTCGTTGGGGGTCCTGGGCATGAGAGCCTGGTGGTGTCCTGCTTGCCCTGGTGGTGACTGCTAGTACTGTCAGATCTCTGGAGCTCAGTTTCCAATCATGCAGACAAGAGCGGGGCCGTGAGACAGGAGGACGGACGTCTCTTCAGGGCCTCAGCTGGTGTGGACTACGCTTTCATGTAGCACCTTACCTCAGTGTGGGAGAGAAGGTATGGTCACCTCCGACCTCAATAACAGATGTTCACGCTCCAGCGCCTCCAGCAAACAGGCGGCTTGACATTTTCTATGATGAGATTGCTCACAATCGAATATACTGCTACCGAGGAACACAAAAGGCCAAACTCTAGACAGGTCTCCCCCATGATCCGCCCAGGGGTGGCTCATGGGTGGGAAAGTGTGGTGGCAGAGTCCCCGGGGGAGGGGACCATTCAGCCCCATGTATTAGTGAGAATCTGAAGGATTTAAGATGCGTAAGACCTGTTTACATAGACCACGGAACCCTGTCCCAGTTTGTTTTATGTTGTGTAACATCAGACTTGAGGCTGGGCAATTTATGAGCAGCGAAGGCCAAATGTCAGCAGTTGTCAATCCATGGGTTGTGACCCCTTTGGGGGTCGAACAACCCTTTCATAGGAGTCACCTGAGGCCATCGCAAAACCCAGATGTTTATTTCAATGATTCCTAGCAGTAGCTAAGCTAGTTATGAAGTGGCAACAAAAATAATTTTATGGCGAGGGGCCACCACAAAACAAGAAACTATGGAAGGCTCCAGCATTAGGAGGGTGAATCACTGACCTGTGTGTTTGTTTCTTTTTAGTGGTGCTGGGGAATCAAACCCAGGTCTTTAAATATATGTTCTAGCACTGAGTCAGACCTTTACGCCTAGAGGTTTCTTATGGCTCTGTGTGCCCCAGGTTAAAAGGCCTGCACCTGAGGAGCCATCTTGCAGGGAACACCTGTGTGAGTGGGAGCCAAGTAGCCTGTATCAGCAGGCCACGTTCTGTGTGATAACCAACCCACTCCTGCCAGAATATTAATCCATCAGAAAGACAGCCCACACGACCAAGTCACCTCTCACAGGGCCCATCTCGTGACACTGCTGTACCAGGGACCCTGTTTCCAACGAGTGCCTTTGCGGGAGTACACACGTGCACATTGCTGGTGTGCAGACCTCCTCCGTGGAGCAAGACCATGCATTACTCAAGGTGCAGAAGAGTGGGGTGGGTCCTGTCAGGGAATTTTCACACGCTTAATTCAGATTTCCCAAATGGACAAACCTCCCCTCTGATCTAACTGCTGACTAGGAACGCTAACCAGGAGACAACCAGGATGATGCTGACTTGCAAGGTGGAGACAGTGGGATGGGAAACGCACAGCAGGCTGCCCTCATTCACTTGACGGAAACGGCAACTCAGGAAGGAGCTCCCAGCAACTGACCAAGTATAAAACGTCTCAAAACGAAGACTTCTGCAGCCCGCTGCCCCACATTGCGTACAGTTCTCTTGTGTCCGTCCAGTCCTCTGCTCCTGCGGTGCGCTCAATAAAACTTGGTTTTTCCTTCTATTTTGGCTTCCAAGGTTAATTCATTCACGACCACCGATCTTTTTCCCACAACCGAAGTGGCCAATCCACGTCTGCTACATAGAAATACGTATGCTCCAACCACAAAATGCTGTCACTGCCCTTAAGGGACTGCTCAGTGTGACACACTGGCCGGCTCCACAGCAGACACCTGGCAACTTGCCAGGCAGCCCTGAGAACGAGTTCCATTTTCAAATGCTTCTGTTGCTCCTCTAGTATCTTGGTGCACATGGATGACAGAGGTGGCGGCCAGGATGCTGGATGCACACATAGAAACTACCTGGGGAACCTCAGTCCTTGCAGTAAAATGTTGGGAGTCTAGTGCCAGGTGAGATGTGGGCCTGACAGTGTTCCCTGCTAAATATTAGCTACACCAGCCTTGCGCCATGTCACATATGCATGGTTCTAAGAGGTTGGTGACAACGGGCTCATCCGGCCCTCCTAAAAGCCCCTGGAGGGAGGTAAATTGTTATTCCCATTGGGTTTTCCAGTTCTGGGTACCACAGTGGAGCTTCATCAGCGAGCTGCCTGTTCCCACAATGCCTGGCGGCTGTGACAGACACCATCTTACCGACTCTCATGCTGTCCCTACAGCAGTGGAGCTTATTTCCTGTTTACATACAGGAGACCGGAAGCTCCAAGACTAGAGAGGACTCACCCTGAGTTCTGCAGCTTTCCAGCAGTTTCCAGACCTGTCCTGCTCCTTCTATAACTCAGGCTTTCTGTGAGTCAAGGACTAAATTTATTTCTAATTGGGTGGTAACTCAAAAAAAAAAAAAAAAAAGCTCTTGAACTTCTTTGATGAAAATGCGTTTTTTTTTATAAGTACACTTTGTTCAGCAGGGGTGGGAAACAGAAAAAGTACTCATTTTCCCCCAAATTTAAAAAGCAATGAGCTGCACCAAGCATCGTGACAATGCACTTTAGTGTATTTCTCTTTAAATTTCAGTATGCTCTTGATTCAGCTCCATTTTAAAAATGTGTGTGCACAGTGTGTGCATGCCATGGCGCATGTGTGGAGGTCAGAGGGCAACCTGGAGGAGTCTTTTCTCAGCTTCCGCTTTGTTGAGGTTCGGGCTTTTGGGTTCCGGCTGGGATGCAAACGCCAGGCTGGCTACCTGAGCTTCTGGCTGAACTGCCATCTCTGCCTCCCAACAGCGGGAGTACTGGGATTACAGCTGAAAGATGCCACATGTGACTTTTTACATAGGTTCTGGGGCTACAGTTCAGATGCCAGGTTTGCACAAGTGCTTTTTACCCTCTTAGCCATTTCCTTAGTCCACAGTGTGCCTTAGGCCTAAGCTGAACTCAGGAGAGCCACCTGAGTGCCCTGAGGCCATGGTTACGGTGTCTGGTGCAGATCGGAAACGAGTCACAGATTGGGCACATCTGAGCCAAGATGACAGGAGCAAGCCAGCTGATCTTCCTCAAGAGGTGGCCTTGGCCTGAACAGCAGAGGTCTCTAAAAGGCTGGGTAAGTCAAGGCGGCAGCAAAGGCCAGGAACGCTGGTGGTCACAAGAAAGGCTGGGTCAGGAGCTGTGATACCTGGTAAAGCTTTGCATCTTCTGTGCGCTTGTGCAGCCTCATGCCAAGGTGGGTGGAGGGGGACTCGGGAGGGGGCTGAGTGTTGGAGTTGAGCATCGAGGTGAATAAACAGGGAAGGGTAGGGTCTTGGCAGTCGTGTTTCAAATTCTTGCTCTAAGTGGCCACCTTTAAAAACAATATTGTGCATGCGTGCTTGCCTTCTGGTGGCTTCTTTGTGTGTTTTGGTTCATTCAGTGGGTGAGCAAGTGGAGGCCCAGCAACACACATATGCCTGGGCATGCTGCAGGTAGGGAGTCACAGCCCTCTGCTGGCCAAACATGCACCGACTGTAGTTATGGAGTGTGAAAGCTGGGGTGTGTGCTTCATTAGCCTAATACTATATGGAGGAAATACATAACTCAGAAATAGCTAAATTCCCCAAACTACACTTTTGGAGTGCCACAATGTGCCCCTGGGAAAGCTGCTGCTGCTTGCCTTCAGCAGTGCAGCGAAATGGCAAATGGCACTGGGAGAAACAGGCTGAGGAGTGGAACCTGCAAATCCCTGACAAATGCCATCACATTTACAGGGAAAGGAAGAAAGGCTCCATGAGACTCTTTGTTTATGCTAAAGACTTTATTTTTCAGACTTTTCACAGAATCACTTTCACTAAACACTGCTGGAAATGAAATGACAGATGCCCAGGGGAGGCAGGCTCTCTCAGAGCCCAGGCTCCTCAGTGAACACGCTGGATGGCGAAAGAGCCCATGGAAAGCCCTCTGTCCCTCCGTGCAGGTCAGTCAGGCCTGCTTCCACACACTAGTCAAACGCCTACTGTCCCCATGCAGCACCATCAACACTCACCTTACAGAATTAACATGCAAAGACACTTCTGAGGATGCACTAGTCTTGACCAGGGCCGAGAGGCTCTGGCCATGCACACTGGACCATTTCTGCTCAGGACAGATGAATGAGTGGCACAGAGCTGGCCCAGTATGCTGGAGGTAGCTCACACTGCCCTCCAGGTGTCAGGGGTATGGGTGTTTAGACATTCACAGATGTGAGACAGAAGCTTCCGTGATAGGCCAGGGCAGGGCAGACTCCTGACAGGATGGGCTGGTAAAGGCTGGCATCAAGCTTATAAACACAACCCACAACCCGTTCTTCTTTCCCCCAAAACAGCACATTTCAAGACATGAACAGAGGCACTGAGATTTTCAGTGCAAATCTCATTTTCTCAATTCCAGGGTGAACGTGCATGTAGTTAAAGGCTAGAGAGTCACGTCTGACAGCTTCTCTGTGCTGCAGTCCGGCTTTCAGCTTTGGATATATAAACAATCTTCTCTCGAGGCTGCCCCTCAGATGACAATCACAAGCGATGATGGCCAAAGGAGTTGATTTGCTTTTGTCACAGTGTCTGAGCCCAAATGGGTCACCTGAGCCTTCATGCAGAATTTAGAAACTGGAAAAATCATTTAAGCCTCAAACCCAGAAGTGACTTCATGGGTACACAAAGAGGGTGACCTCTGTGAGCAGGGGTTAGCACTGTGAGCTGGCAGCCACAGGGGGGAGGGGTGCAGGTCCACTATTTGCTCAGCCTCTACTGGGGAGTCAAGAGACCCTACTTGCTGTCTTCTGCCATGCTGCATGAAGGGACACTGGTGTGGCCATTACCTTAACATCTTTACCATGTACGGGCCTTGCAGTCGGTAGCCCATCTTTCGGTAGTAATTCCTTGTGCCGACCCCTGCAGAAGAAACAAAGTACCAGAGTTCTAGTCAGCTTCATTTTAGTTGTGCTCAGAAGTCTGCCATGGACCCCTCTCGCCGTGTGCCTCAGTCAGAATGCACTCATGTTCAGACCAAATTGCGGTGTAGCACATTTGTCCTGCTTCTACTGTGCGGACTTCTGGCTGTATGCACACACGGGCTTTGCTGTGTGGGACAAATGGCCTTTTGGAACGGCTAACACAGGACCAAGGTATATAGCATGCACATTTACGTGGGCACAACAGATGTGCTCGGACCGTGTTTCAGGGTCTGCATGGCCTGGGTCATTCAGCCCTGCTGCAGGGAATGCGTGCACAAGCTAACCATGGCTGCTAGCTGAGGTGCTTTCATCCGCTGTCACTAGGGAAGTGGATTTGATGAAATGGCCCTGGCCCACAGGAACACATGGTTTGTGAGGAGAAAGGCTGCTTTTCCAAACATGTCTACAGTTCTCCACAGAAGCCAGCTTGACATTCTCCAAGTTAACTCAGCTCTGGCACTACTGAGAGTTACAGCAGATGATGTGGGGTAAGCGCTCAGCCGCACAGGCTGCCTCAGCCTTAGACATCAGTAGCTAAGTACTCCATCTTTACCCAGACACCGGGGAGCAGAACTCCCCACGTTGTTTCTACCTACTTCAGAATGTTTCCAGCGTTAGAGAACAGCTAAGGCCCACGTGCATGATGGCGGTGCAGAACTGACCTGCGGGTGGCAGCCGTCAGGATGGACTCGGGACAACACTGCCTTGCACACTTTGCTTGTCATGTTGTTAGTTCGACTTCTGTCCAACATGGGCTTGGGGTGGCACAAGGGAACGATGGACATACGAATAATGGGCACGGGCAGCTCAGACCCTGTGATAACAGGAAGGCTCAGACCCCAGAGGGACAATCTGTCCCAAGTTCTAAGTCTCTAGGCATACCCTATGAGCCAGCAGACATCCACTTTAGTCAAAAGAGAAACGTTATGCCCAACAAGTGACATAATATTTCAACACTTCAAGATAAGAGAGAGGTCTAATCTCTCTCAGGATATACTCACAAGGGAATATAATACAGCAGTGAACAAAGCAACTATGATTTGTATCCATGTGGAGCAGAACCCTGCAGACGGAGCCAGACCTAAAACATTGCATTTACACAAAATTCAGACTCCATAATTTAGTCAGGTAATGGCTGCATTTGAAAGATGATAAGAGGTCGGGGCTCCACGGGGCTGAGAAAGCTGCTCCTGAGCCAGGCAGTGGTTACAGAGGGTCACATGCTTGCTAATGAAGCTGCCTTCTTGGCACCTCACTTTACTACATGTATGTCACATCTCCTGACAAAACCTCAAGGGGCACAGCCATTTAATGCATACTTGAGAATGTTTCCAGAGTCCAAACTGTATGAAGGATTCAGGAGGCCAAGGCAGAGTGAGGAGGAGAGGAGGCGGCCGAGAAGCCAGGCCCAGGACAACCCAGGGTGTCACCTCTGCCAGCTCCCTCTAGAACCTCATTCACCAGAAACTGAACAGTAAATTCTATGCTTGACTCACCCTCACTAGACAAAAGGCCTTGTTATAGGTGGCAATGACTTTTGGTGACAGCCAGAGCAGGTAAGACCTATGCAGGAAGTCACAGTGCAGTGTTCTTCCTTGTGACCCACCTGAGTGTGTGAGGCCAACAAGAGATAATTCCCACTGGCCAAGCCATCATTAAAAAAAACCTGAATTCAGAGTCTAGGATCACTCATGGCAGGTCCTAAAGCTCGAACTCGTGTCTGAAATATAATACAAGGTCTTTTACATACCAACACTTTGGCTTTAGCTGCTGCCTCTATGGACCTTATGATATTTGATCAGGCTGACCCCACCGATCTACCATGCTGCTACCAGACACCCCACATAGCCCTTGCTCACTTGCTCTCCAGTCCCAGCTGGAGACCCTCGGGGTTTAGCCAGAGGCTAGCCACCAGTTATTAGGATTAACCCCTCTCCCGCTGGCTAGCAGTATAGACTTTAGTCACAGTGACATTGTTTCAGTATTGAATGCCCTATTCCACTGTGTCTCTGCTTCCCCTCCTGCAGTGTCAGTCTTTAAGCCAATGGCTTCTGTCACTGGGGTTATTACAGTGACTAGCACATAATCAGGATGTAGTAAATGTCTGGGGACCTATTACACGCTCGTTATTTTCATGTTATGTACACAGAGAGAGATGCTTCTGCAGGACGCACTGTAGAAAATGAGAACTGACTCGGCACTGTGAGCCAGACAGTGGGAGGACTGCACACAGAAGGTGGGAGGGGCAAGCCTTTGGAAGCTTACGGATCCCCACCGTGCTGGCTGAGACGTGCCATTTCCCATGGCCCTGTTTATGCTGTAAGGGTCTAAAGCATCCAGAAGTGGAGGCACAGATCTACTGACCCTGCAAGCCACCATGCAGCTGCCACAGTGGCTGACTCACCCCTGGGGCTTGGCTCCTTACTTTCTGTTTGGGGGAGTCCCAAATGATCCTTTCAGATCTACTTAGGTTCAGGCCCCAGACACACGAATTCTGCTTGTTTGCATGCTTCCTGTTAAAGTAAGATGGCGGCTTAGTTAAGATGTGTAGTTGGCCAAAGTGTTTTCATATATCCCAGGCCTAGCTAGCTAAGCCCGGATAAGCAGAAGGTGAGTGCTGAAGAGAGCCCGGAGTCGCCAGGTGTGTGGCTATGACATGAGCCTTCCTGGAGCTTATGGGAGCACTTCTCAGCAATGACTCCAAGTGAGCCTCCTGTTCCTGGAGCCTCTACTGCATACAGAACTGGGTGCTTGAGACCAGGTTGGGAGACACATTAGGCATCACTAGGGCTCTCTCTGGCCAGCTTAGCTTTGTTTCCAGGAACACACAGAAGCCCCAGACAGCTCCTGGGTCTCTGAAAAGCTTAGAGTGAGTGCTGTGGAGAGCCTGGTCTCTGTCTGGTCCAAACTCTAGTGTCTTCTCCCTGCATTTCTCATGCATCTTGATACGTGAAGTTAAGATGTGCCCATTTCTCCAGTCTGCAGGACAAACTGGCACAGTATTATGCTTGCCCTGGGACAGCTGGAAAGAGAAATGTGGCATTACCTGGCTGGGTGAAGGCCCTGCCTGCCTCCTGCCTCCTCTCTGCCTTTGTGGGGCTCCGGCAAAATCTTCTGTCATGGTAACTTTCCCCGTGTTAGTCAGCCAGAAGAAAGCAATTACCCTTTGGAGCTGACGTCAGTGGCCTTCTGGACCGTGCTGACGTGCTAGGCTGTCCTGGTCCCAGATCAGCCTGACTGCTGCTGCCTCTCCCTGGCAGAAGAAACACACAGCTGTGCAAGTGGCTGTGTAAGTGGGAGTTCTCCACTCCATTGCTTGCATGGGTTGCTGCCAAATCCCCAGGCTGGGAATGAGCAGGATTCAAGTGCTCTTGGCTGTGGGCTTTGGGGTGCTCACCAAGAGCCCCAGTTAATCAGAGTGGTATAGGAGGTGGGGAGAGCCACAGCCGAAAGTCTACCTTTGTTTATCCTCAGGGTTACTTAGTCCACAGTCAGAACTTACCCATGTGGGCGGAGTGAAAATTTTTATGTTTATTATTTTGCCAGCTATGACAATGCCAAAATGAGGCAAGAGGAAAAAGACCATCATAAAACTGTCTTTAGCAACAGTCTCAGATGTGGCTCTAGTGACCAGGCTCTGCGTTATCTCCTTGACCTCCACTTCAGCCCTAGGTCTTTTGAGAGAAGGAAAATGTGTTTGCACTGACTTAATTGTGCACACTACAAGCAGTTATGAAAATGGCTTCTGCTGTCTTCTTTCAAGGGAATGCTGACCCCGGCAAAGTGGAAATTAAAGGGAGAGTGTGTGCCTCGCTCCATATGGTAAGGGGCTGGCCACTCAGCATGTAGTGGGGAAGCCCCTGCCCTACAGTCAGATGACCTCCAAGTCTGGCTGCCAGGAGCCACCGGCCTCCTAGGGCACCTGCAGCCTGGAAACCAGCAGTGACTGCATCTTAGGTCCCTTCTCTCTGCTGGATGTGCTTAATCTCCCAGCCTCTGAGGTGGAGAGAAGCCCCCTGAGAGTAAAGAACAACATGACACTTCAGTACAAAGAGGGGGAGGAGTGAGGCCTGCTCAGCACCTGTGTACCAATGATGGAACCAGTGCAGACACACCAGGCTGTCTGAGACCTGGCAGGGCGGAGGAGGGATTTTCTCAATGGGCCATAACTCAGCTCACAGGAAAAAGAGGAAGAACTGCGCTTTGGACCCAGGCACCTCCAACTCTGCCACGCCCACCCCCACGTGCTCCCCTCCACCCCCACCCTTCTGTGATAACACAGGGAGGACTCTGCTTGTCATGACCACCCCAACCTTCTGGATCTGTGTCCAGGTCTCAAGGTCTGTGGTGTGACAAATCACTGGAGAAACTGAGAAACAGCCATGTTTCATTTCAACAGAAGGCTTGGAAAGACTGAGTAAATCACCGGGAAGGCAGGGTAATAACGCTGGCAGGCCACAAGTGCTGTCAACAGACTGCACCTAACCCAGGGAGGGCTACAGGAGAAGACTCGACAAACTCTGCTCCTCGCTGTGAAAGCGAGGGACAACAACTCAGAGTACGGGGAGAAGAACAACAAGGAGGGGAAAGATGGAAAGCGGCGTTTAACGAGGGCGGAAGGGCAGCGGATTCGCGCCTGGATAGAGAAGATAACTGGGCTCCATTACCACGGACATATGGTCAGCTGAGGACAGTGAAAACATGTGGGAACACTTAAGATGCTTCAAACCCAAAGCTGTCAAAGTCTTATGGCCAATAATGATGAGGTGGGAGGTGGGCTGCTTGTACTGACCTGGGCACCTCCTGTGCAGGAGGGCAGCGCGGTCAGGAGCCACTGATGGGCAGAGCTTCCTCACGGACTCAAGAGGTCAGGGAACAGGGGCTAGAATTTGGAGCCTGAGGAAGATGGAGACGCAGCAGAAGAGCTGTATGTGAGTGTGCACAGAAGTGCACTCCTCAGCTGGGGAGTGAGTGCAGCAGGGTCACCATGTGACCTAGGCTAACCAGAACTCTCAGAGGCTGGGAAAGGGGGAGCAGAACTCCTCGCTGGAGGCGGCTAACTAAGCCAGCTACTTTTTAAAGTATTATGAGAGTAAATTCTGTGTAAACTGCTGGGCAATAACCAAAGACGGTAAAGTACACCCTGAACTACGACAGAGGCAGCGGGCTGTGAGCACCCCAGGTGGAAGGCTGCTGAAGAGCTGTGCTCAATTTAAGGATGTCTGCAGTCAACTGGAGCTCATAAAACAGGACACGACAGAGCTGAAAAGATACAGGAACCCAGAGCAGGACGAAGGCCGGGTGTGTCAGGGCACTTGAGAGGCAGAGGAGGCTGACAAACCACTGAAAAGCCAAGCAAGCGCACAAGCAAGCAAGTGAAAAAACACACAACGTAATTCTACCTGCTCAAAACTAACATCAAGAACACTAACCTATACCGCGAAGGGAGGCATAATTAGCTGGCAAAAGGAGGAGAAATATCAATAAAGTCAGGACAGCAGGAGGAAGCTGAGAAGGAAGGGACCTGTGCTAGGGAGGGCCCAGCAGAGGCTCCTCTTGGATGTGGCTGATCTTCATCTGCATGGGGTCATTTGCAGCTAGGCTCCCCCAAATGTTCATGTCAAGATTTCATCCCCAGAGCAACAGCAGAAGAGGTGAGGCCGTTAGGAGGTGATTAAGTTGTGGGGCGGAAGTCCCATGAATGGAATTTGGGACTTTACAGAGGATTTGAGGGAGTGTTTGTTTTTCTGCCCTTCATGAAGGGCAGACACACAGGTGTCCCCTCAGATGGACGGGCTGCCTCGAGGCCCTAGGTTATCAACCGAGCTTGGTCTTGAGCTCTGCACTTCTAGACCTGCAGTAAGTAAAACTCTCCTGCTCCTTGAGTCTCAGGGATCTGTCACAGCAGTCTGGCAGACTGAGCCACACAGGCGTGGCCCAACAATTCACAGTGCGGTATCAACAGGCATCCCTCTCTATCTGTTACAGTTTACAGAAAAAGGAAATTAAAAAGGGGACAGTTTCAACTACACGAATGCTTACTCCAATGGGAAAAAAAAAATCAACCAATCTTTCACACGGATGGAAACACACAGGAACTCAGGCTGGGATTCTAACAGGAAAAAGACAAGAGACGGAAGTGTAAGGGAGCAGGGGAAGAAGCAGAGCTGGGTGCTGAAATGAGCGAGTGTTTACACGGCACGGCCTGATACTCTGCAAGGAAAGAACAGCTTGGTAAGTGATTTAGACATTTTTATGGTGACAAGGAAAGGATTAGAAATCTGGAGGTGTATTCCTGCTCACTGACATTTCTTTTCTCGGGGTACAAGGCTGCCCTTTATCATTAGCAATGCTAACTGGATTGAATAAAGATTGAGCCCATATCATCACCCTCCCACAGCCAAACCTGAAATGAGAAGGACAAAATATGCCAATCCTTCCCTTGAAGCTAAAATCAGAGTTTTAAAAATTAGATATAACAGGTGAGATGACTTATGTCACTTAATAAAAAAAATCAGCAAAAAGAAAAATAAAAAATTCAGCAAAACAGGCAAATTAAAAGAAACTGTTTTAATTACTTTTGGTTTAATTAACCAGCTACTTCATGAGGGTTTGATATATGCTGCAGTGCTAGCACAGGGAAATATATTCATTAGTTTCACTCATTTACTACTGAAATGAGACTTTATTGCATCTCATTGATCTAAAAGGATGGCAATATTTCACTCAAAACCACAATGACAGGGAAGCACGGGAAAGGCTTTTATTCTCAACATCTGAAAAGGAACTAATTAACTCAATGACCCGAAATCTTTCAGACAATCTTTCTCCTGTTCTGAGAGAGAGAGAGAGAGAGAGAGAGAGAGAGAGAGAGAGAGAGAGAGAGAGAGACTGACTTACTAAACTAACAAAGGTTAGCCACATAAACCTGAGCTCCTCAAGGTAGCTAGTTATGGCCAGTCATTAATCTCCTGTTCTCCACCTGAAAGAGGAGCCTGCAGGGACTCTGCTAGCCTGAATGTTCTCTGCACATTGCAAGGGCTCTTTGAAGATTACACAATAAACTGGACAAAGCCCCAAAGCAGGTAAATTAGAAATTCTATTTGGATTTCCCATATCCCAGTATCTTCCATGGTGATGTCTAAGCAGCTGATGTTGCCGGGCATCCTCCAAGCTTTTCTTAAGAGTCTGGCACATGTCATCAGATTTGAAAGTGTAGATGTATGAGATGGCTCCAGCCACTCGCACTACCTGCTCCAGTCTCAAACCATGAGCCTATCTCCAAGAAACCAAAGACTAGGAGAAGTTACTGCCTGGAGCAAGCCGGCTGGCATTTTGACACAGACTTTAAATGGTAGAGCAGGAGTGTGGTGGTCTGATTGAAAATGGCCCGCAAAGGCTCGTAAGGAGTGGCACTATTAGGAGGCGTGGCTTTGTTGGAGGAAGTGTGTCACTAGGGGGTAGACTGAGGTCTCAGAAGCTCAAGCCACGCCCAGTGGCTCACTGTTTCCTCCTGCTGCCTGCCGATCCAGATGTAAACTCTCAGCTCCCTCTCCAGCCGCAGGCTGCCTGCATGCCTCCATGCTTCCTGCCCTGATGATAATGGGCTAAACCTCTTGAAGTGCATGTAAGCCAGCCCCAAGTGAATGCTTTCCTTCATAACAGCCGCCATGGTCATGGTGTCTCTCTTTAAAAAAAAAACTACTTAGTTATTTGCATTGGTGTTTTGCTTGCATGTATGTCTGTGAGAGAGTGTTGGATCCTCTGGAACTGGAATTACAGACAGTTGTGAACTGCTATGTGGGTGCTGGGAATTGAACTCAGGACCCCTGGATGAGCAGACAGTTCTCTTAACCGCTGAACCATCTCTCCAGCCCCCTGTCATGGTGTCTCTTAACAGCAATACAACATTGACTTAGACAAGGAGGTTCCAGAAATCAAACCAACAGGAACTGACAACCTTGTGATACCAGGTCTTGCCAAATGCAACTGTGAGGGGAGTGCTTGGTGATGGGAGAGGCCATGACCTCTGGTAAGAAGGCAACCGAGAGAATCAAGAACCAGAAAGCAGCCAGAGAGATGGCTTGCCACATGTACGGGGTCTTCATTGTGACTGACAGCTGGCAGCAGAAACCAAAGAAGTCGGACTTGTGGGATCACATATTAAACCACTAAAAGAAAATGACCAGCCAGCCAAGAATTCCACATTTGAGGAGGAAGATTGGTTTTTGTTGTTGTTGTTGTTTTGTTTTTTCAAATCTGGGTAAACGAAAGCTAAGGCATTTTGTTACCAGACTTGCCTCACAAGAAAGGCTCAAGGAACCTGGAGAGTAAGAGCTAAAGGGAATCACACAAGCAAACATAAAAGCCATTAGTTTTATAGTTTTGAGTTGTAATTGCTCTTTACTTCCTATGGAATTTAAAAGGCAAACTCATATAGCAATAATTATAAATCTATGTTGATGCACACACAACTCTGAAGACATAATCTGTGGCAACAACAGTACACAGTGGGGAGGAACATGGGGCCAGGGCCCAGTGCTTGCATGACAGTGTGCCACTGCCAACAGCAGGGAAACAGCTTCAGAGGTGCACACAGTATGCTCTGTGGGGAAATCATGTCAGGCTAGAAAAACACTGAAACCAGACAAAATACTCGTTCCTACACAGTGGAACAAAACCAGAAATGAGGAACAGGCAGAAGGGCGATGCTGGAGCACACAGGAGGGAGAGGATAACCGAAGGCAGGGCCTCAAGCTGCAGCATCCACAAGCGGCTATCAATGATGGGGGTGTGGGGAGGTGAGCCTCTGTGGTGATGTAGCTACCCTGGGGCCACTTGCCCTTCAAAACCACCCCCGGAGACCGTGGTCCCATGAACTAGTGAGGCATGCTGAGTTGGAAGCCTCTTAAGACACCAGCTTCTCTGCAGATGCAGAGAGAGCGCCTACATTTTGCGTCAGCTGGTGCACGCCTGGACGTAAAAGATTGCAGGGAACTGTACCATGGAGGCTGGGGTCTCTAGCCACCCTTAATTCTCCAGGCTTTCTCTCCGCCTCAACCAGGACTTGGGACTATGTTTAGACCGGGACAATTACTTGTGAGGCTGAAGACATTTTAAAACACACACACACACACACACACAGTGCATGTGTGCACACTCACACACGGAAAACTGCAGAATTCATAATAAACATGTGGAAATTAAGTAATATACTCTTAAATTACCAATGGGCCAAAGAAGTAATCTCAGGGAACTGGAAACTACCATGGACAGCAAAGGGGAAAGCAGAACAGGCTCAGGAGGTTAAGAAAGGAGAACTGCCATATGCTTAAGACTAGCCTGGGGCACATAGCAAATTCTAGACCAATCTGAGCATCAGAGAAAGACCCTAGACTTTTTGTTAAAAATCTGAATACATTTCATTCTCAAACTCATTGAGTCTAGCAAAGGCAACATCCAGAGGGGGAACCGTATAGCTGAAAATGGTTACACTGAAAATAAGAAATATCTCAAAACCAAGACTGGAGATGTTTAAAAAAAATGCAGATTAAACTCAAAGCTAACACAAGAAAGGCAAAAACAGAAACTGGGAAAAAATACTGAACAGAAGATAAAATCAAAAGTTCATTCTTAAAGCTTCCAACCCTTACCTCAGAGAAAATGCCTCTAAAGCAGAAACAAGTATGGATATTCATTGCTTATGCTCACATAAAAATATAAATGAGCAAACAAATAAATGTAAAACAACAACACAAAGGGGCTGGTGAGATGGCTCAGTGGGTAAAGGTGCTGGCCATCAGGACTGATAGTCTGAGTTCAATCCCCAGGTCTCACAAAATGGAAGGTGAGAAACATCTCTCAAAAGGTGTCCCATGACCTCCACACATGCACTGTGAAACACACACACACACACACACACACACACACACACACACACACACACACACACACACGACTCTCCTGCTTAATAAACATTTCTAATAAAAGAGGCATTACTGCTGTTTATAGAAAGACATATAATTACAAGAGCATGCTATATAAAACCATAAACAAACACCGGACAACCCAGATGCAATGGACAAATTCTTCAGAAACAGAAACACAGAAGCTGACAAAGTCCAAACTATAGTGAAGACAGCCAGGTTCACAATCATGTGACATTTCTGTCGGAGCCCAGCTCAGACCAGAGGTGAAAATGTGCTGTGACGTGTTGGAAGCAGAAACCCCAGACTGAACGCTCTAAGAACTCTTGGCTTGGAGGGCTGCAGCAATATTTAGCAATATCTATTCACCTTAAGGGGAAGAATCCTGCCTCTAAACATAAAATAATAAAGCCTTATTAAATTAAATGGATTAAGGCAATGCCAAATGTTTATACAGAAAAGACCCAATACTGTTCCTAGGAGAGCAGGAAAGGAGTTAAGATTGTAATAAGCATTAAAATAGGGCAAAGTAAGGCAAGTCTCTTAGAGAAGGCTTGCTTCCCCAGCAAGAAGCCCGAGAAGCTCGCCCTTTACAATAAAAGCAGGCAGCTGCTGAGCTCAAAGCTCCCAGACCTTTTAGGGATATTAGCACAGACCACACACGGTGCACCCCATTCCTCCTTCTAAGTGGAAAACATACAACCATCACTACCCAAATCCACAAATCAGGAGGTACAGGACTGCAGAGAAGACTACAGTATGGCCACGGGAGCAAGGTTAGCCTTTGGATGGTAAAGTAGACATTCCTGAAACACAAGAAGGCTCAAAGGTAAGTACCAAAGCACAGTTCTTCTCCTGTGTCAAGCCATCACAGTCGGTGCTACTGCTTCTGCTGGGGAAATGCCCCCAAGACTCAGAAGCCTACCAGATCCAAATGGTGGCCTACTGAGAAATGCTGCAAGCATGAGCATTAAGGATGTCATGTGATGCTTACTGTGAGATGGTTTAATGCAAAATGCTACAAACTGGTACCTGATTCATTTACAAGGGACACATGTCAATCCAGGAAATAAATACTCCTGAGGTGAGCTAGGCAACAATGCTTCTGCAGCTGAACTACAACAGACACCAATTAGCAAACATGCAGTCAATTTGTTATCTAGCTAAATAGCATTCTGTGCCATCAATGCCAGTCTGATTAATAATGATGCTGAATTTACTAGGGGACTTGTAGTGGTGCAATACTTTATGCTGTATCTATTGTTTTAAAAAGCAAGATGATGGTAATGATAAAAACAATCTCATTGGAACACACATCAAAAAAAGCAACATGTATGATCACGGTTAGAACACCAAAGGGAAGAAGACACAAGGAAGTTAGAAAACGTGCATTCAATTAGGGGATGCTGAGAAGTAATTTACTTAAAAGAAAATTATATGAAGGGTAAAGGAGAGAGCACAAAAGAGGAAACACTTTCTCGTCCTTTCTGCGAAGTTCTGTATTAACACAAACTGGTTTGCATTTGGCAGGCTTCCTGACCCATTAGCAAATAGTCCGCCGTAATAGAGAGACACTCTTCGGGGACTCCAGTAGGATTATAAGTCCATTATCAGCCAGCACTGGCTACAAATGGACCCTGCTTTTCAACTAGATTATAATGCAGAGAATAAAATAACCTTGAACCAAAATGGAGAGGGCTGTGTAGGAGCCTGGGATACAGGTGAGGTCTCTAAGGTCCAGGAAGTAAATCTTAGTTTCTGTCCCCACAGGGCATTATTAATCAGAGGCTCTGGGGCACAAAACCGTTAATTTCTGTTCTAGGAAGCCATATTGGATTATATAAAGCACAGACACATTGATTTTTGACTCCTGTGGACAGTAGTCACAGTTTTAGGCCACATGGCTTTGAGTAACATGATTAAGAATGACCTCATTAAAAAAAAAAAGAATGACCTCATATCCACAGTGACTGTTTTGCTCACCCTGTATTTTAAAACTTCCCCTCTCCTCATCAATGGCACTGTAATAGATTTAAACAGAATGGTTACCAGGCTCTGACTTGAAAGACTTCTGACATCAACCATTCAGACCTTTTCTCGTCTCTCCCCATCACTGTGTGATCTATCAAGCTTGTACAGCTCTTGGCCAATGGCCATATTAATTTTCTACTTGAAAGAACACAAATAGAATACTGCTTATGACGAAGGTAGTCAGGGAGCTTGGGGAATAGCTGTCTATCTTACCGCATAGCAATTAGCTTGGCAAACTGAAACAGTAACATGATTAAGTCTGATACCTAGCCAAAACTGCTAAAAATTCCTCATTCTGTTGAAGATGTTAAACGGCCTTTTAAACAGTGGCTACTACTGATGGTTTTATTTGCCCTTGTAGAAATAGTATGGGCATTGTGACATCAGAATCCTGGTTTCCATGGTGATTATTAGTGATGGCATTTTAAAGATTGTACTTAGCTTGCACAGCAGAGGTCCTTGCACCTTACACCATACATGAGAGAATGAGACAAACTGATTCTTGATGTTAGAAGGCCAGACTGCTGATCAGCATGTAGGCAAACACCACATTTTAAAAGTAAATACACTTTGTTTATCTTAGCTAGCTGGGCACCCACAGGTAAACAGCTAAGAAGCTGACGCCCTCAAACACAGCTGGGACTAACTGCTTTGCAATTCAGCAACTGCTGAAAGCTAGCAGCTACCTATCCATTCTTCTATAAACCAGCCGGACATAGGACATTGATTTGCCTGTTCTTTTACACACAGAAGGACGCAATTCATCCTAGTGGGGAAACGGCGTGGCGTCTAAGGAGGAAGTAGCCTCACTGTCCCTTGCAGATGGGTCGTGATGGAGACCCAGTTTCCTGCCCATCTGAGGTTGTTCCCAGAAGGGAACTCAACATCATACCTCTTCCTTTGAGACAAGAGTCTCACTATGTAGCCCATGATGGCCTTGAACTCACAGCAATCCTCCTGTCTCAGGTGCCCAAGTATTGGGATTGTAGATACTTTTATTGTTCCCCTCAACACACCTAGTGATTTTGATGGTGATGAAACGATATTTATTTTTTGCTTTTAAATAATTTTCACAGTTAAAGTTGACAACTTTAAAACTGTTTACTAAGACAATTTTATACTTTAAAAAAAGTAAGTGAACTTGAATGCCTCTTAGTACTTCATCTGACTGATTGCTTAAATGTTTTAATTTTTTTCTAGCTGCACATGATGTGCACTTTATAATAAATACATGGAGATAACAGAGGAAAGCCATGTTTTTAAATAGGGAAAATGAGAATATACAGAACCCCTCCGACCAGTGACTTAAGTCAAACCTTCGGTGAAGTTAATCACACTGTCTAGAGGGATCATAAATCTAAGTACCAGAGAAAACCTGCTGCCAAGATGAAGGGAAGTCACAATGAATCAGAGCAGAAATTTCCAAGTCCTACATAAATGTGCTGCTCTTACAGCCAGGCCAACAAACAAATGATAAATGACCCTTGTCTGTCCTCATGCCGAGACAAAAAGCCAAGGCACATACCACAGGGTGTGACTTAAAAAAAAAAAAAGCTTTGGGCCCACAGAGAGCACAGCATTATGAGCTGAGAACACCATCAAAGAAAACAGAGTAATGTCAGCTGTGACCAAAGTATGTATCCGAAACCCACGGCTGGGATCAACTGCCTACGGGAACTTTCGCATCAGCAAACCTGAGACTGAGAATGGGATTGACGACTGAAGAAGGCAGAGAAGAGGCTGGTGAAGCGTAGTCAGTAAAACCTCAGTGGCCCTGCTGAGAACTGAGAGGCCAGAGGAGAGCCATCAAAGATAACTGGATGGACCTGGTTTTAATAAAGGTCTCATTAGATTACAAGGAGAGTGGCCAGCAAGGCAGGAATGGAACCCAGGCTCCCTGCACACTCCTATTAGCCATGTCTTTCCTATGCTACACATAAAACGCAGCCCATGAACAGCAGTACTGTGTGTCATTAGAGAGCTTTGTTTTAAAGATCATGGTACAAAGAGCAACTGTTTTGACTTTCTACAAGTGCCAATTAAAACACACATGTGAGCATGAGCACTTGTACACACACACACACACACACACACACACACACACACACACACACACACATCCCACAGTAGCAGCAGTACCACTAACCACCACACTCAAAAACCAAGTCCAAAGTGAACAAATGGAAGGAAAAAGCAGCGTCAACACACAGCACAACAGTAAATACTTGCTGGTCCCTAAGTTCTGAACAACAAATCTCCTGACCAGTGATACACTGCTAAGTCAGAGAGCCACCTGCCACATAGCAGATGCAGTCAGTGTTTCTTTGTGAAGGCTGGTCAGAGTCAAACAGAAGTCAAGAAGTCTACATGTGGGTTTCCCATGTGGGGCTCCCAAACCAGAGGGCAGGAAACAGTGCTCACCAACTTTTCTCCCGCAGAACTCACTTTAGTTCCAAGAAGCCCTTCAGGCTGTTCTTATAGAAGCCCTGACAGGCTTTGGAACTCTCTGTGGGGTGCCAGGGGAGGAGACCTGACTTTGCAGCTGAGAGAAAGGTCTCTGGCCTGCTTCTTTAAGCAAGCCACTTCTTGTTCTTTCAGAGACTCACCATGCAGATGACAGGAAATTGAGCTATCACTTAGACTATGATAAAAAGCTGGTGAGGAGAGATGCCGACTCCCAGGCAGAAAGACACCCTGCTCAGAAAAAGACAGAGTGAGGCTCTTATGTGCAATCGGATTTGACCTCAGACTAGCCAGGGGTCCTGGGTGGATACTTCTGAGGGAAATCGGATGTCAGGAAGGCAGTGAGGGAAAGTGGAAACTTGATTAGGTTCTCAAAGACACCAGGAAATCACTTGTCTCAGTGCTATCTGGGAATGTAGTGCTACAGGCCAGACAGTTACCACCGTAATGACTGGGAAGAGACTTGGAAAACACTAAAGTCTAGCTTCTCGGATGTGGTCTGAAGGCAAATCAGAAGCCGCACCCTGGCTGGTCAGCAACTGTGGGCTCTCAGGCCCCAGCTAGACCTAAAGAGCCAGAATGCACTGAAATGATTTTAGCCAGCTCTGTGGTGATCCTTAAGCCCTTAAGCCTGAGTTTCAGGTGTTACCGGGCCAGCCCAGATCCACGCCTTCCCAGGTGAGCTGCCTTTTCCTGGTGCTTCTGGCCAACTACAGGGTAAGCTGGGAGACACAACACTTTTTTACTCCCCATCAGTGCTGGCCAGACACTTCTTTGTGGGATTAAAGTAATGGAGAAAACACAAAAGGCTAGACATGCTAAGAAATGCATTTTCAATCTGGGTAACATCAAAAACCCAAGCCAGACTACATGATTGAGTCTGTGTGACTATATTTCTATAATTGTAATCATGGAGATCTGGGCCAGTATTGATTTATTGACTGGCAACTTCTTATTGATTTTTCTTTTTAAAAACTCATTTCATAAGAAAAATATTTTCTCAGGTCACAGGTAAGCTTCTGGTCATCAAATAGGTAAATTCTGGGGTCAAAAATATCCTAAATCTTGATTCTGCGTTTCACCATCTGAGGTTTCTACAGTAATTGGTAATTGTTTTTTATGGGGACACCACACAAAGAATGTGAGTAAAAGGGGGTACCCACCATTTCGTGCTTCCTCCCCCATCTCCCTTTTGTTTTCCCCCCACTATAAGCTGCCCTTGGTCAGCAGGGGAAGCTCCTATGGGATTGGAACACACGAGTCCACGTAATTGCCTTGGCAGAAGTTGGAGGGACTGAGAACACAGCAGGTTCAGGAAGGGCTCGGAGCTCCCCTGCCCTATGCTCGTGAGGATGCCTCTATGAGAGGCTACCAGCCCATCCTTACCTCCAATGGTGGAGAGTACCAGGATAAGTCAACAGGCCTGCTAAGTGCCCCGCTTATGCCTCATGGCCCACAATCTGTTCCCCACGACTTTCCACTCTTCATCAAACTTAGTTTTAAAGCACTCAGGTTGATATGCATCTCTCAGTCTTCATTTCCTCATGAAGGCTCCTGTATATTAATGTGTATATCTTCCTCCTGTTAATTTGTTTTTTAACCTATTTAATTTTCAGATCTATTCTGGGACCCTAAGAGGGCCAAGGAAAATTTCTTCCCTGCCTCCACTCCCAAGCAGGAAACCTGTCACTGAGGAACAAAGGCAGCAGCACGGGAGGGCAAGAACTACACTGGTTCTGAGCCAACAGCTCTGGCTCTACACTGCTCACGTTTCCTTAGGCCCCACACTATCAAACTCCATTTCCAAGAAAGCAGCTGGCACAAGCACAAGAGGGGAGCTAACCACAATGACCAGAGGTCAGACAAGCCGAGAATGCGCACAGGTTACTGGCCAGGTGCTCTGAGGAGCAGAGTACTTCTAGAAGCTCAGGTTCACCCAACTGCTCTTGGAAATTTCCAAAGGTTTGAGCGTAAGTCTTTTACGTGTCAGCCTGGCCCAGTTTTGAACACAGTAATCACACAGAGGCAAGAGAGTGACTCTCACAGTGGTGTCAAGAGTGAAATGTGAATGGATGAGGCACAAGCTCCTCCCGCCATCACCTGATATAACGGCCATCTTCCCAGATCCGTGCTCTTCTAGAGCTATTCTTTCTGCTTCTTCCATCAGCAGCATGCCAAACCCCTAGGAGGAGCATAAAGGAGTTCATGATTCAGAAGGGAAGGGAACCCCTTAAGAAAGGCCCACACTGTAGCAGTGTGCAGCAAGGTCTTCATGTGGGGCTCCTAAAGCAGGCGCAGGCCTGGCTGACTCTGCTGCCGCCTCTGGATCCCTTCCCCTAACTGGGCTGCCTTGTGTAGTAGCCTCAATAGAAGATGTGCCTAGTCTTACTGCAACTTGATATGCTAAGGCTGGCTGACAGCCGTGGGAGGCCTCCCCTGAGGGAGGGATGGGAGGGGGCGGGAGGTGAGGTGAGAGGGAAGGGAAGCTGCAATCAGGATGTAAAGTAAATAAATAACTTAAAAAAGAAAGATTCACAAAACAAAAAGTAGTTGGTAAAATGCCTTAAAAGGTGATAAAATCTACTGATGAGTAAGGAAAAGAAAGCACTGGACCCTGGCCATGGCAACCTCAGTGACTTATAAGGAAGTCAGCATCCCAACAAGAGCCAGCAATGGCATTCTGGGTGGTGAGGTTGGGTGTGGTGCAGGGCTGACTCCTCCTCCTCGTTTTTCTCTTCCGGTGAGGTATAGGCAACTCCAGCTGACAGGAGTCTGGGTAACAGGTCTTATTTATTTGACTCACCTTCCACTTTCCAAAGGGTTTGGAATTCATCATCCAATTTAGTTTACCCTCACCATATTATTACTGCTTTTAACATACTTCCTTGAAACTTACGAATGCACAGATTTCTAATTTTAGACTGGTGGGGGTTAGGACAAGGTCTCATACATACAGCACAACTTACACCCGTGAAGCACTTTCCCATCATTACCTCATTTGATGCCACAGGAAGTGAATCAGTTTTGTTTGAATGTGATACACTGGGCATATCTGGTATCCCCTGGAACCCACGAACCACAAGCGAGCAAGGTGGAGATGGAATGCCCCTGAGCAACTGAACTAAACCCTTGTTCTGTTCCTGTGCTCCTCTGTCCCATCCCATCTCACCCCAATGCTTTTAACGTTTCCTATTTCAGACAATTTCTTCACTCTAAAGCAGTTAGAAGCAGGATGCCGAGTACCTGGTGCTGAAATTTAGTGGGATCGCGGCTGCTCACAGGAACCACACTGCCATACACATGGAGCTCTCGGACTATGGAAACGCCTCCACCCAATTCAAAGCGGAAGGTTTCCTCGGAGCATTTCCGTAGTCTCAGGAGGCCAATCAGAATGTCCTGATCAGGATCCTCATAGGACAGGAAGGTTTCCCAGCCACCACTGGCAACATAATCTCTCCGTACCAACTCAACCTATTGGATAAAAAGCCATGAAAAGTCTCATTCAGAATTAGAGAACCAAGTTCATTTTTATAATTGCATGGATGTGTTTAGGCTAATGTTCGGCTGGGAACAAAGAATGAATCATCACTAATTATGGTTTTTATTTGCCTCCTTTCAAGTAGCACAGGATTAACAAGCGCTCATGCCTTGATCGCAGACCATTCTAAATGGAGAACAATCCTACAAATATTTGAACTTAATTAACCTTGTGATTCTTACAGATAGCAAGTGCAGTGACTGCTTCTATGTTAATTTATGATGTCCCATGAATTGTCTCTCAGATAAAACTACAGATCAAATCCCATGTGGCTTTTAGGATCTCCCTGCCCCCTTCAAATTGTCAGATATTTAATGGCTTCCTTGTCCAGTCCTTACTTCTTCCACTAAAACCTACTTTGTATGTGTATGTGTGTGTGTGTGGGGGGAGGGGCAATCCCTGCTTCTTGTTTCACAGTAAGATATAAGAGTATAACGTTGGATGGGCTAGGGAAACATGCCTAGTGAAGGGATGAATATGGAAAAGTCCAATTGCTAGAGCACAGTTTCTCAGAGGGATGGATGATGGCGGGATGGGGACTTCAGCAGCAGAAATCTATATAAACTATGACTCTTCAAGCCGATGTACACTATGGAACAAGAGGTATACGGTCAGAATTCTACACATGCGGTAAGGCTATAGCAAACACCCTGTGTGGGGGTGGATTATACTCAAAGCAAAATAAACAATCCTCAACTTAATGTTTAGTATATAATTACATTAAGAATTTGCCAAGGCGATTATTAACTGTCAGGTCTACTTTTTCCCCTCAAAAGGCCCTTTGATGTTAATAACAGTTGATGCTAAGAACAGAAACACGGATGCTGAGATTGTTTATTCCAGCCTTTCTCACTGTCACGCGGGATTCCCAAGAACTGCACACCTTAGAAAATGCTGCACCCAGTTAGAGGTTATAAACATATGAAAGTGAAGCTACCTGGAGTGCCTCAGGGCATTGGCTGAAGGCTTGGAGAAGCCACTTAGCTCTGGCCATCTTATCACTGGGTTATTGCCAAAGGACAAGAACTTGCTGGTGACGTAGAAGAGATGGGCAAGGCCTCCCACAGGAAGGCAGCCACTAGTCATCCACAGCTACCCACACCTGAATGCATTCAAAATGACTGGAACTCTGAGTCCCTCCTGTGCCCTCCAGAGTCACTGCAGACAGACTGGTGGCAGTGTGGAGCAGCTCCACCTCAGAACACTCCCCACACTGCAGTGCTGATGAAAAAAGCGAGGCCCAGCCTTGGTTTTCCTAACTTGGCTCATCCACACCTCAGTGACTCTCACGGCTACTCTGCTCTGCTGAGCTTTCCACTCATTTCTGGGTTTGCTCTGTGAGCAGGTGGGGTCCAAGCTTGGGGCAGATTTAAAGGCGACTGACCTGGTATGGGCGCACTCTGTGATGAATTTCTTGAATTCCAACCTCCCTGGTTCTCACATCTCGGCACTGGCAAAAAAACAAAGCAGTGACTCATTCATTGCTCATTTAAACCAAATCCGAGGCTCAAATCAAGTCTGGACACCAGTTACACTGACACAGAAGACGGGGAACTTAACAAAGCCATCTTTACTAAGTGTGATGATGGGGATTTGTGAAGGTGAACAGTTTCCCTTTTAAAATGAATTCGGAATTTGAAGAGGCCATATATAATTTTTGGGAATAAACAACATTAAGTTAGAAAGTTAGAAAATAGTTATGCCCAAGAGATTTAACTGTGAAAAACACAACCCCAAAATATGATTGAAAATACAGTCCCAAAATACAATCACAGAAGAGTAAAAGCAAATTCTTAATTTTTTAAAAACTTCACTATGCATGACATTATTACTCTTAGTACCATTATCATTTTAGATATGTCAAAGATGCACATCAAAGATATGTTTTCCTGTCAAAGAAAGGCACTGTGGAAGAAAGAAGGACGGGAAGAGAGAAGGAACTTAGACTCATATATGACACAAGTTGAACTTTGACTACAGGTGACTCTTGGACATCCCCTGGGTGTGCACAGGCGCTGGGAGAACGCATCAATGCAATGCCTAGCCTGCCCGGTCAGGATCTGTAACAACACTCACTCTTACCCCTCAACCCAGTGTGCATCCTATACAGCCTGGAACTTAATCATTATTATGTCCTTCAGCATATTCTTCCTCTACAGAATAAACCATAAATATATTTTCAGGATTCTAACACTTTGTACCAGTGAGGTACCAGTATCATGCAAGCAATTTTACTAACAATGTATCTATAAGAGCTCATTATTCAGTTTTGAAAAAACAAAGTTATTCCCATGCTTTGGGAAACCCGCCCAGTGAGATACACAACAAACAGAGGCCACCAGTGTCTGCAGCCTACCTACTAAGAGCACATGCCATCTTCTAGCCCACTTCTATACAGGGGACTGTGCGTGTGGCTGAGGGTTACCTGCTCAGCCAACTGGTACCTGCTGCTTCTTCCTTCTTCTTTCCTGGGGCATGACTTTTTTTTTTTTTAAATCAGATAAGATATATACTTACTTTCTGGTAAGGAACTGCCTATGTGATTAGGATTCACTCCTGGACCACTTAGCAGAGGCTAGCAGGGGTTATGTAGGGCAGAGCTAAAGAAGACCAGTAGATAGGGAGCTGCCAGTAACCAGGTATGCTGATCCCGGAGAAGCAGGTTCTTAGGAGGCCAGAGAAGATGGTGATGGGGGAAGAGTGGAGAGCAGAGCAGGAGCAGGCCCCTGTGGTGCTGTTAAACAGCCTACATACACCTGCTTATTTCTAAAAGTTGTCTGTTATATTTAATTATATATATTCAAATAAACCAGTAATATTTAAAAATTCTCTTTTGGACAATGCTCTAAAATATTTTTCTCTTAAGATAATCTGAGCAAGTATAAAATAAGTCGTGAGAAACCCACAAATGTGTGCTATGTCATTCTTCGAACTATCTCTCTGAAAGCATGGCCGGCTTGAAACACAGTCAACAGATGCCCTCGCCCTCTCCCTGATGGCACTGCTTTCTGAAGGCATAGCCTAACTCCTGGTGCCCTGGCCAGACCCCGGTCCCAGCTTATCTCTTCGGAAGCCCCAAGAAGTTTCTGGGATGCTTCATTTCCAACTCACTACTGCCTCCAGAGACTGTAGAATTAACAGCTTCCTTCACTCTGTTAGGATCAAGAGAGAAAAGCTGCTTAGTAAATATAAAGCTAGCAGGTTACAGAAGTCAGAGGAGGACAAAGGGACAGTGGCAGCCTTTGTTACCACTCACCTCAGCGTCTACAAGCTACACAGAACACCTCCAACATACACAAGCTTTCCGACCCAACTGGTACCAGCAATGCTCAAGAGTGACAGCCCTGGAGACATGCGTAATAAGATTTCTTTTTTCTTCACAATTTACCCGACAGCCACATTTGCTCATACCTGTATTCCAAGATCTTTCATTCTTGCAAACGCCAGCTCTCGCAGGTTGCCGTGCTCTACTCCTGAGCTGACCAGGGGCATCGGGATGTCTCTGTAGGAGAAAAACACCAACTGTGGAAAAATGTAAACCATTCTCCACAGCAGTAGGACAGGGAAAATTTAAAAGTGAAAAACAATGAGAAGCCACAAAGCTACAGAGCAGAAAGCAGAGGTAGAGCATCCTAAGGACGAGAGGAGGCAAGGTTGGAGCATCCCTACACCCCAGCTTTCCCATCTGCAGAGCTCTTTTGCCCACTATGGGGTGGTGCTGCTTATGAGACACATCTAATGGAAATCACATCAGAGACCAAAGCATGGAATCTGCCCAAATGCCGGGAAGTCATTAGGAAGAATTTGGGGTGTGCGAGACACCTGTACCAAACGAAACAATTAAAGAAATAAACCTCAGCCTAATGGAGAGAGAGAACAATTCTGAATCACAAACCACTTTGCAAACACTTTCCCTCCCACACAGCAGACGAAAGTCACCGAGAACGTCAAAAGCCTGGTTTTGCTGTAACTGCTCTCACAGACCCTACCCTGTTTCCCCCAAATCTAAACCAGAAGGGGCTCTGCTTTAGACCAGCAGCTTGCCTAAAGATGAGGAAATGAGACTTACCTCTGCATTGGTACAGTGTAAGGTGCAGGCATCAAGGAGATGCAACCAAAAGCTGAACTTAGGGGTTATACTGTATTGGCTCCAGAGAGCTGATCAAAGAACACAAGGAACCATTCCACAAATCTACTGGGCTCTAGAACCCAGCACTTTCCATGAAGAGAAACATGCCAGGAGGCCAACGTGAGAGTGATGCGAGAAATTTGTTTTGTTTTTGACTCTAACTATGTTTTGGTTTTGATTTTTTGAGACACGGTTTCTCTGTGTAGCCTTGGCTGTCCTGGACTCACTCTGTAGACCAGGCTGGCCTTGAACTCACAGAGATCTGTCTGCCTCTGCCTCTGAGTGTTGGGATTAAAGGAGTGCACCACCACACCTGGCTTTTAACATGTTTTAAGGAGTTAGCATACATGGTTTACATATAGTTTTTAGTACAATGATTCCTGTCTTTCAAATTTTAGTTTTGTAAAATCAATATATGATTCAAAGTTAATAATCAGATAAAATCACACATGGTTATTAAAGTAAAATTTATTTAGCAAGGAATATTTACATTGCTTAAAATCTTTCAGCTTATATTACATAAGCCAAATATAAAATCTTCTAAGTGCTCTTTTTAATGTTGAGAATGTTTATAGTAATTTGTATAGTACTGTGGTGTATATAGCAATGCTCAAATGAACATACTGAATACTTTAGAAATTAAAATGTATTTCTAAACACTGTTAGACATGGTCTGAAATTAACCTGAGATGGTCAGTGGAGGCCAAGAAAATACTTAATACCCAACAAACACATTCTGTGTCTTGTTATTCACATCATTATGTTGCTATAAGGCTGCTGTGAACAACGGACTAGACAAAACTGGAGTAAGCGCTTCTAGGAAATGCAGGGCTAGGGTTCAGCTGGTCAGAGCAACCTTGCTCTGCTGTGCTTGTGTTAAAGTAACTATGTGCTACATTTACCAGGAGGCTGCTACATAACCTGTGGGACCTAGTACAAAGTGAGAACATGTAGCCTTATTAGAAAACTATTAACAATTTCAAGATGGTGACAGTAGGGTAGCAAGGCAGGTGCTATGCACCATGAGACCACAGAGGCTGTATGTTCTCACAGATGTTCCGATTACCAGAGAGGCCCCGGTAAGGATGCCACCAGCTCATAAATGTTCTAAATTTATGTCTGTCACTGTAAGAATGAAGCATGGCTTTAATGGTCTTTGGTAGTGACATGCCTGGAGCACAGCAGATGGAAGTTCTCGGTCATTAAGGAACAGAAATGTGGCAACTGCAACTCACAGAGATAGCCTCCTTCACTGCTACTGAGGGACACATTTCTGCACTGGCTAGGCATCTTCTACACAGAGAGTGGTACATGATGGATGTCAGCTCCACATTTAGACTGGTTGGGTTATAACTCTCTGGATGCTCAGAACCTGGACCAGGCTGCTAAGCAGTTGACCTTGCTGCCTCATGGGTTACAATCCCTTTTAGGTTTCTCTAAGTAATTCAATCTAGTCTCTTTCCTGGCATGAAGAGAGATTACACATGTGAATGTTGGCTCAATGGGTAATATTTCAAGCTTAGAGGTGCTAATATTTACAATTTGCTCATCAAAAACCTTTCCAAGCTATGTTTAGAGCTGTTTCTCTCTGAAGTTTCTCATGAGTCAGAAGCATGCTTTGGTTGCAAATTGGTATTCCTAGTCTGATGCCTCACAGTGATTTAATATCATATCGAGGCAGACAGCTGTCAAATAGCCCAGGGGCAGCAGTGCTCTAATGCAGAGCCCATCATGTGCCTGGACAGAATTTTACACTTAATCACTGACTACACTCCTCAGGGCTAGAATACAGAACCTTCTAGCAGGACGTGCCTCATAAAAACACCAGGAGGATGCTCCTGACTCAACTGTCAGAAAGCTAAAAAGCATTCGATCCTTTAGAGGCAGGGAGGGGGCAGGAAACAACCAATGCACTCTCTTGGTAAGACAGGCGAGCAGAAGGAAAACTCTACTACGGTGCTTTCACTTGTATTGTCGCCTCTCGTATGCGTCCTCTTTTTTCAACATATAAAGCCTGCAAGTTCACCTTTATTAGCCAACTGTGGCTGCTGAAATATGCTTGGGGTGGAGTTCCTAAAAGACCAGGGCAGAAAGACACCCTTGACTATGATTTCAAACACAAACAATCTGGGTACGGAATACCCACGCCAGTGGGAGGCTTTTCTTTCTCAGCAGGGGATTCCTCTACAAGCCCAACTGACAGGCTCCACGTTAGCATGGGGTGCTGAAACATGTCTGGATCAGCCGCATTTTTCTGAGCTGCAGAACTAGCCTAAAATTAAGACTGAAACTAGGAGAAACTGGCTGAGTGAAATACCACCTGTCTTCCCCACTGAGCACTGCTGACCATCTAGCTGGCTGCCTAGTTTCCTGTCTGTCCAGTAAGAGAATTCGAAATGAGTTAACATTTATGGATCCCTTTTGGGGGGTATTTCCAGAAGATGCACTATTTTTGTAATCTGGATCCCATGATCTGTAAACCAGATACAAACAAGTTATGTAAGAAGGAACAAAAGAGCTAATCTCCACTAACGGGAAGTGCAAGCCATGCTCTCAATAGAGGTGTAGGCATGCAGTGTTATAGAGGGCATGATCAAATTAGCAATGACTTATATGAACTGGCAGACTCTCTTTAGAAAACCTTGTTAACTGTATCCACATACACAGCAAACCCTATCACATTTGTAGTTATCTTTCAAAAAGGACTTAAAACGTTAAAATAATGATAAAAGATATAGATCCATTACCATCGGAAATTCTCCCCACAGGTTGGACTACTGTAATATAAGTGAAAATTTCGATATACAGGGATCTTAGCTATAACAGAGACTAGGATAACAATTAAAGGGGGCCAGGCATGGTAGATACCCCTTTAACCATAGCCCTTGAGAAGCAGAGGCAGGTGGATCTCTGTGAGTTTCAGGCCAGCCAGGACTACATAAAGACCTTGTCTTTAAAAGAAAAAAAAAAAAGTTGGGGGCACAGAATGAAAGGGTGGTGGTTAAGTTCAACTGTCATTTTAGTGAGCTCTAGAACCACTTGGGAGGGGCCTCTGAGAATGCCTGAGGGAGAGTCTCTTGATTAGGTAAACTGAGGCTGGAGTACCCGCCCACTGTAGGTGGGACCATTCCCTAGGGGGAGATCCTGGAAAACACTGCTTTTTCTTTAAAAAAAAAAAAAAAATCCCCTTTCAGAGTATTTTATCATAGTGAAAGAAAAACAACCTGGAAGCAACCTAATGTCTGCCTAACAATGGGACCAATTACTGTGTAAGACAAATGGAATGAGGCTGTCACGCTGCCATTAAAGCATAGTCCTGAAAATGATCCTGATCAAATGTAAAAATATGAATTTCCATGCAGATAGTTACACTAACATTTCAGTAATAATATCTAACTAAAAACATAAAATTCCTTTGAAGAAATTCTTCCCCATGTTTATCAAAACCAATGTTTTACTGGACTAGTTAGTCCATAGTAAGCTATATAACCTAAAACCTCTACGAATGAAAACGTGTGTAATAAATATTGTATTTAGACCCTTGCTCTCTTCAAACAGCTGTCCTTGGGCCCACCAGGGTATCATGACGCCATAACCTTCTAGAGACCTCGCCATCCCCCATGTTTGTGAAGCAGAGGCGTTTTTCAAAGCCTATGGCCCGGACACTCCATGGTTCCTCTTCCTCAGACATTGGGGCTGCTGTCACCCCCAGGTCCTTATTGTCTCAGTTGATGTAGGCAGGACAATGGCCCACAACACTGTTCCCTAGGACCCAGAAATGAAGCTTTCAGGTTGCACAAGTGTCTCTGCTGCCTCTGACTCACTGGCTACAGGAGTAAGAAAATGGGAGACCGCTTTGTCATTAGCTCCTTTTCATCAGAAGGCCATGGCCCTTGGGGAACGGCACCGACCTCTTCTGTGACTGGGTAGTTCAAGTCAAACACACATAGCCTCTGGTCTCCGCTAATGCTCTTGTAACATCCCTCTCTCACGGCTTGGGAAACATCTCTAAGCTACAGAAAAGTTCAAGTTCAAGTGGGTCAATTCCTGACCTACTGGAAAGTAAGAAGACATGGCAAGACCCAGGCACAGGACACTTCATTCGGGCAGATCCCATCACAGGCACAGAACTGCCCCCAGCGGACACTCTTGTTGTTGCTCTCTGACCCCAACGGAGTTACACCAGTGTCTTAACTAAGTCCTTTAAGCAAAAGGGCCCAGTTCCCAATCTTGTATCTGTCGCTTTTCTCTGTCTCCATCAAACAGAACTAACTCTCTGACCCCCACACTTTGAAAGAGGAGGCGTGATTAGACTCAGTTACAGACGTTAGGCAGAAGACATAGGCAACACAGTGGTGTCAATCAGTCTCCTCAGCAAACGGCCACAACCCATTTCGCCCATTCCTGCCAACGTTCACACTCTGTGGGGGAATAGCTTCATTCCCTCAGGTCAGGTCTAGCTCTTTGGCAGGTAAGCAGCCAGGAGGCAATCACATGGTTTCAGGTGACTGTCAACACTGAAGCAGGGAGCCAGACTCACTGCTCCTACAGGACACACAGGGACCCTCTCCTGGCTGGATTTTTTTTTTTTTGGTCAACCATCAAATAATAAGTGCCCTATCTTCTGCATTTCTGTTTAAAGATACTTTATTTAATATATATAGTCGATTTGTTCACACTGAACTCATCGCGAACAGTTTTCTCTTGGGCCTCCTCAATCAAGGTTCCCCCACCACATGCTGCTCTCCTCCATAAGCCACTTCTTGGCCTCCCAGCACTTAAGAGCAATAGACAGCACTTGAGCTATGTTTGGAGGTCATTTTAAAAAGCCAATTCCTAACAAGCTCACAAAAATCTGAAAAAATGCAGCATTAAGTAGAGTGCAAAAAGAACACTTGTTTACAGCGTGAGGGCTGGCAGAGGCAGAGAAGCACCATCTGACCTCAGCTAGGAGTGCATGTAAGAGGCCGAAATTGTTCACCATTCCGAGAATGATTTATGGCAAATGTGCTCCAAGGATAGATTCTGAATCTCACAATTTTCTAGTAGGTAAATTTACAAATACAGAATCTGCTTGTAATAAAGACAATACTATGCCTCTGATGCACACACATTGCTTACCTAATTAAGATTAGCGGTTGGACTGAAGGACTCCTACTTTACTCATTCGGTTATAATTTGCTAATCTCTCTCTCTCTCTCTCTCTCTCTCTCTCTCTCTCTCTCTCTCTCTCCTACCTGTCTGTAGCCTGTGTGTATACTTGTGCATGCACATGGACGCCAGAAAACTACCTCTGGTGTGGTTCCTCATTTTGAGACAGATTCTCACTGGTCTGAACGCACCAAGCAGGGTAGGCTGGCTAGTCACTGACCCCAAGGGCCTGCCTATCTCTCCCCAGTGCTGGGATTACAAGCAGACGTGACCAGACTGGGCTTTCTTTACATGGGTTTTAGGGACCACAGTCAGGCCCTCACACACACAGAACAAGAACTTTACTGATTGGCCACTTCCCCAGTCCCTCAATATATTTATTGTGATGTTCAAATTGTCCTAGATTTTGCTCATGGGACCCTTTAAGTTATTCTTTCTTTCCTGGCTCAAGGATAAATAGATGATGAAAATATACGATATTGGCAAAGAAGCCTGGGCACACTGTCCTTTATTTATTTTCATGTCATACACATGCAGCTCCTGGTTTTCTACTTTTAATTTAAAAGAATTCAAAATGCTTGAAATCAAGCCAGACTACCCTTTGGAGTAGGAGCCTGACAGGTAGCACATACCTCTGCACCCGGTACACCCGAGTCCATGGGGGCACGAGGGCTAGGATCCGAGCCACCAACTCCACCAGGTCACTTGGAGGATAGCTCCTGTACCTTCCTGATTTCCACAGCTCATACAGCCCAGTGCCACGGATCACCAGGGTAGGATAGAGCTTCAAACCATCAGGACGAAAGGCAGGGTTCTCAAAAAATTCCTATGGACAGAGAACCAAAAATCACCACTCCATCAGTTCCGTCCCCACAGGGAACGCGCACTCCTATGCCAGCTTCTCTCCACCTCCAGCAGGCCTGGAGCTGCCTGTCCTTTCTGTCAAGGTGACAAGATGTCGCTGTTCTGTGGCCCCAGCCTGTGCTGCTCTCCACAGCTCTCCTGTGCAGCCCTGTCTATGACTGCCAGCCTCACACTGAGCATTACCCTTTAGAAAGGCTGCACTACTTCTTTCCAGACCACAACATCTTTTAACAATAGGCATGATTGTTTAAACTTCTGAAAATTGTGGGGAAAAAAAAAACCAAACAAAAGACACTTAGTAAGTCCCATCAAAACCTACAATGTAAACAAAGGGATGACAAAAACACAACTCTAGAATGTTTACAATAGGGCTCTTTATAGAGAAAGTCTGCTTGGGCCAACTGGCACCACTTCTGACCTCGGCTACCCAGTCGGTCTTGTTATCTGGACATGGAGTGATTCATCTAGTCTTCTGCTTCTGGCACAGACCTCGACCTCTTCTATCTTAGGCTCACTGGCTGCTTCCTTATCTGGAAGGCAGCAGAGGGACACTAGGCATTGTCCTTCAGACTTTGCATGGTGGCAACTCTGATCTTGACTGTGATCACTGTACTGGACAGAGGTGGGTACGCAGAGTCCCTCCTACCCCTGCACGCCTACCAGGATCTATCCAGCCAGCAGTGCCCTAGCTCTGGAAATTTTAAATGGTGCTTTAAAATCTCTGGCTACATTATCCTCACATACTTTCCATTGTTTAACTTGCTTTTCAAACAAATGTAACCACAGGTTTTAGATTTCATTGACTGTCACCTTCTTGAATGCACCATGTAGTCTTGAGAGACGTTCTTTTGTAATTGTGAGATTTCCTTTGTAACATTTATATTTTACAGTCATTAGGCCTTTTATAAATATTCTAGACACCCACAAAGAGCAAGCAGGCAAGCCCACGTCTGCCTAGCCTGAACCTATACTGAGCACAAGGCTGGCTGCAGGAGACACGGCTGATACACTCCTTTTGTAAGGATGACGCTAGACTGAACTGGTCCTGGACCCAAGATTAAACATGGAGAATTAAAACATGGGTTTCTTTTCTTTTCCAAAATCACAAGGCAGGATGGGACATTTTCAGAGAAGTATAAACTTAGAAGAACAAGAACAAAAAAGGAGATGAGGGGGGCGTGGGACGGCAACCATACTGGAAGGCAGAAGGTGTTTGGGCCTGGCACACGCCCCTGAGAGGGAAGATAACTGCCGATTACGAGGCTGGTGAAAGCCAGATCATCACACCCACAAAGCTCACAAATCAAAGGCCCAGGAACCAGGCAGAGTGGACACACATGGAGTACAAATGGACACTGGATCCAAGTCTGCAAAGGAGGAACTTGTCTGTACTTCCTGTGCTGCCCTTTCTCTGGGGACACTGCACTATAGGATTTTGGCCACAAAGGAGAAGGACAGGAAAAATCAGCACGCCGACTGGTGGGCCCTACTTATGCCACCATGTGGAAATGTCACCTCATTATACTGTAAGTGCTTGTTATAAATATTAAGTAAAGCTGGGTATGATGGTGCATGCCTTTAACCCCAGCACTTGGGAGACAGAGGCAGGTGGATCTTTGTGAGTTCAAGGCCAGCCTGGTCTACAAAGTGAGTCCAGGACAGCCAAGGCTACACAGAAAGACTTTGTCTTGAAAAACAAAACAAAACAAACAAAAAAGGAATAAAGAAAAGCCTTGTGAGTGTGCCTGCCTGTTACATGAGCAAAAGCAGCCTCAGTTTCTCAAAGCCTAAGCATTTCATAACTTAAAAATGGTTTTATTTTTTATGTATGTAAGAGTTTGCCTACATGTATGGCTGTGCACCACGTGTGCCCAGTGCCCAGGGAGACCAGAAGGTGCTGGGTCCTCTGGAACTGGAGTTATGGGCAGCTATGAGTCACTGTGTGGGTGCTGGGAATAGAAGCCAAGTCCTCAAGTCCTCGGGAAAAGTAGTTTGTGCTCTTAACCATCTCTCCGGCTCTAAGCCTAGGCATTCTAGAGTCTGAAAGGAACGTATTAAAAATACGGGGAGATGGGTGACCACTGTGCATGCGTTTAGAATATTTTTGAACAAGGTTTTATAGCTTTAAGAATGGGAAATACAACAGTAAACAAGGAAGAGCCAAGAGGAGACGGAGGAGGGCAGAGGCCATCTGGGTATGCTGGCTCAAGGCCGCACTTACTATAAACTGCTCGATGTCTCTTTCTAGTCCCACGTTGGGCAGGTCAGGCATCATATGAGCCACGACTTTGAAACCAGAATCTTTGGCCAGGTGGAATGATTCGCATGCTGCCTTCACGGTGTGGCCCCTGGGGAAGAAAATGTATTATTACTTGTTAGACAAATAACCAGACACTTGAGTGAACACAGGGGTGGTGGTAGTGGAGGAAAGCAATCTGTGAGACCAAGTGTCACGAGGCTGGGAACAAAACTCAGAAGTCACCTCCACACAGCTCTAGGGAGGGCTGGAGGGAATCAACCCTCTAAGACAGTTCAGAAATCTCTTATGCACCGCTCAAAGGCCTGGAAGTGACAAGGACCACTGTGTACCCAGATGACATGGCTTGGCACTGTCAGCAAACGCTGCTCATTCCTGTAGACCCTGTGTGAGACAAGGAGCGTGCAGAAACCAGGCGCGCTGCTATCTGCCCAGGGTCCTAGCACTGGGCAAGGAGAGGCAGGGAGATCAGGAATTCAAGATCACCCTTGGCTCCTTACTAGTTTGTGGCCAGACTGGGGAACAAAACAAAAACAAAAACAAGTCATAAAGGAGCTTCGTCTTCAGGTATCACTGCATTTAGAACTCTGAAATATTAGTATAAAGAGGAAGGAACTACACTACAAAAGCAGACATCACTGGTATATCCGAAGGATCCATCAGGGAAAGGTTTGGCTGGCACAGGGGGCTGATCAGGCCTCGTAGCCTACGCTTTCCCGCCACACCCAAGCAGGAAGCAGGCCTTGATGACAATCGGAGCAACTAACAACTCAAGTCTCGTGACAATTCCTTCTCCACCGAGATGTTCCCACTCAGCACAGGCAGATCTCGGAAGCCGCGGGCTCTGTCACGCTCCCTCCCGACGCTCTGCCCCACTTACTCCCATGGCCCGGCCCCCAGTTCTAATTAGTTCTTGCTAGTGACATCTAAAGTTCTGCGGGGAAGCTTGGACTTTACTCTGAATTCAGCACTCGGTTATTCTATCTCAAAGTTACTGTACAATATGGTCACAATTATGCGTACGTGGCTTTAAAAATTAAATTACAACGAGATACTCATGTCTTAAGTTGTACTGTCATGTGCGTAACAGTGCAGTTGTGGAGTAGCCTGGCCCTGCTGGAACACATCCCCGTAGCTCTACAAGTAGGTAACAGTTAATGTATAGATCGTTCTACTGCCTGGCCCTGCTGGAACACATCCCCTTAGCTCTACAAGTAGGTAACGGTTAATGTATAGATCGTTCTACTGCCTGGCCCTGCTGGAACACATTCCCTTAGTTCTACAAGTAGGTAACAGTCAATGTATACAAAGTGAAACCTCTCGCCCATCCAAGGCTCCTGGACCTCCCATCCTCTCCTGCCCTGGCTTCCTAGAAGTGGACAGACAATATTCAATGCTTTCTGGGACTTGAGGACTTCCTGCTTAAATTACGCCAACAGCTATGGGCCAAGGCTGTCTCTCTTTAGCCCCCTTCGAACCATGTCCCATATTGGAACAAAAGGGCTCTTAAATGCAGCCATGCTCCTATCTCAGCACCTGGCCTGCCTCCTGACAAAGCCCAGGCTCTTGGGGTTAACTTCTGCGGCCCCTTATATGCTCCCACCCTCAAATAGCTTTCCTCTAGCACATGCAAGTAACTCTGGGTCTCCTTTCAGCCTCAGCTTAGATGACATTTCAGGAGGGACATCCTAGCACAGCCTGTGACTACTGCACCCTCCAAGCAGCCTTCCTGTGTGAGATTCTCCCTAGAGGAGTTCTCTTTGCTCTGAGGCCCCTCTTTCACAGGTATTAGATTTTTCCCTATGCTTAAAAGTATTCAACAGATCTGTTACAACAAAGTTCTGAGCCTGACATTCCTTTAGGCTGCATCTAAATATGGACCAGTGTGTTTTCTTAGCTCTCCTTTACAAGCATGATCACATGAAGTGGCCTTCCAGATCTTTCTCAAAATATCCTCCTCCTGAAGCCTACCTTTGTCACACAGGTCAGTTGTGTCTGCTGCCAATGAAATCCTGATTTCTCTGGTCTTCCACTAAGGGGCAATTATTTATAAGTTTTCTCATATACTGACCTTCCCTGTATATCTTCTGTCTCTGGCTCGGTGATACATTTGTGATATTAAGAGAAGGCCACATGACTATACTGAAAGTGAAGGTTCAGTGGAAGAAGGGATTTGCAAGCTGAGATCTCACACCTTTCTCTGAGACTGGGCTCAAGGACAAAAGGTGAGTAGGAAGATAGGGAAGAGCCAGCAGGGCAGAGGGCGCCACCTGCCACCATCTCACCTGTTGGTGTCTCTGGCCACATCTTCATAGACGCTCTGCACTCCGATCTCCAGCCTGGTGCAGCCGTATGTCAACATGTCACTTAGGTGCCGCTTCATGCAATAATCGGGTCTGGTCTCAATCGTAATTCCAACACACTTTGTGAGGCTTCTCTCAGAATACCTGCAGAGCAGAACCAAAATGGCCACACCTGCCACAGTCTGGCGTCATTTCTTCCCAGCCTGCCTTCTCTTAGTCTTCCCAGGATGAGACAGTAGCTAAAAGTATGCGGGCTCTGGAGCCAGACAGTTCAAATCCTACCTCTGCTATTTCCTCACCAGGCAAAAAGTAATTCTATTAACCCTTCTGGCCTTGACATCTGCATCTGCCGAATGATGGTGACAACGGTACCCACACTTCACAGAGTCGACACAACTGCACCGGCGCACCCTCATGTCATTGCCATTGTCATTATTATTCACACACAGTTGGCTGCAGCCATAATCTTCTTGAGAGCAGTGATTTCAACTGTGAAAAGCTATTTCTCAATTCCTAGCAAACGATTTCACATAAGCAAAAAACCATCTGCATTACTTACTTCTCACTGCATCATAGAACCTTTTAAAATACAACAACAAAAAGGGGGGGGGGTGAGAGAAGTAGTGTGGGCTGCAGGGATCGTTCAGGTGAAGTGTCTTCTAGGCACCCAGAAGCCTCGCTTCCTCTAGGAGTTGCAAAATTACCAAGTCTAGACACAAGATGGTGAGGCTCACCTTGGATTTAAGTTCTGATAATGGCCTTACTGCCAGCCCAAGGTCACATCATCTCGGAGGGCTCTAGTGAGTGGGATGGTGGAGCTCGTGAGGGAGGCCACTGACTATCAACAGGCACATGCCCCATCATTCCTCCTGCCACACGAAGACACTGACTCTGAACGGGAATAGCCATCTTGTTCAAGACGCACAGTGAAAAAAGCTAAGCTAGGAGTGGAGAGTGGGTCTGGTTACCAGGCTACTTAGACCTGTCAGTCTGGGACGGCAGACTCCTGTCTGTCTGAACATCTCTAACCTCCCAACTGTAACCATGCCTCTGTGAACCTTTCCATAATGTTGTCACGGGCCTGGGTGGGAAAGCCAAGGGAAACCTTTTGTAGTTATTTATTTCTCTTCTTTCTAAAGGAATTTTGAAAAGCAGACATCATAATTATTTTTAACTTAGTTTCATTTCTTCATTCTTATGCGTCAATTGAAATTGAGTTCTTTAAAACTGTAAGACTTATTCGGAGTGTGAAGAATCACTAACCCACAGGACTGGCTGTATAGTCCTCATCTAACACACTGGAAGTCTTCTGTGAGACGTGACATGGCTGAAACATGAAGAAAATCTAAGATATGAATTATAAGAAAAAGATGAACTATATGAAGTGTTCATAGCTTATCAAGTGCTATTTAAGACTTCTCACAGAGTCCCACGCCTACCAAATAGTGGGCACCAAAACAAGACAGGAAGTATGTAATGCCCCATGGTAAACACAACTCATCTGCTTCCAACAGCAATTACTGGACTTCAGGGAACTTTCTAAAAATTAAAGGAAAAAAAAGAAACCACTGTGGAGAAAGCAAATTATATAAAGATGGATGAAAGACAGACGGTAGAAACACTGAGTATATTTAAAAAGTAACTGAAAACATCCTAGAATCCAGAATGTAACATGAACCACAAACCTTCCTATTAACAAGTATTTTTCAAAGCAATAGCGTTAGGCAAGAGAGTCTGAGCACAGTGACAGCTCCATCATTGGGAAAAACTGGAGAAATGGCAACAGCAGCAGCGGAATCTGCCCAGAGGAAAGTGGCAACCTATGAACTAATCTGTCTATTACAGAGCATCCCAGCCTGTGGAAGACCCAGAGGAGGCTGCTACAAGCATGACACCTTAACCTTGCAGATCAAAACATAGAGCACACACAAGCAAATCTTACTCTCAAAAGCTTAATGCAGCTCCATCTCATGTCTTTCCTCTGGGGAAACATGTAGAGAAATAGAAAATAACTCAGTTTAAAAATCCATTGGTGGTGCACACCTTTAGCCCCAGCACTCTGGAGTCAGAGGCAGGTAGATGTGAGTTTGAGGCCAACTTGGTCTACAGAGCAAGTCCCAGGACAGCCAGGGCTACAGCGAGAAATCCTGACTTGAAAAATAAAACAAAACATAAGGACCAATATTTTAGATTTCCTTTCAGAGTTGCATTTCCATCTAAAATGCAATTATGTGGAAATTTGTATGAAATCTTGAACAATAAAAACAATAGTATGTTGGATCTTCTCTGAACTATAGTGACTTAGTTGTTGCTCTGTGTAATCTAGTCTCTTAGTAAACTCTGCTTCGTGTAAGAGGTGTAAAGATGTCTACATTAAGTATCTTTTTCAAATGCTAGTATGTACGTACAAAATGCTATTCAATCTGAGCATTTCTGGATCTGCAGCACAATTCTCCCTATCACTTACACAGCCACTTAACAAGTGTGCCTCTCTCTCAGTACTGCAGCTGACACCTTCTTGGGATTTCAGGCTTCTTAGGTTCTGGGCAGAGAGCAGCGGCTGCAACTTCTAAGAGACAGAGCCAGGACTTGGCCTCTGTTTTCCTGCTAGGTCCACTGCTCTTCAGTGCAGCTAGAGGGGATGTCTTAGGAAGGCTGTAGGGTGCACTGAACCCTAAGTGTTTCTTACAGGCTAACAAGGTGACACCTATGTAAGAAGTTCATGCTCTCCAAGAAACACAAGTCAAGCCTGTAATGTACAGTGTCAAACCGTTCACAGTGCGCAGGGAGCAGGGCAGAGGGACAGGAGAGGCTCATCTTAGAAATCAAAATAAAACCCATGCCACTAGTCTTCAACTCAGTACAAACGTATTTCTCCTCCTGTGACATCTCAGAACCTTGGTAAGAGCTCTGTGTTCATCCACACTACAAAGGCCACCTGTTATTTATGCCTCTCCTTTTAGACACAGCACTCCCAACAGACCCAATAATGTTTGGTGTCTAGTAACTTAGGAGCTCAGCGCTAACTCCTCCAATCAGAACAAAGACATGAACCTGAAGAACAAATACGTGAGTCAGATGCAGTTGGGACGAAGGCGGGCTCTCTCCCTTCCCGCAGACGCTAGGTGACCTTGCTGGCTATCTTGCCTCTTATAAACAGAAACGGTAACTTGCACAAGATCCGATTCCATACCAACTAAAAAATATACTGGTTTGTTGGGCATGGTGGCGCACGCCTGTAATCCCAGCACTCAGGACGGCAGAGGCAGGCAGATCTCCGCGATTTGAGGCCAGCCTGGTCTACAGAGCGAGTCCAGGACAAGCAAGGCTACACAGAGAAGCCCTGTCTCGGGGAGGTGGGGCGGGGTGGGGGAGTATACTAGTCTTTACCCCAGCGCTGCTTCACAGCTGAGCTACAGGACCTCAAACTCAATCCATTCACAGCAAACAGAATAAACGAGGGCGCAGAGATGAGAGATTAACTTCCATCAGTCACAACCTACAAACGTCCCATCATCCACAGGCCCCAGCGAACCACAGTTTTGAAGTTCTTCGGACTGATTTAGATTTGCATGGACTGCTGACGGCTGGGGTTACTGCTGAACGCTCAGAAGCAGAGGCACAGAACAGAGGCCCTTCTACAGACTACTACCACTGCCGGAAAAGCCCTCCAGCAGGCCGAGAGCACGCGCCTGCCTCATCTGAGATCGCAGTCTAATTGCTTTCTGGAGACTGGTTATATCAATAGGATCTAAAGGCAACACTCTGCCCAATAGAACTGAAAAAGCAACGAGAACTTTGATTTTCAAATAAGTACTACCAGGAGAAGCCGAGCTAGTGACACTGGAGCTCGGAGGATAATCAGGTGTCCCATCACACTAGTCAGCAAGCCTGGCGACACATTCTTGGTTTTGATTCTTTCCACAGCTGATAAAAACTCTTTACATTTCGTAGTCATGACCAGACAGCTGAGGGACCAAGGGCTCCATAGTAGTAACAGAAAGAAGTCAGAGGGAAGCCATGCTTTTAGTGTCAGACCCACACAGGAACTTACAGGTTAAATGCATGCAAGAGTCGCAAAAACCTGCCATGGCACAGTCTGATAGCTAAGTGAAAAACAAAACGCGAACACACCTTCTGGGTAAACGTGACTCCGATAAAAGCCTTCAAGTGACAAATGTCAGAGACAGGTCACCTGGGGGACATTTTAGTCTCACTGCTTCAATTTCATGATACCAAGGAGACTAAAGCAGAGACCAAATATGCACTTCAGCGGATGACATGCAAAGTGATGGCAGATGTCCACCAGGCACAGAGGCCGTAAGTGTGTGTACCTTACTCCAAGCTACCTGGGAAGCTGAGGCAGGAGCTAGCCAGGAATCCAAGACCAACCTGGTATGAAAACTCAATGAAGGCCAATCCCACGGTGCCCACTTCACACCCACCAAGTGCCTCTACCCTTCAGATACACAGGAACTTACTATTTCCACATAAGACGTTCTTAAGACAGAATTAGAGACAATGAAATGATCAGTCTTGGTTAGCAAGAACTAAAGTACGACGGGGGTGACTAAGCTAGCAGGCATGAATCTAACCAATATAAACTAATTAACTAATATAAATACCACCAAATACTGCAATTAAAAGGCACACACTGTCAAAATAGGCAACTCTGCCCACTCCTCCCCCACAGGACTCCATAATCATAAGTTTCTGTGTAGAATAAATCCACTGTTCACAAAATCACATGAAAGATACACAGGTTGAGGCTCACAGTGGTGTCCTCAACAGTGGCTTCTGTCTGCTGAAGTATGGCTGTAAAGCTTCCAGCCCTTCCAGCTTTTCATCTCACTAAAATAAGTTTTGTTAAATATCATCTTTTTAAGTATTCAATGAAAGATTTTGGGCATCTTAAAAAAAATCCTTATCAGGACTTCATCTTTGGCACACAGTAGCTTCCCTTGGTTCTCCTTGGCACACCCCATAGAAACAGGCCACACCCAGTTCCATTTCCAGACACTAAGATGTTACTCCTTTTCCTTTTTGTTATCTTTTCTTTTGTTACTATTTTTATTTATGTAAACACATGAGGCTATATGGCAGAGCTAACATCAAATAAAGAGACTGGTGGAGCCTGTGAGGTCACTGAGGGCTGCCCCTGAACAGCTGGGTCTAGGTGTGCTTTGCCACATTCTTCCTATCATATGCTGAAACAACAGCCTGGAACCTCCAAAACCATGAGTAAGGACAGCAGACTTTTTTTGTCTAAGCTGCCCTGTCTGGTGTTGCAGTGTGGGCCAGCTCACAAACACGGCATCTGAGCAAGGCTAACCCACACACTCTTCTGAGTTGTCCAGGCATCAGACACATCAGAATTTACTTCATTCCCAGTACACATACTATATTCACCAAGAGGGAGCACAGACTTGGCTATAAGACAAGATTCCACAAATTAAAAACAGACAACAAAAAACAAAACTAAAATTGAACTGAACAGGCACTCTGAACAAAATGAAACAAAATCAGAAATCAGTAAGAAATCAAACAAAATCTCACTGTTCTGATATTCAGAAATTAAACAATTTCCATACAATCCCTAGAACTGAAGAAGAAATAGGAAAGGTAATATGGAATACTTTACACTGAATAATTAAAATATAATACAATAATAATATAAAATAAATATAATATCTGCATAAATAAATGCCTAGAAGCTGGGCGGGTCGCTCTATGAGTTCAAGGCCATCCTGGTCTACATAGTGAGTCCCCCCTCACATTAAAAAAAAAAGAAGCCTAAAAAGAAACTTACCACTTTGAATAGTTATATTAGAAAAGAAAAATAGTGGTTAAGTTCTACAACTTACTTAAGTCACCAGAAAAGAACAAGCCAGGGACCAGAAATATGGCTCGGCAGTTAAGAGTACAAACTGCTCTTGCAGAGGACCTGTGTTCAGTTCCCAATACCCCTTAATCCAGTTTCAGAAGATTTAATATACTCTTCTGGCTTCTGTAGGCACCCGTACACACATGCACATATATAAACAAAGGCACACAGACATACACATAAAATAAAAATAAATCATAAAAAGGAAAAGCTGTGTCTTTACGGAAGATTGCTAATGGAAAGTTAGGGATCTAAATAAGTGAGGAGGAAAGCTGTGTTCATGACGGACCACACCAGCAACTCTCTTCCCAGAGCTTTGTGTCCCAGCGACCATTTAAAAATATCCCAACCCTATGGTAAGATAAACCAGCCAGTGCTAACTAATTCTGATTTTATAAATATGTACAAAGGGCTCAGACTATCCACAGAAATCTTGCAAATAAGTTACAGATTTGGAAGGTGTATATTATTTGTCTTCAAGACACACTAAAATGCTACAGTGATCAAAACGGTGTGGCACTGGGCTACAAACTAAAACCTGCCAAAGGCATCACACTGTGTGGCTAATGTGTATAGTCCAACTCCAACCATATCTGTACAAGTCTTTTTATGGTTAAATGTATGTATTGCTTATGGGTAGCAAAGCATTGGTTAATCTAATGCTTTTGGGTTAATAGGATTGATAAAATCCAAAGGAGAAAGGGGAGTTTTAAAAGAAATCATCCTGAAACAATTCACTTTCCATACTGGAAAAAGAGAAACCTCAACTCTTGCTTCTATTCATACCAAGTACACATAAAAACTAATCCAAGGGGGATCAGAGAGCTAACTGGAAGGACTGAAAGTTTAAGTACAAGACAACACAGGAGCCTAGCCTTCTGCCTTGGGAACATGAGATGGTTTACTAGTGACAGCACAAAGCAATGGTAAGAAAGAAAACTCAGTTCGGTCAGTTCCCTGAGAGATCATCAATGGAGTGAGTAGTCAAGGTACACATAGGGTTCTCAAATCAAGGACAGGTTAACAGACCAGAAAACAACAACAACAACAACAACAACAACAACAACAACAACAACAAAAAAGATTAAACACTTCACAAAGGAAATCTAACCAGACAGCAAACAGCACAAGCATACACAAGTGCTCAATGACATTAGTCATCAGGAAAATGCAATTTCGAACTACAATAGATGCCATTACACGCCCACCAGAAGGGCTAAAATTAAAAGGACCCACAACAGCATGTACTGGTACGGATGCAGAAGCAAGTGCTCACCCATCAGTGGTAGGAGTGCAAACAGCGTAATCATTTCAGAAAAATGGCTGGCAGTTTCTCATAAGACACTAACAAACCTAGCAATCCCCATTACTACCCAAAAGCAATATATACATTTAACCATAAATGACTTGCACAGAAATGGTTAGAGATCTGCCCGTAACAGCTCAAACTGCAAGCAGCCCGTGTCCACTGACTGGTACGGTCCACGTACCCAGCAGAACACTGCTTAGCACTAAAAGTGAACAGCTATGGACTCGCCCAACATCACTGGTGAACCTCAAGCAATGGTCAGTGAAAGAAGCCTTCCACCGGAGACCAGATGAGGAGCAGCTCCATTTATATGAGGTTTACCATGGGCACAATTCATCTATGGCTGGTAAAAAAGCCCGCCCCCTGCCCCCCAAATACCAGAAGAGTTGCCGATTCTGGGATGTTAAGGTGGGGATTTTCTGGAGGAGCGTAAAATTACTCTAGTGACAAAAAAATATTCTGCATTATTTATCTGTTCTCACGGGGTCTTGCTAAGAGTTCCAAGTTGGCCTGAAATTTGAGATCCTCCTGCTTCTGCCTCCTGGCTGTTGGTCTTACACCACAGCTTGCCATGTTCCGAATCTTAACAGTGTTTCTGTTATACAGGTCTGTCAAAACAAATCAAGGCTATGTTAAGTCTGTGCATTCTGCTACATATAAACTCCCTTCAAGGGAAAACTACCAAACTGAATGCTAGTTAATACGATGCATGGCAAAGCACGCCGGGAAGACTATAAGGGTAGCCAGTTGCTTCCAGGCTGCTTTTGCCTCCTTCACAGCCCAGGCAAGAGCAGGGAATTATCTTTGGGGTCTGGTACCCAGCGTTACCTAGCATTCTAGCTTTTCCCAAGATGTGTAAGGACACAGTTGGAGGATTTAAAGCCACTGATGAGGGGACAGGGGGAAGGAACGGAAATGAGTTTAACAGTCCACAGGGAGAAGGTGTGACTCATAGCTTCTTGATGGGTAACTACCCTTTTAAATTGCACCTCGTGAAAACAGCCAAGGAGCCCTGAATGCAAAAGTGCTTCTGGGCAGAGCTGATTAAAAAGGAATAAAACTCCTTTAACAGCTTGTTCTGAGTTATCTGGCAACATTCACACTCTGGTGAATGGGTGACTCAGATCCCACTGTGGTCTTTCTCCAAAGTGATGGTTTTATGGGATGACAGTCATCAGTAATTGGTACTCTCTGGAGACCTGAAAAGGCCCAGGCGAGCTCACTTGTGGGATGAATGATCAGCACTGGCTCCATTCACCAGCCGCTGCTGCGGGGGCCAGGCCTGTGTGGTCTGTGAGCAGTCCTCTGCTCCTTCACTTTCCGCCTGCAGTTTTCACGGACTTCTTCCTACTAACTGGTAATAACCAGGCTCAGGGTGGTTTGAAGTCTGATCCTAATCTTTTCAGGAAAACAACAAACAAACAAACAAACAAACAAACAAACAAACAGAAAAGGCTCAAACCTTTAACCATGTGGGTTAGACACAGGAAGAGCAAGGAAGGACATCTGAACTAATTCAAGTGTGGCCCTAAGGATGCTTAACCTTCAATGCTGGTGGCTTGCTTGCCGGCCACCTCAAAGAATTGTTAACCTGGTTTAAAACAGACCCTTGAAAAACATCCTATCCCACTGAGCAAATGAACACTAACACTAAGGCTGTGTGCTGAGGGGAAATGTCTGCCCTGGCTCCATCAGGAAGCATTTCCACCAGAGGGTGGTGGGCTCTTCCGGAAGACACCCTCTCACAAAACAGCCACGCTGCACCCACAGGACCACATTAGGCCACAGCCAGTTTCCCTGCGCTGCTCTTTAACGCATGCCGATGCCAGCATCTCAAAATAGTTTTCTTTCTGATTGAGTTCAGAAACCACTGCTTCAAATGACACAAAATTTCCCTTAAACACTTTATTATAGGGAGTTGTATGAAGCAAACAAAAGCCTACAAATTGGCATTTTTCATATTGCCTCACAAAGTACAGAGACCAGGAGAGAGCAAGACACCAGCTGAGTGGGCTGCAGAATGGAGCGCCATGTTGCGGTGGCTGGATTTTTATTACTTCCTAAGAGCGGTTCATGAGATTTGCAGCAAGGAAGGCTCAAGCCAGAGAAACACTTTTCTAAGATAAAAGCAGAGTGCCCTCTGGAGGTAAAGAACAGGAGCAAGCCCACGCTGGCCCTGGCTTTCTTCTTAGACAAACACATCGTGAACTGAGTCAGTTCTAACATAAAACCCTGCCTTTACTACAAACATAGACAACTTACGTTAAATACCATGAGCGCTCAGCACCCTAACTGTGGTAAGACTGGTGATGCCATCAAAGCACTGCACCCAGAAACTCCATTTGCTCAGCTGGCCTGTTCTATAAATGACCAAGGCTCAAACTCTACATGAAAAGCTCAGAACAAACTCACAGGGGAGCTACTGAAGAGACCAATGCTAGGATTTTTAGGTGAATGAGCTCATCTGGGACCCCAAGTTGCTGCTGCCATTACAATGTCTCAGAGCCTTGGACTACCGAAGGCTTCCCCCAAATCCTACTTTACATAAGGTACCCTCTGACTCTTCAGGATGAGTAGTGAGCTGGGTTACCACATGACTCTTCTCAACTTTGGAAACTGAGGGCTTTACCAGGCATGACTCATATTCATGAATGATCAAGGTTTTGAATGAACAGTAAAAACAGATGCTATTTCTAGTACCGAAGTTCCTGTGGGAACAAGTCACACCCCCAAAAGTCTAGATTCAGGAAGAGACAATTTGCCTGTCACTTATCAGTCAAACAAAAGTACTTGCTCACCACATTCTTCCAAAGGATAAAGCCTTTATGCAGCCCTTCGAGTCATCCTTCACTTTCATTTAAAGTTGTGAAAAACCTTTATTTCAATTTCACAAGCCCAAGGGAAAGCAAGAGGGGAAGGAGGGTCACACAAAGGCATGGCCTCAGTTCCAGGAGTGTAGACCAAGTTCTCCCCAGGGGTTACTCGGGCTTTAGCTACAGGTGAGAACGCTCCCTCACGTCCACCTGACACTGCTTATCACCACACAAAAGTCTAAGAGGCAGATGCCTGTAACTATCTGGATGACCCTCTCCTTCCCTTCACAGAGGAGAAGCCAGAGTCTGCACTCCTAGCAACAGTCTGAACACACATGTGCAGGACCCACCTACACGTATACACTTAGCCATTTCTGTCGTTACAGCAAAGGTCAGGCTCTGGAAGCTGCCTGGGGTTTCTATTTGCACCCTGCCATTAACTGCCTGTGTTAAGTGTAGGCAAGCTGCTTCACCTCGCTGGGCTCTGAGCCCTCATATGTAAAAGAGACGTAACCAAAGGCTTACTGTATGGGCTGAATCAAATGTCACAATGTACACTGTACACACCGCAAGCGTAGGCTACCTTTATTCCCAGCTCTTCTTCCTCAGTGCTGATCTTGGCCTATGCTGAGCACAGCACACAGACAGACATGGAAGGGCACATGAATGATGGGACCCTATGGTATTGTAATAAACATGTCAGGGCTTGTTTCAAAGCCCAGTGTAGGACATGTCAGGGCTTGTTTCAAAGCCCAGCGTAGAAAATAGCTGACAGCCCAAAAAGCTGACGTCTGACCAGATGTGTGAGTGATAGATAAAACCTTAGTAGTAAATTCTGACCTAGGAGCAGCCACGACTGCAAGTTGGTGATAAGAGTGCCGCAGAAAGCTAGATGTGTGAATTAGAGAGGGTAAGGTTAAAGTAAGTATAAAAACCCTGAGAAGAAGCAGCCAGCTCTTCTCTTCGCTCTCTCGCTCTTCGCTCTCTTCGCCCTCTTCGCTCGCTAGCTCTCTCTCTCTCTCGCTGTCACCATGATTACCTAAAATGCTACCAGCCGATGGGCGCTCTCCCGGACGGAGCGGACAGACATGCTGTCAGATAACAACCCGAGAACTGATTCAAGTCGCAGCAGCGAACCTGTTCGACAGAACTTCGCAATATCAGGTCGTATACCCTAATGGCATAAGCTCCCAGAACACTGATATTATAAGATACTAAATGCTACTCCTATTAGAATTAAGATAGTTTTAAGAGTGTAATGAAATGGTATTGGTGGCTTGGCCTTGGAGCCTTAGCCGCTGCCTTTTGTTGTAGTTGCCTTTGTATTGCTAATAAACCTCTCTTGCTAAATCGTACCACTTGCTCTTGGCCTGACTCTTTTGTTCCGGATTCTGAGTGTAAACTCTCTGCTCGCGACAGGTATGAACTGTTCTCATCACTGCTTTTTGTCTTAGCACTACCTGGAAAGGCAAAACTCTCCCACTAGGTGACATCATCCTTCCATGAGGCCATTGTTGGCTCTGTTTCTTAACAATTAAACTTTATTATACAGCCCAACTAGCATACACAAGAAGGAAAAAAGGTTAAAGGGACAAAAGAGTGAACCTTCCGGTATCAGTTCCACGGACAGGTCCTTAGGTGTCTGTCTGGCCCGTGTGCTGGTCCGGCCTGGTCGCTGCTCTCCACGTGCTCTCCCCTGGCCTGAACTTGTTGTTCTCTCCTCCCCACCTCCCTCAGTCACATGAAAGGGCGGTCTCCTCCTCCCGTTGAGGGTCAATTGGGAAAACAATAGACCAGGTGGAGTTCCCAGGTTTGCTTCCTGAATTCCAGGCCCAGGATGGCTCCACTAAGTTTATCACAAGGTATTCATGGGGTGCCCCAAGGGTAAAGCCAGCCAAGACTGCTTCCACCTGTGACAAAGCTTAATCTTTCCCACAGGCTATGGCTGAAAACCATCTCCATTCTGTACCTGCAGCCACGACTGGCTGTTTTAGACCCTACCAGACATCTCTACATGCATCACCGACATTTCAAACATAACAAAGCCAAAGTCAACTTCTCAGTTTTCTCCCTCAGACCTAAGCTTCCCTATGGCTTTTTCATTTTAGCATATGGCATTCCCATCCAGCTATGCAGGTGTCATGCTTGGCCTTCATTCCCCTAACCTGCCTGCTCTCCATCACTGCCACCAGCATCTTCGTCTGAGCCAAGGTGATAAGGAGGCTCAGAGGGCTCGTCTATCTGAATCCTTGGTCAACAGGGAGTGGAACTGTTTGAAAGGATTAGAAGGCTTAGGAGGTGTGTCACTAGGGATGGGGTTTTAGATTTAAAAGCATGTGCCAGTCTGCTTATGTATCAGGATGTAGCTCTCAGCTGCTTCTCCAACACCACTCCTGCCTGCTGCCATGCTCTCTGCGACGCTGATAATGGACTAAACCTCTGAAACTGTAAGCCAGCCTCCAGTCAAATGCTTTCTTTTATACGAGTTGCCTTGCTCATGGTGTCTCTTCACACAATAGAACAGTGATGAAGACAGACAGGATCCAGTGGGACCGTAACACCATTGTGGTAAGCTGTGACTGCTCCTTCAAGCCCCATGCTAAAACTGCCAATGTACCAGCATTGAGCAATGACTTTTGAGAGGTAGACAGGCAGAGATCTCTGCCCTCAGAAGTAGAATGATGCTCTTATGAAAGTGAGTCAGGCCCCCTCATTCGTCACATGCCCTCTGGTTATGCCCCGTAATACAGTATTGCCAAATGCTGATACTGTACTTCCCAACCTCCAGAAACATAAGACTGCATGCACATTGCTGTTCATTACAAATTACCCAGGCTCAGGTATTCTGTTCTTGCAGTGCAAACAGACTAAGACAAGGACCATTCCCAAACAGCAATTACTTCATAGTTAAGTATCTAATAAATTAGTACTTAAGCAACAGTTATTTATCCCAATGATTTTTATAGCAGTGAGATGCTTCTGACAAAGAACACGCAGACCTGGGCTGGCAAAGTGGCTCAGTGGGTAAAGGTGTTCGCCATGCAAGCTGACAACCTGAGGTCAATCCCAGCAACCCACAGTGGAGGGAGACAACTGACTCCCAAAACGTGTCCTCTGACCTTCACAAGTGCACCATGGCATGTGGTGCCCTCTCCCTCTCTGTGTCTCTCTTACACTAATATTGAAAGAAAGAAAGAAAGAAAGAAAGAAAGAAAGAAAGAAAGAAAGAAAGAAAGAAAAAAGGAAGGCTATGATGTCCTCTTTGTGGGTGGACTGAAACTCAAATAGGTCAATTTAAACTAGTGTGAGTTTGTATAACTCAGATCAGCCTGAGTCTGAAAAGCTCTATGGACAAGTGACTCTATAAATTATAAAGATGACTAGGTCAATGGAACATGCTTGTTTCTTTTTAAAAGATTAGCTCAGTGAAAATAATCCTTTAACACACACACACACACACAGAGAGAGAGAGAGAGAGAGAACGAGAGAGAGAGAGAGAGAGAGAGAGAGAGAGAGAGAGAGAGAGAGAGAGAGAGAACAAGAAATTCAGAATATATTCACGGAACAGATCAAATCTCCACAAGCGGCTGTTAGGAGGATGAACAAAAAGGCAATCCCCTCAGAAAGCGAGAAGTCGGGTTTCTTACTTGATGGAATCGTAAATATTGTTTGAAGTGTGGCCTGATAGAGCATCGTGTAAACTTCGGATGAAATAATCCCTGTAATCTTCGGGAAGGGCCATGAACGTCCCACCCATGACGATGAACTCCACCTTATCCACGCTGTGGCCAAGCTGCTTTAGCTGGAAGAAGCACACACGCCCATCAGGCATTACTCTAGTGCTGCGGAGCCCGTTTCACTCCATAGTCTCATGAGCAGCTTACAAATAAAATACATTTTGATAATTCCATGCTTAAAAAAGAGAAATGCCTGAGAGACAAATAATTCTTGCTCAGATAGAATGGGGGAATGAAAGTTAAGACTAAACCAGAAGCCAGACTTCAATTCTGACAGTTAAGTAGGAATTTAACAGCAGAAAGATAATACAGAATATAATAATTTTTAAAAATCAGCATAATGTTGTATCAGATACTGCAAATATTTATTGATCATATAATTTATGTTAGACTTCATAGTAAAAAGACACAATTGTGATTGAAACATAACCTGTACTTTATGCACAGGGATAAATACTAGATTTGAGTGAGACTTCAAGATGCAATTTAAGGCTTATTGTGGGCACAGGCCCTCAAGCTGCTTCTGGAAAACCAAAGTACATAACTGACTGACTCAAAATGAAATGTCCCATCTCTCCTACTACAGGGCAGAATGGCCCAATTGTCCACTGTGACAACTACAACAGGCAGGATTCTAAGTTTTAAAAACAAATTTGAAAATTTCTTGCTGTATGGTAAGAAGCATAAAGAAGCCAGCATCAAATGGACTAGAATATATTACATAATAAATGTCTATATAGAACCTTTTAAAAATAATTGTTTCTGCAAGTAGCAAATAGCCACTACGGCTACTGTGTGTCTGTGCACCTAACTGAGCATGTGTATGTCCTGAAGAATATACAAACCCTCCTGCTAGGACTACGTGCTGATCCCCATCCCCATGTGCTGAGGCAGAGCCCCCCGTGTCACTAAGCTCCCCCGTGGCTGTACTGCACTTACAGTTAGAGAAGAACCGTTATTCTATGTGACTGCCTAAACCTAGGATCTCTAAAAATGTTTAGTAAACAAAATACTTCACTCCTGTTGAAATAGTTTTCCATCCTGTGATGGCTGTTCTTGGTTGTCAACTTGATGACATCTAGAATTAACTAAAGCGCAAATGCCTGGGTGCATCTGTAAGGGATGGATTGTTTTCTCAATTAAATCATCTGAAGTAAATGAAGTAATCTAGATCTTTTCTCTGGGCCACGCCTTCTGCTGGCAACCTGTATAAAGGACATGGAAGGGGGAAGTGCCCTCTCCCCTTCACTGCCAAGTCCATTCCTTCCCCGGCATTAGAGCCCACATCTTCAGGACTTCAGCCTATACTGAACCCTGGACCCTGGACCTTCCATTGCGAGGCAGCTATTGTTGGATTAGCTGGGCCACAGCCTGAAAGCCATTCTAATAAACCTCCTTTCTATATATATATGTTTTGTTCCTCTAGAGAATCCCAACTAGTACACATCTTAAGTGAGTCAAAGAGCATGCCTCACTTTGTGTTTTGAAGACCACACAATTACACCATCCACAGAAATGTTGCACAGGCTTGTTCCTCTAGAGACTTTGTGAATTAGACTGATGAAGTATACAGCTAATAAGAGCTGACTCTTCCCTCACGTGTTATAATCTGTCTCATTTCAACTGAACCAAGTGCATGTGGGAAACATTCTTATATGCCAATATTCCATCTTTGAATATGTATGGGATTGGAATCTGCTGTTATTTAATTTTCAGTAATGATATCACCTTTTCACTGAAAGACAAAATCTTATTAAATGTTACCTTTGAGAAGAATGTTCTTTACTAGCAATAAGGAGACACACTGAATATATATGTATATATAAAAGGTATCTACTATATATATGTATATACATATGTATGTATACTTTTCATTTTTAATCTTAAACATACAATAAACATCAGAGCACTTGTAATTCTCGCTGTTTCAAGTATTAATAAAATTAGACATGATTGGCAAAAATCATGCCTAAAATCAAAGATGAAGTCAAAATCCCTTCAGAACATAGTTTCCCAAGCTCTGTGGGCTCCCCAGGTGTGGCCCGCTGACCAACACCGACAATGCTGACACCCATGCCCTACACCTGCTTGGAACATTAGAACTGGGTCATGTTCAATAATCAACAGTCACACAAACCCAGAAGCAACTTGTGTTACACACTCCTTTCTATTTTAGGGCTTCATTTGTCTCTCCATGTTAATGATTGTAACAACTACAATGGTGCTTACATTTTAACCCTTACAAAGTATGTTTAGCTACCTCAGGAAGTTCAAGGCCACCAGCACAGTACTAGAGTTTAACCAGCTACATTAATGTATAACTTATATGCAATAAAATTCACCCCCTTTAAGGCACAACTGGGGGCTTTGATGGAGTTACGCACCACCACAGTCATGATACAGAGCAAGTCCACCAGCTCCAATGGACTGCTCACACCACTTCTCTGTAAATTCCCCGCTCTCACAGGGAAAGCCTGCTGAAATACTTCCTAATCTGGCTCTAGAAGCTAAAGTTCAACCCCTTGCTGATGGTTAAAGAACTTTTACACACTTTTATAAGTGCCTTCCTTCAAACTGAAAGGAGGCAGCAGTTCTTAAGCAGTGTAAGTCTGACCACACATAGCGCTGTAAGTCTCTCCTTCAGATGAGCATAAAGCCAAGCTCTTCTTGTCTTACCTCACAATGACTCCCAATCAAGCAACAGCACCAGCTTTGAAGCACAAAAACCAATTTTTTAAAAATTTATTTTATTTTATTTTTTATTAATTTATCTTGTTACATCTCAATGGTTATCCCATCCCTTGTATCCTCCCATTCTTCCCTCCCTCCCATTTTCCCCTTATTCCCCTCCCCTATGACTGTTCCTGAGGGGGATTACCTCCCCCTGAATATACAAAAACCAATTTAAGAAGCCTCTTTACCTGCTCTATGCGGTGTCTCGTCTGCAGATAAGGGTCATATCTAGCACGGATTGCTCGCATGGAAGTTGGCTAAGTAAATAAGGAAAAAAAATTGTGTTATAGCCATACCAGAAAAGAGGGGAAAAAAGAATATGAAACAATGAAGGGTTGTACTAAAATTAAATACCCTAGGGTTTGAACACTAAAACCACACCTTATGTCCTACCTTTCTTCTCAGTCTTAGCAAGGCTCAGAGCGCCTGGCTAGTCCCCCTCCCACAGGGTACCTCAACAGCAGGGCCTCTTCTCTTCCTGGGTCACATTCACTTATGGAAATGTGACAGCATCCAAGTGTAGGTGCACACACACAGATGGGCACACATATGCAAGAGAGTCATGTAGCAAGGTGATCTTTGCCCAAGGCCCTAAATTAACACTGTTTCTAATGGCTCAGTGAATGGTCTGTGTACCATGCACTGTCACCCAGTGGAATGGACACTCTACACCAATCCGAGCAGTTTCTTAGCATAAAAGGTTCTTTAATGATTTTTTTTCCCCAGCAGGTGGAGACTATTATAGAGATCCACAGCTGGTCGGACACAGAGCATGTGACGGTGGAATGTCCAACTAATCCATCTCCAGCACAGCCTCTATACCCAAGGTTCAGGGACCAGACAGCGTCTTCTAGACACAACAGGGATCCCAACAAATGGCTGTCTAAACAAGACCTGCACAAGGACAACAGCAGCTGACATGCCGACATAGAGCAGGGAGCTCCTGAAGGCCCCACCCCTGGAGAATGAGCTACAGGCAGTCAATGGTGCTGAGCAAAGAACCCGTTTCTCCAGAGATGAGCTCTCTGATAATTATCCAATCCTATTGGTCAGACCTAAAAAGCCACAATTCTAGGGCTTGGGAGGTTGAGACGGGAAGACTATCAAAAAGTTGCAGCCAATCTGAGTTACAGCGAGTCATGTTTGGGGGAAACACACACACACACACACACACACACAAGCACATATAAAAATAAATGTGTGGCAAAGTGTAAAACAGTATTTTGACACATTACTTAATATGTAAAAAGGGAAAAAATTTGGATCATGGAAAACACGGGTCAGAACAGCTGTGTCTTCCTGTTGGCCCTTTAAGCCTCATGCTCCAAATCCCTCACCATAAAACTGAGATACCCAGAGTAGCTACCTTCCAATGCTGCTGTAAGGTTTGCAGTGGCAAAGCACTTGGGACAGCAGTTAGAAATAACGGTTAGGAAACGTCAGCATCTCCCTGGTGACTTGACAGCACTGAAGACAGTGCGAATATTTGGCAAAAAGCTTTCCTAGTCAGGAATAGAAGGCCACACTTATAACAATGTTGGTACTTGTCACGCCACACTCTGGATCATAGCACTCTGTCAGGACCAAGTCGACGGCTTTACCTCATAGCCCGTGTAAGACTGGGTTGAGTACTCAAAATCTGAGTCGGGTCCTCCTGGGCAGTATCTGGACACAATGACAGAACAGGGAGGGCAGATGAAGAGCTCAGTTCAACAGAAAACCCTGCTATCAAAGCAGCCTCGCTACCAAGCCAAAACAGCAGACGAACAAGGACGGAAGGAGGTGACAACACTCATGTCCAGAACGCAGCAGTCACAGCTCTTTACAGGCTTGCTATGGGAGCCCAGCTCTCCAGTCCAGATGAGTCTGTGCTTTCCTGAGCTTATACTTTCTTTACTCAGGAAAATTTCCCTCCTATTAAATCCCCCCACCCCTGTCACACATTTGCATCCATGAGTCCTCAATTAGAGAAATTTAAAAGCTAATTATAAGAATAACTTTTAAACTTTTGATATTTTTCTGGTGCAAATTCATTTTGAATTTAATGCTAGAATTGCGGGAGTTTACATTTCCATGTTTAATTTACCCAGCTAGCCGGTGTTCACTGTCCCAAGTTCATAACCTACGAGTATATCAGCTCCACAGCACTGTCTGTTCCACTTTCAAAGCTGACCCGCCTTACCCAAGCTGCTGGTTTAGAGGCTGACCTACGAGTCGGTTCAAAGTTTTAACTACCATCAGCCTGTACTAACCAAGGCATTAGGGAATTTACCAACTGATCAAAATCATACTTACACGCATATGTTCCCTGTAAAACTGATGTGTGGACATCTGTGGGGTTTGCACATCACAGCCACAACAGCAATCTAAAAGAGAAAGATCAATTTCAAAAGCTACCATTGAAAACTAACAAAACAGAGTGCTTATGCCTATGAGTGAGGAGGAGGAAGGCAATCTGAGCGGCACATAAAGGTCTTCACAGGAATAAAAAGGGGGGAAGATTGATGGATGGGACCTGAAAAGAAACCTGAGCATCTCCCTCAAGATACTGACGGTGCTGTACCCTAAAGCTGTGTGCTTTCACACTGATAATAGTTTAAATGTTTATGTGCATTGCTATGAGTGTTATATTAGGTTTTACAGTAAATATGAAATAAGGAACTATTATTACTAATATGTGGTGCTGGACATTGCACCCAGGGGCTTGAGCACTGCACCACTGAGCTACAAGCCCAGCCCTGGGAACTGATTTTTAAGGTCATTATAATTCTTACCCTCACTGATTATTTTGCTAAAATAGTGTACAAAAATCACTTTATATAATATCATAAATAATCCTAATTGTTATTATTCAAATTCCACAGATACCTTAGATTTCAACATCTACAGCGAGAAGCAGGAAGTCAGCGACCAGACTGAGAGTTTATGTGCAAAATTTCAGAGTGCCTGACAGAATCTTTCTGGGTGGGAACGTGCTTGCTTGAGAAAAGGACTGGTAGCAGAGACATTAAGCCTATAAAGATACTAACACAGGAGGTAGGTGAGCAGGCAGAGCCACACTAAGGCTAACATCAGCTGGATTTCTTATGGACAGAGAAAGAGGAAGTTGTACAGGTGGATACAGAGAAGCAGACGAAGCCCAGGGCTGGAGGAACTGGAGGAACAGCTCTCCAATACAGATGTCCACAGATCGAGACACTCAAAACAGATGAAAATGTGTTTATGGAAACACACACACACACACACACACACACACACACACACACACACACACACACACACTGTAGATCGTCAGAGGCATGACCTGGCTCCACTTGTGCAGAAACATTTGTCAAACCAAAGGGAAAAACATGCTAGGATATGACCAGCTGACACTCTTCAGTGTAGAGGTAAAGAAATCAAGGAAAGACAGGACAGGCATGGTCTGAGGAGCCATGGCAACCAGGTGAGCAATGATTCTAAACTGAGCCATCATTGAAACAGCAGGTGGTACTAGATGGCAGCAGGGTATATATGTAAAAATTCCTGCGTTTCGGGGCTAGAGACATAGCTCAGAGGATAAGAGCACTGCCTGCTCTTCCAAAGGTCCTGAGTTCAATTCCCAGCAACCACATGGTGGCTCCAAAGCATCTATAATGAGATCTGATGCCCTCTTCTGGCCTGCAGGTGTACATGCAGACAGAGCACTATATATAATAAAAAATAAATCTTAAAAAAAAAAAAAATCCTGCGTTTCAGTTTTTGTTTTTTAAGTTTTTGTATGTGGTGTAAGTACATGTTAGTTGGCAGCACACTGTATGTATAAACTGTGAAATTCAATTGTCCACAAGTATCAGAATCCAGGAAATAGGGCCATGAAAGTAGCCAAGACAAGCACTAGAAATACCACATCTGATCCAGACAGCAGAGCAAACACATATGGACTTCAACGCTGGCACCCTGGCCCTGCCCATTTTCCCGGGCCACTCACACTCAGCCTTTGCTTCCCAGAGATCAGAACCAGGGCACCCAACATGGTCTTATGCTTTTAAACTACTTGCATGCCATGTCTAGAATAACTTTCTGAAATCTACCCAGCACACATTGTCACCCTGCACAGGCACCTGAAGTGGTTTCTTTGCCAGTTGTGTGTGACTGTTTACAAGCCAATCCTTAACAAATGTCCATGGTTTTCTCAAATGAACTCAGCATGCAGAAAGCTGATACAGTGCGAGTTCAAGGCCGCACAGGCCATGCAGTGAGGCTGTCTCATAAAGAAAATCACTGGCCAGATGAACCCTCAGTCCCTGCCAGCCCACTGCCCTCCCATGCCCATGCCCTGTCCTTCGTGCCTCTCTTCCCCGTGCCCTCTTCCCATTCCTTCCTGCGCCCAGCACCCTCTATGGCTGACCCTTGCTGATCATATAAGCATACTCAGAGGTCAGGAAATGGCCACGTATTCTGCGGGGGCTTCACTTTTTTCTTTTGCTGAGGTGATCCCTGTCTCTGCACACCCACAGTGTCCCTGCTGGGAGATTAGCTCCACAGTCATCACTATGAAACTACCCTGCACTGCTACATGCCTTTCAGGAGAACCAACTGGAAGCATTCAGCATAGGAAGGCCAACAACATCTACCATGGTGTAAGTGACCACGGCTCAGTCTTTAGGGACACTCGCTGGCTGTCCCTTTGCCCTCTCAGCATCGAGTGCACTCCCTTCATTCAAGCATAGGACACGAGAGACTTTAGGAGGCTGCGTCCACCTCCATCTCCTGCCTCACTACCTCCCTCACTAGTTCACTCACTCACCCCGCTGGCAGTCCTGATGGGTTTTGCCTTTAACTTGGGAACCAAGACCTTCCGATAGTGAGAGGGCACCGCAGCAATGATGTCCACCAGGCGGGGCTGGGACGAAAGGCCATACTTGGCAGCTGTCCTGGTTTTCACCCTGAAAGCAAAGCATTTAACATTAATACCATCACAGCATTTCTGGCCAAAGCTATGAAAGGATAATGTGTACTCCTTATCACCAACACCAGCCAATCCTCTACTCCTGCACCAGGTGGCAAGAGTGTGTGACAATCTACGAATAGTAAGGAAATAAAGGGTGAAATCTGTCAGTAAGCAAACACCAGGAAGTTAACCAGGTCTATGGATGGGGACATGGATGTGGCACAGTGAGGGGCTCGTTCCAAACTGCACCCCAGCTCCCATCCTAAAGAACTACTTTGAGCAGGGGACAGTGGCACACACCTGTAATCTCAGCACTTGGGGACGCAGAGGCAGGCATATCTCTGTGAGTTCAAGGCCAGCCTGGTCTACAAAGCGAGTCCAGGACAGCCAAGGCTACACAGAGAAACCCTATCTCAAAAAACCAAAAAGAAAAAAAGAAAAAAAAAAAGACCTACTCTGACTCTTACCTCTTCTCGGCCTCATATTGACATTTGGGACTACGTGTTCTGTCTAGACATTGTCACCTGTTTCCTGAGAAGAAATCACCCTAGTCAAGAACTACTTTCTTTGATAAAATATTCTATACAAACCCAACAACAAATCAAAACCCAGAATACAAATCCTAGAGTCTACCTTAGCTATTACAAAACAAAACACATGTCACTTCCTGACTGTAACTCTATCTGTAGCCCGAGAGTATCCTTCACACGAGTAATGACTTTAATTCCTAACCCCCTCCCCCACTTCTATCTTGCTGTACACAGGTTAGCTTTGGACTCAAAATCCTCCTGTCTCTACACCTGAGTGGTGAGCCTCCAGGCGTGTCACCATGCCCACCTTATTCCTTTAATTTCTCTATGATGTGAACAGCTCTCCCTTTCTCTGTGCCCTCTAGCCAAATCCTTCTGGTCAGACTGTCTTCTAGTTAGCCCACTCAGAGATATCTGTGGGTTGCTCACATCGTTCTCAACACATGTTAACTAAATAGCTGGCATGTGCAGGCTACATATGTAGTGTGTCAGGTATGAGGCACAGTCCTTTCATGTGATATGTTGTGGGTAAGCCCTCCCACCCCTGACAGACAGACAGACAGACACACACACACACACACACACACACACGGGATGCTTGCAGAATGTAGGAAGGATTTTAACATGTGCTGGGGAGGAAAGCACTCAGGCCTTAGGAAAGCAGTACAGACACAGGGATGTGGCTGTAAGACATTGTTGGAAAAGCTATAGAAAACACCGCTTTCGTAGTTAAAAGGACAATTGCTGACTCACTTACTCCTTTTGCAAATGCTTTCCGCATTTGTTTAAGCACAATGTCAATGAAAGGGTCAGGTACAGGCATCCAGAGAAACAGAACCGGGTCTACAAGGTCAGGAACGTGGTGACTACATGACAGCAGTGGAGAATCCTTTCTCTCTGAATATGTATAGCAAATGCAGTTAGGAGATAGGAGGCAGAGATGACAGACCACTCGTCTGAGGAGTGACAAAGACCAAGGCGAACACGAATGTGTAGAAGAGGTTCCACAGCCGAGACGGCTAGGATTGAATTAGACACCAGAGAGAGTGCTGCTGGCAGAGAGGTGCGTCCAAGGGGACAGGAGGAAAGAAGGGGGGTGTGACATGATGGGGCAAAGAAGAAATGGACTTTGGAGATCCCAAACCCCTATTCTGCCGATGACTACTCACTCCTGGACGACTTCCTTATCTGCCTACTTTCGGATCACCCATCAGTCAGCGGAGGGTGACAACAGTACCTACCCACATTGTAGGTTTTGTTTAAACACATGTGCACTTGCCTATGAGCATGTGCCAGTGTGGCAGTGTAGAGGTCAGAGGACAGGTTTTGGGAACTGGCTTTCTCCATCCACTACATTTTTTACCTACTAGACCACCTTGCCAGGCCCTTGAGATTTTATGTCAATTTGGCGCAGGCTAGAGTCATCTGAGAGTCGGAAACCCCAGTTGAGAAAATGTCTCCATAAGATCGGGCTGTAGGCCAGCCTGTAGAGCGTTGTCTTAATTAGTGACTGATGAGCGAGAACACAGGCCATTGTAAGTGGGGCCACCCCGGGCTGGTGGCCCTGGGCTCTGTAAGCAAGCAGGCTGAGCAGGGGAGCAAGCTAGTAAGCAGCACCTCTCCACAGCCTCTGCCTCAGCCCTGCTTCCTGCTGTAAGTTCCTGCCTTGACGTCCTTCAGTGACAGAGTGTGACTTGAGAGTTGTAAGACGAAACAAACTCTTTCCTCCATAAATTGCTTTTGGTCATGGTGTTTCATCATAGCAACAGTAACTCAAGCTCAGGAAAACTGACACAGGATAGTGGAGTAGTGCTGTGACAGACCTGGCCATGGTATTCTGGGGAGGATTGTGAAAGGGCTTTGGGACTTTGGCCAAGAGAAGTCACTGAACCAATGACATGGTCCATAGGAGCTTAAAAGATAAGACTGTTGAGAGAAATGCAGGCGATGCAGTCCTGGCCTGTGAACTTTCAGAGGGACCTTTTGTGTGAAGAATCTTTGGTGCCTGGTCAGCTGGAACCAAGCACCGGCTGTGATTACGAAGAGGCTGGCATCGCTGAGGTGAAATCTTCCACAGAGTTATCGTGTGACAACTGTGTTCAGAGGTGGTCAAGGCTGTACCTTGTGCTGGCAGCCAAACCTAGTCATCTGTCTCCCAAGGAGCACTGGTTTTAAAGCCATGAAGGAGTCATGGGAAGCACAGGCTTGGCACGGTGAGAGGCTAGGAGAGGCACTGGTGAGGGTGCTCCTGGAGGGAAGCCCCAGGATTGAAGGGATGATGCTTAGAAGAAGCATGGCGTGGCACACTGATGAGAGCTCAGGAGAGGCTACTGGTGAAAGTGCAGCCTAGCTGCAGTAGAACACCCCAACACTGTGGAGGAGCCAGTACCGTGGGGGGACCACAAGAACAGCAGCCGCTGTGGAGTGGGGCCAGTAGGGGCCTAAAAGACAAGCTGTGTGTGCTGGAGAGAGCAGGGCCAGAGAAGCGGCCCAAGCTCCTTGGAGGAGCCCAGAAGACAGTGAGAGAATCCTAGGTATTAGACATTGAATTATTTAAACTGTGGGAATTTTGGTGACTGTGCCCTGGTTCTTCCCTCTAGAAATAAGAAAATATTTAACTCAATTTTGATTTTTTTTTTTTACAGGAGCCCGCAGTTGAGAGACTTTGAACTTTTAAAAAGGGATTTTGGATTTTTAAAGAGACTAGATATTTTAAAGAGTCTGAATTTTTAATCTGTTTGAAGTGTAAAGAGTGTGGGACTTTAAAATTATTTATGCTTCATATTATGATATTAATATAAATGTGCCTTCCTGAGGGATAAATGAGAAGGAAAAGATTCTAATTGAAAAGGGTTGTGTTTGTGTCAGGTTGACAAGAGGCCAGTTGTGCTGGCTAGTTTTATGTCAATTTTACACAAGCTGTAATTATTGGAAGAGAGGAGGGCCTCAGTAGAGAAAATGCCTCCATAAGACGGGCTGTCGGCAAACCTGTAGGGCATTTTTGTAATTAGTGACTGATGTAGGAGGGCTCAGATCACTGTGGGTGATGCCACCCCGGGGCTGGTGGTCCTGGGGTATTTAAGAAATCAGGCTGAGCAAACCACATGTAGCAAGACAGTAAAAAAACACTCTTCTGTAGCCTATGGATCAGCTCCTGCCTCCAGGCTCCTGCCCTGTTTGAGTTCTTGCCTTGAAATTCCCTCAGCGATGGACTATCACCTGGAAGTGTAAATAACCCTGAAACAAACCCTTTTCTCCCCAAGTTGCTTTGGTCATAGTGCTGTATCACAGCAGTGGTAACCATAACTAGGACACCCTTATTCAGTTTCTGAAAGGGTTAATTCATCTGTTCCCTGCAGTGCACTCATAACAGTGCCCATGATACTGAAGTGCCGATTACGGCTGGGGGCTATTAGATTCAGAGGCTCTGACACGATTTTAGCATCGTTAAGTACGTGACAGGAAACTGCAATTCTTAACCGCTACACAGAAAACAGGCAGCTTTACATCAGTTCCTAGCACAGCTCTACTGGCAAGCACAGCAGGGCACGCCAATGATTACAGTACTTGGGAGGCTTAGGGAAGAGGAATGTCTTGAGTTTGAGACCAGCCTGAGAGACGAAGCCAGACCATGTATCAGGTAGAAGGACAGACAGACAGACAGACAGACCCTTACTCAAGAACAAGATTACAAGATCATGTTTTTATAGATCCACTTACTTATTTAGATCGAGGTCTTTGCCCTGTTCGTGAGCTTCAATCATCTGCTTGATAACATCTCCTATGGTCAGCATCATCAGCTCAGCAGTGCTGAAATCTCCTGCAAAGACATGATTCAACGACGGAAAAAACCTCATGAGTTTGTTTTTTTGTTTGTCTTACATTTATTTATTTGCTGTGTGTGCACGTCACATACACACATGCATGCAGTTTTAAGTGTAGAGGGACAGGAGTTGGCTTCTGCCTCAGCCTCTTGAGTGCTGAAATTATAGAACGTACTCCCTTGCCTGGCCTATCTGAGGCTCTAGCTGCAATTCTAAGACACCGTCTGTTGACCTGCATGACCCTGTATTGGCAGCTCCCCTTTCATCCACAGATGCAGGAGATGTTGACGTCATTGTCATGTCATCCTACTGTCAATCACAAATGACTCATCCAAGCACGGGCACCAATCCAAGCCCGGAAAAAAAATCTCTGCTCTTTTTGTCAAGGGTCGGGGGAGGGAGGGGGGCCATCTTTCACCAGCTGACAACGGTGTGGTGTGTCAACTTGGGTGATGGCAACAAACATGCCTCCTGTCTGCTGGTATGAAAAAGAAGTCACCATAGAAACGTGCATAAGGAAGCTGTGCAAATTATGGAGACCTTTCATTGAGTCCCATTTGAAACTCTCAGTAACATTGCAAGGTTGGTCTTGTTATCTTATTTATAAATGTAAAGATGAAGCAAAGCAAGTTAAGATGTTGTAAATAGCACAGTTAGATCTCAGCACATATGGTGCACTGTGCACTTAGACTGACTTAATGAGGCAAAGCTAATCCATACAAAACAATGGGAGAAAAGCCCAGGTACAGTCAAAGACTAAATGCTTCCCCAGCACTTCTCAATTCTACAAAGGTGCCTCAAAGGCCATATAACAGGCAGAGATGGACTTGGGGTATGGGGTGAGCACAGATGAGCTAGCACCCTGTCAAAGTGCACATTCATATGCCCTATCTGTCTGTCCGGGTGCGAGTGTGTTAACTCTGCTTTCATCCGCTGCATAAGACTTCATTTAAAGGGTAAGAAGCTGGGCTGACAAAAAAAAATAAAGATTTGGAATACAGCCTGGGTGGCCTATAGCAAGGAAGGCTTCGTGGAGGAAATACAGTAAGCATGTTGTGAAAGAGAGGGCAGAGTTTGAACCAGGAAACAAGCAAGATGAAATATTACCAGGCATAAGAGATACCTATTTTGGTGAAAGGTTTGTGTAACTTGAACAGAGGCTGCCTGAACAGGGTTCAGTAAACAGGTAGTACACTGGCCACTACACAAAGGCATTAAAGGTAACAGTAAAGAATTATACATACTCAACTCTGTAACTGAGAAGAAAAAAAAAGAAAAGAAAAAAAGGAAACAACGTCTTTTTTAAAGAAAGGGAGATTATCAACATAAAGGATACATCAGTTTAAAAAAAAGTTACAATGATACAATCAGTTTGGATGCTAAACAAAAGGCTTTTGAAATGTACATTAAAAAAATCTACAAGCATGAAGATCTGAGTTTGAACCCCAGCATTCATATTAAAAGCTAGGCGGAGCCACATTCATGACTGTAAAAACGGGGTGCAGAGGACATGGCACAGGAGGATTGCTGGAGTTACCAGCTTAAGAAGGAACAAGTTACCCTAAGGTAAGATCAAATTAATTTAATGCACATTGTATTTGATGGGACAATAATGTAGAGCATGTTGTTTGGAAGGTAAATTCCAGAACGCCAAGAAGCAGTGACCAACCAACACCACGTTTTAGTTTTCATTTGATGCTTCAAGCATCACGGGCGCACCATGACCAGTCAGCTCCGTACACTAAGTATAAACTTAGCTGGAGGAGTTAACCAAACCTCGGCTTCTTCAAAGATGAAATGACGACACCACTTCAAAATGTCCGGCAAAGGCTCAATACCAACAGCATTAACAGACCAACTGCTCAAGGGCAGCACAGAAATAAAAATAGTGTGTGTGTGTGTGTGTGTGTGTGTGTGTGTGTGTGTGTGTGTGTGTGTGTGTGTGTGTGTGTGTGTGTGTGTGTGTGTGTGTGTGTATATATATATATATACAGTTTTTCAAGACAGGGTTTCTCTGCGTAGCCTTAGCTGCCCTGGACTCGCTTTGTAGACCAGGCTAGCCTCGAACTCACAAAGATCCGCCTGCCTCTGCCTCCCCAAGTACTGGGATAACAGCCATGCGCCACCGTGTACGGCTTTAAAAAAAAAATTTTTTTTAAAATGACTTCATTCTGTTGAAAAGCCTGCACTGAATTGCTCCAGGCTACCCTGGAGGTAATATAAGTAGGAGTAAGTTCACATAGTACTGTTGCACAAACTGCACGGACAATTCCTACTTTAGGGAAGTATCAACGCCTTTCCTACTTTAAGATGTAAAAACAACTCAAATAAGCACGTCCAATAAATCGCCACAAATTAAACTGCAACTCGCCACCTTAAATCCACGCACCACCTTAACTCCTGAGATCTCTCTTGGAATAACGGTACCGTTTGCCCATCTACATAAAAGACGCCAAGTAGTCATTTCCAAAGAGGGAAGAGAGAAAGGCAGACTGTTTTACAAAGCCCACAGACAAAGGGAGGCCTGCCGACCCCAGGCTGCAGGGGCCCGGGCCAGGCAGCAGATTCCCATGGAAAAAGCAGAGTTCTATCCGTGATCGCGGGGCATCCACCGCCTCCCTTGCCCCCTCGTCCCCCTTTTCTTGCACCTTTCCTCTTTTGCTTCATCTTTTTTGCCGCCGTAACAGGATAGGATGCCACACCACCTTATTGTAGTTCCGACCACGAAGAAAGTTAGCAGCCGTGAAGCGATCCGGGGACTGTCGCGAAAGGGCAGCGACTGTACCGTAAAGCTCTTCCCAGAAGGCGGGGCGAGGAGCCCCGCCCTGTCCAGGTATTGGCTCCCAGTGTGTGGGAGGATGCAGAGTTCTTGGGGACCAGAAAGCTGGACCTGACTAGGAGCAATCGGACAGTTAATCTGAAGAAGCTGCCTGGTGAAACTGTGACGAAAGTGAAATATAATCAGAGGTCTTAAAGCAAAGCCTAGGCTTGACTACTTCCACATAGAGGCTGGGAACCGATAAAGGAGACCAGTGGTTTCCCCCACTTACACCTGCCCCCATCTCCGACACCCACACCCAAGTCTGTCTTTGGGCTATTGACATAAGAGTTACTTTTTAAAGATTGTGGAAGAATTGAGGGCAGCAGGCAAGAGATGTGTTTATTTAAACAGCCCCGGGGGGTTATGGTGTGCTCTGGTTGATCATTGTCTTGGTTCTGGTTCTTAAAGTGGTCAAAGTCTTTACTGCTGTCACCTCTTGAGGACAGCCATCTGGCTCCTACTTAATGCTCCCGGGAGCGGCCCTTTCATATAGCAGGAGTCTGCCCTTTGAGGCTTTGTTTTCTCTGGAATCAAGGTAACTGCAGTTTTAGGACAATGATTTATCTTTGTACCTTCAGCCAAAGTAAAGGAGACAAATAGACACAAACTGAACGCAGATCCCGGGCCTTTGTCTTGTGTTTAGTGCCTCTTTCGAGAGTGTGGTCCTTGCGTGGAGCCAGGTACACCACACGTGGGGGAGACGGGATAGGAATCCTGCACACCGTGAGCATTAGACCTTCAGGGTGGTGAAAGCTAAGCTCTGATTTCCCTGAAGGACACTAGACAAGAAGCAAGTATCACCTTGATCTCGCAGGCTTTGCAGCTTGTAGGTCCCGGAATCACAGATTTTTCTCGATAACAAAGTCAGGAAAACACTGGAATTTTGCAGCATCTGGAGATAGGACTTGGAATAACGCTTTGTTGAAATCCTTCCATAGTCTCCTTAGCCCACGGACCAGAGAATAAGAATTCTTGGCATTAATAAAGACTGGAAGATGTCGAGGTTCCAGTTCCTCACGTTCCTACCAGAGGGGAGGTAGCTGTTTTGGATACCACCACTACACTGAAACTGTCCTGGTCAAAAGACTGAAAATTTTCAGTGTACCAAAATATCTTAATACTGGCCTCTCAACAAAATAGGTTAGTTTCCCCAGAAATTCTTTAGGACATAGGTCCTCATTCTAGAATTTTCTGTTATTATTTTTTTCAGTCTCCTGTGGATACCTCTGTCTTACTTCAAGATACTAGTCTTCCACATCAGTCATTTGATCCAGTCTCTAGTGATTCCTCAGAGTTCCAAGGTTTTAAATATCACCTTTCTGCTCTCAGATTTATAATCTAAACCCAACCTCTCTTCCCTATTGGACATCTTGTTAGATTTTGACATCTAAGTGTATCTCAAAACTAGCATGTATAAAAGAGAAATTCTCTATGACTCTATAGTGGTTCGTCTTCTGCCAACTTGACACACAAACTAGAGTTATCTGAAAGAAGGGAATGTCAATTGAGAAAATGCCTCCATAAGGTCTGGCTGTAGGGCATTTTCTTACCTAGTGAGAAGGGCCCAGCCCATTGTGGGAGCTGCCATGCCTCGCCTTCTGGGTTCTATGAGCGAGCGGGCTGAGCAAGCCAGGGGAAGAAAGTCAGTAAGCAGCACCCCTCCATGGCTCCTGCATCCGCTCCTGCCCCCAGCTTCCTTCCCTGTTTGAGCTTCTCTTCTGGCTTCCTTCAGTGAGGAACAAAGTTGTGGAGCTGTAAGCCAAATAAACCCTTTTCTACCCAACTTGCTTTTGGCCATGGTGTTTCATCTCAGCAAGAGAAAACACAATGCAGCAAAAGGCAGCCTACATCATTAGAGTTTGGGGACCACCAAGTGAGTCAAGAGATTGGTGTGCCTCAGGTCAGGGTGGAAAGGCAGGGAAGTGGTAAAACTTACTCACAACCTGAAATATATTTTTTTGATGATTTCAATAAGTCTTTCACTCAGTGTGGGAAAATAGAGGGAAGGAAGGAGGGAGGGAGGGAGGGAGGGAAGGAGAGAGGGAGGGAAAGAGCAAGAGCGAGAGCCAAAGCACATGGGGGGCATTTCAATATCAAGCATGAGATCCCAGCTTATGGATCAAGGAAGGGACTAACGAAGCTGTCCTTATCTGACATGAGATGTCTTGAGGGGCTTTGGATCTGTTGTATTTGAGCTGCCTGCTGAGTGGCAAATCCTGAGAGATGCTATAGCTCGAGATCCCCAGTTGGGAACGTTCCGGTGTGTGGTGGAGCATAAAGCTGTGGAGCAGTGCAAAAGAAGAGGCTGAAGAGGAAGCCTCAGGGGACCCTATTATTAACAGATCCGAGACGAGGCTAGTAACTAGCAAGGAGACTAGCCAGACACATCTGGGGAGGAGGGAGGAGAACCAGGAGAGCGTGGAAGACCCAGGAGGTCGTGCATGGCAGCTGAGTCAAAAAAAAAAATCTGATCCAGGCCACTGGGCGACCTTAATGAGAAGAGTTTTGGAGGAAGTCGAAGGGCCCCAGCTTGAGTGAAGTGGGCTTATGTGATAGCTAATCTTGATTATCAACCTGACACTATTGGAAGGGGAGGAACTTCAGCTGAAGAGTTACTGCTACCATATTGGCCTGTGGGGCGTCTTCTTGATTGCTAGTGGATGGAGGAGGGCTCAGCTCCCTCGCATGGTACCATGCCTGGGCAAATGGGCCTGGGCTGTATAAGAAGGATAGCTGAATTTGAGCCTGGGAGCAAGCCAGTATACAGCTTTCCTTCACAGCCTCTGCTTTACTTCCTGCTTGAACTCCTGCCCTGACTTACCTCTGTGCTGGACCGTGGCCTAGAAGTGTAAGCCAAAGGAACTCTTTCCTCCCGAAGTTGCTTTTGGTTAGAGTATTGCTACAGCAACAGGACGCAAAACTAAAGCAGTTTATAACAGATTACATAGGAGAGGGTTGGTTGAGTTCAGTTAGTTTTGAGAGTTGTCGTAAGGAAGCGCAGATAAATGGGGCGAAAGCTGGCTGAGAATCTGAGGGGCAAGGGGATGATGCAAAATGGCAGTGGGTTTGCACGTATATCCAGTGGGGGGTGGGGTGGGGGAGAGAGGAGTTAAAGTTTGATGGATTAAGAGGAGGAAGTGTTCTGCTTAATTCTTTGATTGAAGAGACTTGTGGGATATGATGCAGAAGAGAAGACGGGTTATCTTTTGATGGACGCTTGGATGGTTCCTCTGTTAACATGCTGGAGTGCAGAGCAGTGTTGGGGTAGGGTGTGATGGTGCTGTATGCAAATTGGCTTTCTTTGGCTTTGATTCTTTCATTGAGCCCAGTCTGGCCGGGTGACCAAACTTCTAACGAACCTCGCATTAGTGTCCATGTTTCAGATGCTAAGCACTGGCATAAAGAGCCCAGGTATCTTTAAAAGCTCCCCAGCCTACTTTAAAGTGACTTAATGGCACGTCTGAGTACAGTTAGCTGTTGAGACATGAAAATCACCAGGAGGGGGCAAGCTAAGCATGTGTTGTGTAATTGTAAGATATTCACTCTGATTTTTCTCTGTTTTGAAGTTTATACTGGCAAAAATATAAAAAGAAAATGAAAAAAAAAAAAACCCAAGGAGAGAGAAGTCTCCAAAATTCATATTGCTTTTTGCTTATGTAGGGAGGACATATCTCAAAGCAGTTTTTGAGATACTCTAAATAATAAATAATATATCTTCACTCCTGCCCACGTTTTGATTTCGTTACTTTCTGACTCCCATTTTGGGCTAAAAACACACCGATTCCTTGAACACTGTACTGGCAATAATCAAATCGGTACCCAGAAGTAACAGCTCACAGCTGGAGCTCAAAAGATTTCACTCTCCCCTGTACTCAGTCTGTTCGACAGAGTAGGCAACCTTAACAGGGGGAGGAGGTTTTATTTTCCGCCCTTCTCTACTGGGCAGCACTCTATAAAAACATTTGTTTTTAAGGATAAGGCTCTTGTAAGTTCAAGACTATCTGGGCTACATCGTGAGAGAACTTGTCTTAAAAAAAATACAATTAAAAATAAAGATCTAAAATTTAATTTCTCAAAGGAGTTCTTTGAACCTGGCTTTCTACTCCCCCCTCCCCCGCCCGATAATCAAAATCCAATAATATTTTATTTTGGATGGAATGTATTTGGAGTTAACACTGAATTCATGTCAAATTGATTTATATTGACTGCATCCTCCATCTCTCTCATGCACATCCGGGTATTTGGGAACCAGCCTTTTGTTTCTCCTGCACCAGATCCATCTGAGCAGCAATTACTCTCAGAGTAAATGTGCTATGTGTGGCAGGATGCTGAAATCTGCTTGGGAACTAAAGGTGGTCAAGTCCTGCCTGATTGTGTGAAGACAGCTGGGAGGGGTACACAAGGCCCAGTTTATGTGTGATTGAAGTTTAAAAGAAAATAGAAACTAGCATATCTGCATATTGGGGGAGGAGGTTGGGGCAAATAGCCTACTGTGGTTAGTTTCACTTCCGCTGTGTTTATAAATGTGGCTTCGTGAGTGTGACCACCAAAGGCTCCTCCTATCCAGCTGGTCCCTGGTGTCTGCACTAGCTCTCTTGATGGGTCTCGACTAGCTACTGTCTCACTGTGGACTCCCAGAACTGAAGCAAAACAGTTTGGGATTTTTTTTTCTTTTTCTTTTTTTGGTTTTTTTCTTTTTATGTTCTGTTCAGCAACATCTGGTAAGTTGTTTCTCTTATGTATTTTGTGTTATTATTTGTAGAATTTTTTTTTAACAATAGAGGCTTAAAATGAATAGCTTTAGATTTACAGAAAACTTGAGAAAATCGTTCCTGCATCAATCACCCTGATTATATTGGAGTGGTACATTAGTTATGAATGAGCCCATATTGCTGCATCAGGGCTTAGCAATGTCTATGTCTCAACGAATGGAGGTCCTGAGCTTATACCCAGGGTCCATGGTCTACTGCAGGACCCCATCCAGGATGCTGTATTTACACTTGGCTGTTCTGTCTCTAAAGGTTCTTCTTGGCTGTCACCTGAGACCTTTCTTGTTTTTGATGATATTGACAATTTGGAAAGGTGTTGGCCTGGCACTTTGTAAGATTCTCTGCTATTGGCATTTTCTGATATTTTTCTTATACTTAGATTAGAATTAGGGGCTCGGGGAAGAAGACCACAGGCCTGGCGTCCTTCTTATCACACCTTGAGGAGAATAAAGAGCATCCCCTTGAGCTATGACTGTTGGTGTTAAGCCAGAGCTGGCATGGACTGCCTGGCTGGGGTGGTATTGGGAAAAATTATTCCTTTCTCTCTGATTTCTATATTGTACTCCTCAGAAGGAAGTCAGTACACAAGAAGTCCCCGGGGAGTGTGGACTTGTGCTTCTGCCCGTGAGATGGGGTAGCCACATAGATCCCGGCATTCTTCTGTGAGGGAGACTCGCCTCTTTAGCTCTATAGACTGAGTTTCTAAGAGTGGGCTACAGGCTTCATATTTTCCACTTTATTGAGGCAGGGTCTCTTGTTTCTTCCACTGTCCTGCTCAGTGCTCTCCAGACTAGGCAATCTGGAAGCTTCTAGCTGATTCTCCTGTCTCTGCCTCCTACCTCTCTGTAAGGATTCCAGAATGAGAGGCATGTCCCTCCTGCTCACTGTTTACATGTCTTCTCAGGGTGGACCTTGTGGCCTGTCTTGTACAGCAAGCAGGCAAAAAGCACATATAAATGCTGAGCCCTCTCCTTGGCCAAGATGAGTAGTTATTACTTAAGGGAAAATGAATTTTACCTTTCTGGCTGTGTGAATGAACTTTAAAGCCATATAAATGCCAATATACTAGAAATCAGGAGAATAAAATTTTAGTTGGACGGGAAAAAAAAAAGGCATTGCTTTAGGCAAGCCTGAGCCATTCCTCACAAAATAAAACAGCCAGTGCAGGAATTGTTGGGGGTCATATGTTCACGACAAGGAGAAATGTTATATCTCATTTCTGTGACAAGCTTGGGAGAGGAAAACGAAAGGTTAAACTTTATTTCATTAGAATAGGATAATAGCTGCTTATTCACCCAGGGGGGAAGTTGGCAGAAAAACACATCACCACATACCATTTCTGCCTCTGGCAGACACCTGACATTGGATATACTGGCTGATGGGCTAAGTGACAAACACCTCTTTTCCTTTAGGATTCGAACGTTTGGCTTGAAGGCTCATATGGATTCATTGCTCTTGGCCTTGCTGTCAGGCGATGATTACCTTACTGTGTGACTGTGGACAAGTTCCTTGCCCTCTCTGTGCTTCCAGAGTCCATATCTGTAAAAATAAAAGCCTGGATGTTCCTTCTTTAATTCCACTCGGCACAGCTGTTCTCTGGGAGGGACGATGAGTTCCTCCCACCTTTCTTACCTACCCTAACCCTAACCCTGAGTTTATAAAGAGGTCATAAGCAAAGACAAACAAAAGATAAGGAGGTGAGAGAGGCAAGAATAACTGCCAGACGTCAGTTATTTAACAGGAAATCAGCCCTGGGCAGCCACCCCATGTCTAGCATAACCGGCAAAGCATCATTTTAAAAGATGCTATTCTTGGGTCAGGGCATGCAAATGTAAATAAGTCCTGAAAGCCACGCAGCTGAACCCCAAGTGAGGTAAAGTGGTCTGCGCAGTGTAAGTTTGGAAGGCTTCGGCTTGGTGCTTTACAGAAACCAATCCAATTTTCACACCATACCCCGCCATTATAAACCTCCCTTTTCAGAGAAGTGGATTTCTGGAAGGTTGGTTTCTCTTTAAGACCATACACTCGGCCCTGGGGCTGTCTCAGGCTTGCTGCTCTCCTCCTCGGGAGCCCTAATCACCGCTCTGCTGTTGATGATGCTTTTGAATGAGGATTCTCCTCCTGTCAGCACCTGTTGACACCAGAGAACGCATCTTCTACTTACAGTTGGAAAGCCCAAGGCCTGGAGGGGCAAGGTGACTCTGGGCAATCCCACAGCTGCACAGCTCTTTTGGTTGGTAGCAGAGTGAGAAGCAAAGTGGCCTTTGCCACTCCAGCGTTCACCTCCATACTGACTGGCTGGCCCCTTAGAAGTGTTTCCTTTTGCTCTTTTTACGGAGAATTCCTGTCAATTTTCCAGCATCTTAGTTTGTCAGCCAAGTGGCCCCTCACTCACCCAGTCTTTGAAGAAGTTGGCAGAAGGGATCTGAAGCCTAAGTTCCTGAAACCTCGTTTAAAGTTAATTCCCGTTATTTTCACGTGTCAGTTAGAGGACTCAAATTCTTTGTCTGTTGGGACCCTGGCTGCTGTTTTGGTGAGAGGCTCATAGTCTGGTCTCTGCATTGATGCAGGTAAACCCAGTCTAATTTTGGATCAATATGCTCCAACAGATTTTTTTCTGGACATCACGTGCTGTTGATATAGTAAACGAAGTCTGTTGAACATTCCCCTGACCCTGAAAGAGGCCCAAACCATCATTCGTGTTCCAGAAGCCAATGAGCATGCTCGATGCTCTCCTCATCTGTGTGTACTTGCTAAAATGTGCTTTGATCCACAGCCCTTTGAAATTGAAGGGCCTTAGTCTCAAGATGAATCTTAAGGCATCTTCAAATCCAAGAGTCTGAGAAATGCTCACACAGCCCAATGTCAGTATGGCAAGGATGCTTTAGCCGTGGTCAAATTGTACTTTTGGTTTTGTCTGGACTCATTATTCCCCACCCCCACCCCTGGAATCTGAATTCTAGAAGACAGATTGTCCTGGAATACCACAGATTTTTGTCCAACAGTGGGACCATACATTTTCTTTGGTCTTCCAGCGTTCTGTGTGACGACGGCTCACCGAGCCACCATGTTTTAGAAAACAGCAGAGCTCTTTGTTGCTTCCTTGTTTTGTACCAGAAGTCACTGATAGGTCTTACTGCTAATGGCCATGTCGTAGCACGTCTGCCTTTTTGGTCCTCACTCATTTCCATCCTGATGCGCCTTAGTGTTTTTAGTGTTTGTAACAGTAAGTTTTAAATTATGTATATATATACACACACATATACATATATATGGCACACACATACACATATATACATATATATGGCATTTTGTCTACATGTATGCCTGTGTACTGTGTGTGTGATCATTACCCACAAAGGCCAGGAGAGGGCATTAGATTTCCCAGGACTTAGTTATAGATGGCTGTGAGCCACCGTGTGGGTACTGGGAATCAAACCTGGATCCGTTGCAAGAGCAAACGGTGCTCTTCACTACTGAGCCATCTCTGCAGTCCCAAGTATTTCAAATCAGAAATCACGGTGCCTCTCATGAAATGTGACTTTGAGCATTTCCCCTCCTAGCATTTCTGCCAAGCACTTCAAATAAGAGCTCAGAAGCTTGGCATCTGAGGGCGCCTGAAGGCCCACCTAGTCCTTTGTGAGATGGTCACACACATAGGCACCGTTTCCCAGACTTCTCTAGTACCAGAAAACCGGGAAAAGTTCAGAGTTTGGTAAGGAGGAGGAACCATAAATAAAACCACAGATACTGAGCTGCACAGAGAGGTTCACAGCTGTAATCCCAGCACTCGGGAGAGGCCAGAGAGTCATGAGTTGGAGGCCAATCTGCGCCTAAGCTGCATAGAGAGATGCTGTGGAAAGAAAGGAAGACAGGGAGGGAGGGGGAGAAGGAAGGAGGGAGAGGAAGGAAGGGAGGGAGAGAGAAAACAAAGAGAAGAAAAGCCATCATAATTGGGTCATTTCCAGAGCAGCAGGCACCTGAGAAGGAAATGATTAGGGATTCCTGCACCTTCTTGGAGAAAAAAATTTGCAAGAAGAAAATCTTGAATAAAAGGTAGGAGTCCACAGGGAAGGAAAGGGACAGGGCATCCCAATGTGCCAGGTTGGTGGAAATTCACCAGATCTCCATTTCCTGCAGAAGCATGGAGGGGGTGGGGGCACTGAGGATGGGCTGCTGGAGAGGGAGTGGAGAGCCAAAGCGCTTCTGAGCATGCGTAGCACCAGGATCCTGCCACGTCCCACCTGCACACCAAGCACCAAGGCCGTTTTAGTCAGGTCGGATGTGCAAGGTGAACTAGGAATAGATCATCTCAACAGATGGGCTGTGATTTTAATTCAGGGGCCATGTGTAAGTAAGGCACCGTCTGCCTTATTTAGTGACCCTGTCTTACTAAGGCCTATGAGACTAGTGGCGGCTGACACATCAGGAAGTTTTTGTATGTTTCAGAACGGCTGGTGGCTCTGTTTGTGAAATGCACAGCTGAGTGCACAGAAGCAGTGGCTGCGGAGCGTGAGGACTCTAGGGACTCCCCCTTGTGTTCCCCATATTCTCATCTATGTGGGCAGAGAGAGAGGCTCCTGGGCAGCGTGTGTCCATCTGCTCTGTGTGGTGTCCTCTATTCTGAGCCTCCACAGGGCCCTGATTGTCCATCTTCACAGGCATGCCCTGCCTTGTCTGCCGGTGACCTGGACACTGGCCAGCTCTTACACTTCTTTTAGTTGATTTCATACTGCTGCCCCTCCCCTCCTGCAGATGCCCCACATGCCACAGGGCTGCCTATAATCAACCCTCAGTAAGGTGGCTTCCTGTTGAAGTGGGGTGCGGAAGGCCCACAAGACTGAGTTACTGTACCTCTCTCCCCCGCTCAGTATCCAGCAACAAAACTTCAGCCCCGAGAAATGGCACTGTAGACATCCCAGCCTCAAGCTGACATTCGCTGGAAATAAACGTCACGGGCACAGGTTCAAGTTCACCTGACCGGGGCACTGATCTTGCCCACAACAGCCGAAGTGTGGACCTTGACCTCCGCAGCTCTAGTCACCAGAGATTTATTCTCATTTCAGAATGAGTTAAAGACCTCAGGCTCTATCAGATTAAACCTCCGTGGATACCTGTGTGAGGGAGAACCAAGGATTCCATGTTGATCTCTGTCACATAAAATGCCAGGGGTGCATGAGGCATAGCAAAGGTTTCAAAGAGAAGTAAGAATACTCTCTGCTCTTTAGAATATTGATATCTAGTGGCAGATACAAAACACAAGCACATTTGTGTATTCTCACTTTGGGAGGTTTGTGTTTTTGTTTTTTAATGAGACAGCATCTCTCTGTGTAGCCCTGGCTGGCCTCGAACTCACGACTCTCTTGCTCCAGTCTTTCAAGTAGTGGTTACCCCTCCCGGCTGCTTATTGTACTTTTAAAGTGTACATCTTTCCTCTTTGTTCTTTGTCCTTTCAGGCTGGTTTTCCCAAGGAGGCAAAAGGAGCAACTGACACAACAGGAAATGGCCGAAACGGAGGCTTTGGTGGGTGTGACACCACACTCAGGTAACACCCATGAAATGGCCTTAAGTAGGACCAGGTCACTGTTGTCTGATCAGAGGCTGAGACTATGACCACAGCTGCCATTCCTTGCTCTTTAGATTGATGCTGTTGTCTAATGACAAGTTAGTAAGAAATGGATGTCAATCTTTACAAACAGTAACTTAAGTAGCCTGCTCACAACAAAGGGGGCTGTCTGACTATCAGTTAGAAATGTGAGGGCTCCTATCTTAAAAATAAAGTTTCTAGAACATGAGCTTGCACGCTCTGAAAACCAAGGAAGTGAACTCAGGCCCTTGGAATAGTAGCAAATGACTTCTCTTTCTTTTAAAGATGTACTTTTTTTTTTATTATGTATACAGTGCTCTGCCTGCATGTACATCTGCGGGCCAGAAGAGGGCATCTGATCACATTACAGATGGTCATGAGCCACCATGTGGTTGCTGGGAATTGAACTCAGGACCTCTGAAAGAGCAGTCAGTTCTCTTAACCTCTGAGCCATCTCTCCAGCCTGCAGGTGGCTTTTCTTAGAAGGGGAGAGAAAGGCCTATGAAGTGTCTCACTGAAGGGTGAGTCCCATTGGAGTCAGTGTGGGCAGGCCTCCTCCCTCGATTGGCTGGTGAAAGGTCTCCTGGGCCACAGCAAGCATCTCTTTAGGAAGCCTAAGGGAGATAGCTCCCAGGTACAGGAATTAGGGTGCACCAAATCATCTTCCTTTTCAGAACTGAGGAGAAAAATATTCTTCATCACTATGGAAACAACAACTCCTTTGGGGGAAAGGGGGTCAACACTTCCAGGATTGTGTAGGTAGCAGCCGTCACACAAAGTCTGGCTGGACACACAAAAAGAACTGCGACTTCCAGGTCCCTTGAGGCTGAGCTCAGAGGTAAAGAGGGGACCCTTTGCTTTAGCAATGGTCCAAATTGACCGCAGAGCTACATCCGTTGGCATCAGTTTTCAAAAGTGATGCCTCCTGATTCCATCCACCCTTCTTGCTCTTTACTAGAATAATTCAATGTAGCTGGAAAAAGACAAGTGGATGCCCAGGCAAATGTAGGGGATAATAAGAACTACGGTCCAAGTTTAGGCCAGTTCATTCCAACTGCAGTTCAATATACCCATTCATGGCATAAATTCAAGATGGGATATTTTATCCTTTCCAGGTGGTTTTCATTTTGGGAACTGAGAAAAGAATTGTAAACCTGTTCTTTTATCTGAATTCTCATCCCAAGCTCCCATTCACATGAGATGAGCTGCTGGGTCTTACAAAGTTGACATAAGGGCCCCAGGTAGATGGGCGTGGCCTTGTTTTATGCATGACTAAGAGACAGTGCGGACACTGCTCACACAAGAGTCCCTGAGTTACGAAGCAGACAGCCTTTTACATTACTCCATAGATGACTGTGCTTGCCTCACGGCATTTGGAGCTACTTCCTGGAGCAGGGTCGTCAGCATTTGGCTTACAGCTGTCTCAGGCCTTCTTTGAGGGGCATGCTCCTTTCTTCTCTGCCTCTTCCTCTCCGGCTACAGCCGCAGAGCCAGCAACCTCTTGGCATTTAGTTCTAATACAGTCCTCACGTTGGGCCAGGGTAGATTCTTCTGGTCGAGATCAATCACATCCTGGGATAGAAGGAGCCAGTGAACAAGCTTCTTCCCCCGGGACAGCAGAAGCATGAAGTGTCAGCCGTTCTGGCTTTGGCACATGTGTGGCTCTGCACTGGAATCTTCTGTGGTGTGTGAGCTGCCTCCAAAAGGCAGAGGGCTCTGTGCTGGAGGATGCAAGATTAAAGACTTGATGGGGGTGGGGCAGCTATGCAGTGATGTGGGGGGCGGGACTCACATCTGCAGCCCAGTGATGCTGCAGTCTGGGGCTTCTTCTTCTTCTTCTTCTTCTTCTTCTTCTTCTTCTTCTTCTTCTTCTTCTTCTTCTTCTTCTCTTCCTCCTCCTCCTCCTCTTTTCCTCCTCCTCTTCTTCCTCTTCCTCTTCCTTTTTCTTCTCCTCCTCCTCCTTCTTTTTTGAGTGAGGGTTTTCCTGTGTAACAGCTCTGGCTGTCCTGGACTCACTCTGTAGACCAGGCTGGCCTCGAACTCTCAGCAATCCGCCTGCCTCTGCCTCCCAAGTGCTGGGATTAAAGGTGTGCACCACCATGCCCGGCACAGTCTGGGGTTTCTACGTAGGCTGCTACCCTGGGTCCCCCTGGGATGCCTTATCAGTCCATCAAGGACTGTGACCTTTTTAGGTCACACTCAGCTTTGGGGCATTAAACCCTCTTTACATGAGCTAAGAGTGACACCTCTTAGGACCAGCTGTTCCAGTTCACTCCCATGGCCGTTTCCCTGGTTAACCAGCAAGTCCCAGGAACACTGGGTTAGGAAAATTTCCAGCACTTCTGTCCCAGAAACCAAGCTATTACTCCTTTCTAGCCAGGCAGCCCCAATGAAGTGTATTTTCTAAATCTAAAGCATAGCTTCCCTTAACTTTATGGCCCATGTCGGCTTTTCATCTCTAGTCAAGTCATCATGCAAGTGAACGACTCCTGCAGACTTCAAAGATCTGCTGCTCCAGGTCTCTATGTTTTCCTGCTCAAGGAAGTGACAGCTAATGTCTGCAGATGAGGAAGCCTGGGGCAAGGTGGTTTCCCCAGTTTAAGCTCCAAAAAGCATTCTCTCCCTCTCTCTCTCTCTCTCTCTCTCTCTCTCTGAGACTGAAGTTTCCCCTCTCCCCCCCTTCCCCCACCTCTCCTTCTCCCCATCCCATCCACTTCCCCTCTGTTTCTCTTCAGAAAGGGGCAGGCCTCCCATAGATATCAGTGAGCTGTGGCATATCAAGGTGCCTTAGCCACCTCCTCTCCTATTAATGCTAGTCTAGGTAACCCAGTAGAGAAAAGGGTCCCAAAGGTAGACAACAGAGTCAGATACAGCTCCTACTCCCATTGTTAGGAGTCCCACAAGATACCAAGCCATGCCCCTGTAGCACAAGTGCAGAGGGCCCAGGTCAGTCCCATGCAGGCTCCCTGGTTCAGTCTCTGTGAGCCCCATGTGAGCCCAGGTAGGTTGGTTCTGTGGGTTTTCTTGTGGTGCCCTTGACCTCTCTGGCTTCTACGACCCTTATTAATTAAGGATGTTTTTGTTGTTGTATTAGGAACTGAACCCAGGACCTCATGCGTCCTAGTTAAGGCCTATACCACTGAGCTATATCCCCACTCTTTTTTTTTCAACTTGTATATGTAGACATGATGTATGCATTTGCATGTGTTTGTGTGTGTGTTCGTATGTATGCACACATTCATGTGGGCAGATGTGCACATGAGTGCATAAGGCTGTTTCCCTCAGTTGCTGTTCACTTTATTTTTAGGTTTTATAAAATTGTTATTGATAAATAATCCAAATAGTATACAATTTCCCTGTTTGTACAGTTTGGCAGATTTTAGTCCAGCATCCTCATAGGCCTATGACACCGTCACCACTTCCTATTTTAGATTATTGTTTTGATCAATTTCATACATGCATATAATGCATTGTGATTATATTCCACCGTTTTGTTTTGTTTTGTTTTGTTTTGTTTTTTTGAGACAGTCTCTCACTGAACCTAGAGCTTACCAATGAAGCCAGGCTGGCTGGCCAAGGAACTCAGGAGACTTGCCTTTCTCTGCCTCCACAGTGCTGGGATTATAATTTTTGTGTAGGTGCTGACGATGGGACTCCGATCCTCATGCTGTGTCACAAGCACTTTCCTGGCTGAGCCATCTCCCCAGTCCCTATTTGAGCCTTTTATTTTGAGATAAGCTCTTACTAGTTATCTCAGACTGGCCTAGAAATCACAATCTCCCTGTCTCATGAGTAGTTGGAAGTGCAGGCATGCAACACCACGCCCAGCTGAAAGGCTTCCGTTGTACAGGGACCCTTTCAAACAGTTTCAAGGCTTCCCTTTTTACCAGCCTTTAGCTTTACAGATGAGGAAAGACTTGTGAGGCTTAGCAGAAGACTCTTGCCCTAGTTACATGCTTGCTTTTCCCCTCTGCTCTGTTTCTGGCGGAGGTCTTTCCTCATCTGAAAGGCCCCTCTGTTTCTCATACTTAATCCTGCTCTGAGATTTCCCCTCCTCTCAGTTAGTGGATTTCCTAAAACTTACATTTGGTGAACAGCATCCAGCTACTTTGGTTTCTGAGGACACGCAAATAGAAGGCTGCACACATCTGGAGAGTGATGGTGGAACCAGATGTGCAGTGGTTGATATTAATTGTCAATTCGGAATCACCCAGGAGACCAGCCTATGAGCACATCTGTGAGGGAGTTCCCGCACTGGGTTAACTGAGGTGGGAAGCCTCACCCTGAGTGTGGCTGGCATCATTCCCTGGGCTGGAGTCCTGAACTGAACACAATGACAGAAGTGAGCTGTGCCCTGCTGTACATTGCTCCTGACTGCAGATACTATATGACCAGCTATTTTGCACAGTTAATACTGACATAAAGTGCAACAAGTACAGTGACCTGAGAATTAGGTCCTAAATTGGGACAGTCCTTCCGAGCTGCTTTCCAAAAGCAGTAGCAGGCAGGTGGGGCCGGCCGGGCTCTTCTGAAGCCTTCTGATTGTGTGCACTGGCGGAAGTGAGGCAAAAATCCTTTGCCTGCCCTCAACCCGTAACTCTGTACATCCCATTTATCCCTAGATGACTTCGATCTGTTTAAAGAACCCGTGAAGAAAAGACGCAGGTCACATCGAGACCAGCAGTTCCAAGCGTTTCCCTCTGCTGAGCAAAGCGCTCTTAAGGAATGTGAGTGCTGTGAAATGCTGGTGTGGTTTGTAGCAACATGGTTCTCTGTCTTTTGCAAATGTGTGTGCATGCTCAAAGGGAAAGACGGTACATTCCAAAGGCAAGAAAACATCTCTATAGAGTCTCTGCAGAGATCTGCAATTTGATCATTTACCTCCAGGCTGCTCTGAAGGTATTGTCAAAAGAGCCTTTTCCTGCTGAGAAGACAGTCTGCTGATGGCTAGCTAGGTGCCTTGGTGGGTGTTTACAGGATGGCATCTGCAGAAGAGAAGGAGCTAGAAGGGCTGAAGTCTGTGGCAACACTTAAGTCAGTGCCTGTGCTAGGGAGACAGAGTGTGCTGGTCTCTAGGGGTGGCCTGTGGATGGGCGTTTACCTCTAGTGGCAGATGGCTTGCTCACAGCGCTGTGTCAATTGGCTTCTCGTCTCACTGAGTTTTCCCGCATCCCAGAAGTATTCAGCACCCTCCTCTGGAAAGCTGGTAGTCCTTCTCTGCTGGGTGCATCCTAGACAATTTGTTTCTTTTGATTCCAGATGAAAAACTGGAGTCTCGGACCAGGAGGGTTTTGAGCAACGCTTATCAGAAGTTGATTCAGTCTGTCTTCCTGGATGACAGCGTTCCCAGCGGACTCAAGTACCTCATGTGAGTCTGGAGTCTGTGCCGTCCAACCCGATGCTGCCCCCTCCCCTAAGGAAAGCAGAAAGTTTAATTAGAAACATTATAAAAGGATAGGGGGTTAAAAAAAACACACACATTGATAGTAGCCATTTGTTGTGTGGTCACCGTTGACAGCTACTCTACTGTGCCCTTTACAAACCCACCGTTTCATTTCACCCTATGAAGTAGGAGCTAAATGTAAAGTGATTGTCCCATTTATACTGAAACGGATGCTCAGGGAGGCCAAGTCATGGAGCCAAGTCACACTTGTGGATAACTGAAAAGTCTCCAAACCCAGCCAAGCCATGGGTCAGAGTTCATGAATTGTTAGTGTAGAAATGGCTCAGGAGTCCCCAGTAAAGTAGGGACATCGTTGGCCTTGCTCGAGGGACTCTGGGTTGGTCCTCAGACTTCTGCACAAATTTTGTTAGGGACAAGAACATGCAGTTTCCATGGAACACAAGCAAGGGTGTCTCTCATCTATGCGGACAGTACAACGTTAGTGGAGAACTCATGTTTCCAAGCATTTTTACCTACTCCCATTTGCTCCCCGGCCCAAGTCTACATACTAAACAGGGAGCAATATTCCCCTTTGGTCAGAAAAAGGACAGATGCAGTGAGCTGCCGAGGACCAGACCATGTGGTTTCTTTGCACTCTGTCCTGATGTGCTTTGTTTCACACTTAATATGCATTCTGGGATGGATGCAGAAACCGGCTTCTTGCCTTGATTGAAAAACCCCCGCTGGAGCCGGTCTACGTGGGGTTCTTGGGAAACACAGGAGCCGGCAAGAGCTCTCTCATCAATGCCCTCATCCAGCAAGCGATGCTTCTACCAGTGTCTGGAGAAAGCGTTTGCACATCCTGCATCGTACAAGTGAGCTCCGGTTGCTGTGAGCAGTATGAAGCCAAAATCCACCTCCTGTCTGATCAGGTATGCCAGCCCGCCCTCCTTTCTTATCTTTTTCTTCTTTCTTTTCTTCTCTCCCCCGAAGATTGCAATTATATTCGTTATAAGTGCAGCACAGGGCTGGGGAGGCAGCTCAGTGGATAAAGTCCTCATGTGAAAGCACACCGACTTAAGTTTGGACCTTCAGCATCCGTGAAAGGTAGAAGAGCTAGCTGTGTCTGTAATCCCAGTGTGGGGGAGACAGAGATGCCGAGTGGCCAGCCAAGTAGTGAGCTCCAGGTTCAGTGAGAGATCCTGTCTCAATCAATCAATCAGGTGATTGAGGAGAGCATCTGATACCAACCCCTGCCTTCACACACATGTACAGATATACACATGTCCATAAATCCCTATAGCTCACTTACCTAATTAAGCATATTGAAGTGAGAATGCTCTGCAGCGTGACATGGGGGCTTCTGACTCAGGTCTTGAGGCAATTCCTTGTGACACCCTTGGGCCCGCCATTCCCCTTTAAGTCCTTGTTTCCACATTGTTCTAGTGTCCTTTCTGTTTGCGACAGACATCATGACAAAGAATAACTGAGGGGATGGAAGGGTTTATTTGGCTTGCACTTTCATGTCACAGTCTGTCTGTCACTGGGGGAAGATAGGTCGGGAACTCAAAGGTCAGAAACTCTGGGAGTCCCTGGTTGGGTCACGGGTTCATCCTCAAGTTTCTTTGTATGTAGCACTTGCCCCGAAATGGCGTCACACACAGTAGGCTTGACGCTTTTCCTTCAGTTCGGAAAATCAAGATGGTCCCTCACAGACATGGCCGCAGCTCTCACTTGAAGTTTCAGGACTCCAGACTGTCAAGCCACCCAGGACACTCATGGGCTTTGGGGTAGCTGATTTAGGTCTCTGCTCGTAACCTCTGGCCTTCTTTGGCGCCTTGTGATCCCCCGTTCCTCCATTACCATCCCCTCCACCACGAGCTGTGTGGCCTTGCTCTGCCTTGGCAGGAGTGGAAGGCAGAGCTGAAGGACTTGACTAGGCTCCTGCACCGAGCCGAGGGGCCCTGGGCAGAGGAGATGGATATGTGGGACGAAGCAGCGGAAGAAGCTGCGTGGAAGCTGCAGATGCTCTATGGCCATGGGGCAGAAAGGAGGCACTATGAGGATTTGATAAGGATGAAACCCAGAAGGAGGATTCCCACCTCGAGAACCATCACTCTCAAGGCAGAGGAGGTAATGTCAAGACTTATTTTTCCCTATTGTAGGTCTTGAGTGTGACACTTGACTCCAGCCAGGGGAATTGTCCAAGGCACAGCAATTTTTATTAGAAATAAACTGGTACCCAAATCAGAATTATCCACCATCCAAGGTATCTTTCATTGTTTATGCCTAAAGATAGCAACCTTTGATTTCCAAATGGAGTTTTTATGCTTAGAAAAGACTACAGTCAGTTGAAAATTAATTTGTGATGACTTTGAATAAAAATGAATATATTTATTATATTATACATATCCATTATATATTACAGCATTCATTCTATAGTATATAATATATTATTGTAAATGCATTTAATTATATAAAGGCTTGTTCAAATAAACTTTGCTCATTTTTCTTATAAAAGACATTTGGAAGCTGCGCGTGGTGGCGCATACCTTTAATCTCAGCACTCGGGAGGCAGAGGCAGGTGGATCACTGTGAGTTTGAGGCCAGCCTGGTCTACAAAGTGAGTCTTGGACAGCCAAGGGTACACAGAGAAACCTTGTCTCAAAAAACAAAACAAAACAAAACAAAACAAAAAACAACGACAACAAAAGACATTTGGAGGCAGTAGGGCCTTAGAAAGATTTACACCTCTGTAGTCTCCTTGGCCTTCCATGGTGCTTGTTCCCCCTTAGTCATAAGGTTGCTGCTGAAGTGCCAGACATCACAGCTAGTCTCATGGAAAGAAGTAGATGAATGTTGGTACCAAACGCATCTCCCATTTCAGGAAGTGAGAACATTCCCAGAAACACCCTTGATAAATTTGTTCAGAATTGGGCTGGGTGGTGCTTCTTGGCTGCTCTAGAGAAAGCAGGACCCTGGCGTGTCCTGAGTGACTTAGATAAACCTCATTACCCATGGCTCCCCAAAAGGATGGACATCCCGACTGATACTAATAAAGACTGGGAAGCTCACCCTACTTTCAGAATTGGCAGATATTTTATTAAGCAGAAATTCAGAATCTATATTAAGATGAAATATCTGTGAAGCCAACACTCAATTTATAAACATTGTACATTAAAAAAAAAGCCTAAGGTCCTCCCTCCCCGCACCACCGCAGCCCCGGGGGCCAGTGAAATGGCTCAGCAGGAAAAGGTGTCTGCCGTCAAGCCTGCAACCTGAATTTGATGCCTGAAACCCATAAACTGGAAGGAGGGAACTGACTCCTGCAAGTTGGCCTCTGACTTCCACATGTGCCCTGTGACATGCATATGTGTGAACTTACATGTGTGTATGTATGTGCATGTGTGGTTATGCTCTCATGCACACACGTGTGACACACACACACACAATTTTAAGCAATCTTTTAAAAAGAAACTTAATTCATTTTCTATTTCTTTCTGGATCATTCGGTAGCCTTTGCTCAGAAGTGGCCACCACACATCTCAGCTTTTGTGCTCTCTGAAGTATTCCAGTTGAGAATTACTGCCCTGACTGCCAGGATGAATGTATCATTGTTCCCAGATGTATCTAAGCAGGAACAGGAGCTGGAAACCTCCCCTGTCTCACTTACTGTTGTTGAAATGTTCTAGAAAAGTCTACATATCAAGTGGGTTTTTAAAAAATGTATATACTTGGAATTTTTAAAAAATCTCTTTAAAGATCAACTTTATGATCAATTTTTAATTTGGGAAATATGATCATTACATCATGATTAATTTTCTATAATTATCCACTATATTTTCAGTAATTAAATTCTTCACAGTTGCCTTTTGCCATGTGGAGAAAGTATGCTCTAAGCAAAATTTAGAAAATTGCATCAATTTTAGAAGCAAATGGAATTTGGGGGATAAATTTAGAATCCTATAACTTTTCTGGAGTCCTCATCCAGCTGAGTTGGGCTGCACCATCTGGAAGTTAGGCAGCTTTCTAATATTCCAAACTGCATTGAACTCACTGTGTAGGCAAAGATGGTCTTGAACCTTGGAATCTTTGGTCTCCATCTCCTGAGTGTTAGGATCACACACGTGTGCCAGCACGCCCAGCTTATGCGGTACAGCAACCAAGCCCAGGGCTGTACACATGCTAGACAAGCATGGTGTCAACTGAGCTATAATCCCAGCCCCAACTGAATTCTACATACTTATTTTTTAGTATTTGCATGTGTGTGTGTGTGTGTGTGTGTGTGTGTGTGTATGAGCGTGTATGTGTGATATTTATTTTTAGTACTGTGTGAATGTGTGTGCATTGTAATATTTATTTTTTAGTGTGTTTGTAAGAGTGTACATGTATGAGTGTGTGTGTGTGTGTGTGTGTGTGTGTGTGTGTGTGTGTGTGAATGCACACCCACAGAGTCTGGAAGAGAGTGTGGGATTCCTTGGAGCAGGAGTTATAGACAGCTGTGAGTTGCCCAATGTGGGTGCTGGATCTGAACACTGGGCCTCGTGACTGAGCAGCAAGTGCTCCCATCCGCTGAGCCAGCCCTGACTAAGTTAAGGAGCCGGAACGTGCTGATCTCCAGTCTCCAGGCTCTCGGTGTCTAGGTCCTTGCAGAGAGCCCTGGGCTTCCTGGCGTCTGTTGTTTAAGGCGTTCTCACCGTCCCTTAGCAGCATGCTTGGTACGTGCCGCCTGTCTTCCTCTGCAGGCCGGAGAGCTGTCTGCCAAGCTGGACCCCTACATCCGGACTCAGCGGAGAGACTGGGATGGAGAATCAGCCGAGACACAAATCTGGCCTTTGATCAAATACGTGGAAGTGATTCTTCCCAAATCTGCGCTGATCCCAGAGGGAGTTGTCCTGGTGGACGTTCCAGGCACAGGCGACTTCAACAGCAAGAGGGATGAGATGTGGAGGAAGGTGACTTCTTTTCACAATGGCTTTCCCTCTTCTCCCCCGCCCCCTCTTCAAAAGAACAAGTTGGGATTTTGTGAGCTTGGTGGCATTAAATTCTTTCCTTTTCTGTATTGTGGTGTTGAGCAAGGCAGGGGCTGTGCATGGATGTCCACAGAAACCAGGGAAGAAGGAATTGGCAGGGGAGCTTTTGTAGCCGGGACAAGAGTATGTGACATATGAGAAAGGTGGCAGCAGAGAGGCCTAAGGGACACAGAGGCAAGGGAGAAGGAGCTGTGAGCCCCACGGGGGCATTTTAGTTACTCGCTCTTCTGCTGCTGTGATAGAATGTCCTGCCTCGGGCTGGAGAGGTGGCTCAGAGGTTAGAAGCACTAAAACCAGATACCCCCTAGGTCAATTCCCAGCCCCCACATGGCAGCTCACAACTCCCTAATAATTCCAGTTCCAGAAGATCTGGCACCTTCACACAGACATACATTTTTTTAAAAGACAGCAAAAAAATACAACCATTAAATCTGAAAACAAAATAAAACAAAACAAACAAACAAACAAACAAACAAACCCTGGGTATGTGCGTGAGTGGGGTGGGGAGAATGTCCTTACAAATACCAATCTGGGGAAGAAAGGACTTGTTTGGCTTACAGTTCACCATGACAGAGACAGCGCGGTGCTGGGAGCATGGGGCCTTCCTGGGAGTCAGGAAGCAGAGGGATCACATTGCATCCTCACACAGGAAAGAGAGACAGAGACAAACATACACTCATGAGAGAGACATCAGAGAGACAGGTAGAGACAAACAGATATATGGACATACGCTCATGAGAAAGACAGACAGACAGACCAGAAAGTGGGGTTGGGCTAGCCGAAAGGCTCTGTAACCTCCTCAGCCATCACCCCCTTCTGGGAACTAAGTCTTCAAACGCATGAGCCTGTGGGAGGTACTTCCCACTCGAACCATAACAGAGACCCAGAGTGCACGGCACAAAAGTCAACTGACAAGAGCCAAGAGTCTGCGTCCATATTGGCAGGCTGGGGGAAGGATGCTGCTCCTCGGGGCCAGAGGGAAGGGTCACGGGTGTGTGGAAGAGGGAGAAGACAGAAGCGAAGCCTGGAGGTGCTCACTGCCTCTGTCCTGCTGCTTCTGAGAGGCCAGAAGGAACAGGAAGAGTAGGCTGCTCCCTAAAGAAAGAGAAAGGGTGGTGGGAACACAGGACCCCAGCTGGATGGGGACAGGGATGGACAGACAGCCAACGTCATTGTTGATTGTTAGGGGCATAGCAACTATTGCAAAGAACTCTTGCAACTCTGCCTGTATTGTCGTGAACACTGAGTTGAGTGACCGCGGCTGACTTGACAGTGGAAACAGTGCTAGTTCAGAGAAGGAAAGGAACTTGTTCAAGGATAGCACGGGATGGAGAGTCACTGATAATCAAGTTTCCTGATTGATCCCCCAGGCTCTAGTCTCCCCGTGCCCTGCCCATTTTTTCTTGTCCTTTAGGATGAGCTACTCCATGGCCTCTGCCCTGGTCAGTGGCTCGAGACTGGCCATGTGAACTTTAGTTTCTCCCGGGTCTTGGTCCCGAACATTGTCTGGTTTCAGGCAAGCGGAGTGACAGCTAGAGTGAGGCCGGCTCCTCTCCTGGGTGGAACATGGTTGCAGCTAGTTTGGATGTACTGGGCAGCTTATCAAAGCTAGCGGATCTGGTCTGGATCGTGCTCTGAGAAGGTTGGCTACAGTGACAGGCTGGTTCCCAGAGTGCTTTGCCTGGCCTCACTCCCCTGCATTCCTGAGGGTTTTTTTTTTGACAGTCTCTCACAGGAAGTAGCTAAAGGCACTTCCCCCTCCCCCCCCCCCCAGAAAAAACAGATTGTAAGGGCAAAGGTCCATTGCCGCCAACTCTGCTGTCCCTAAAATGATGACGACAAATTTAGATGTCCTTGCTCTGCCACCTAGAATGTCATTGTGAGGCTTTGGGGATTGTTACCTAACTTTTGGATGCTCACTTTCAGCTCTGGGAGGGATGAGGGTAGGGTTGGCAGAGTGCCACCTCATCGCTCCTCTGAGGTCTGGTTGAGTTTGTTTTAAATGTGTTTTTTTTTTCCTGTGTTCTCTACAACTGGAGCCAGAACCAGATCCTGGTAGTCAGGGGCATAGAGTCGGGGTTGACATTTAAGCACAGTCACTTTTTAGGATTGCTGTCATTTTTCCCTCTTAGTGCATGTTTGTTGTGCATCTGTGCCTTGCTTGGACACAGAGAAGACAAGGATGAACGAGGCCCTGTCCTCAAGGGGCTTCCACACTTTGGCCTACAGTCTTCTATACCAAAGACTTCCATACACACGTTACCCACCTTGGAAGCCAGAGACCCAAGAGTCTCTAGGTTAACTCTAATTTGGAAACCAGGAGGGGGCAGCAGTGAGCAGTTTCATATTGGTGCCTACGCGTGGATCCTGATGGAGGAGGGTCAGGGTGCAAGTGTGTATGGCCCTGGGTGGTTCCTTTACTTCTCAGAGTCTGGCTTCTTCTCTTTAGAGGGCTTTGTCTAACACATAGGCCATATTCTTTAACCCACGATCTATGGAGCAGAAGACTTGGGATCAGAGAGAGGTGGGGAGGCACAAGCAAATGCATCGCTCCCGGTGCAAGCAGACACTTCTGTGCTTAAAATCAAGTGCCCTGGACCCCTTCGAAGGCATTTGCCATGAGCTGGAGTCTGCGTAAGGTGCTGGGGCTGCCTTTTCACAAAGGCAGCAGATAGAGGAGTAGGTTAGTGTGGGACAGTATACCTGGGCCACAGCAGGCGGCTTAGGAAATTGGTCTAACCACAAAGTCGGCCACTCATCAGCAGCTGTGTGGCCGTGGGGGGAAAACTAATATGAGACTTGCTGTTGTTAATTCAAGGTCTCTCAACCTTGTACCGTCTGAAGTCGGATAACTTTTTGTTACAGGAAGGTCTTCCTGACATTGTAAGGTGTTTAGCCTCTAGCTGTCAGTGACTGTCAGTGTCCCAAGCTGTAACAATTAAAAACACCTGCAGAGAGACTGGAGAAATGGCTCAGCAGCTAAGAGCACTTGCTGATGCTTTTGCAGAGGACCTGAGTCGGATTGTCAGCATCTTTGTTGCTGGGCTCACAACTGCCTGTGGGTCCAGTTCCAGAACATTGGATACTCTTCTTGCCTTTGTAGGCACCCACACACACATGGCACACACACACACACACACATGCATACACGCATGCAAATGAAACATCCTTTAAAAATATCTTCAGATATTTCCAGATGTCTTCTGGGGTATAGGGTCTCCCCTTGTTAACACAATTGATATTAATCAGAATAATGAAAATAGTAATTCTCAAATCACAAATTCATCATACACTTATGTTCAACATATTGTGTTGAAAAACTGAAAATCATCTTGTTCTTTGAGTCAGATGAGCATTTCACATACACAGAGATGAGACAGACAATTCAATGAGAAACATGTCACAGGGGCATGAGTAATTGTCACACAGAAGATGATCATTTAATAAAGCAGCGTTGATGCTACTATATTACGTTTGTTGGCCTTTGAAGCATGAATTATATAGGGCTTCTTGCTGGGTGACCAAAGGTAGTTTTGAAGAACTCTCCCCCAGAGGGTAAGTGAGATGACCCATGTGACTGATGAATCCGGACCTGGAGGCCTGAGTTGTAGAACTCTGTCAGTCATTGTACAGGAAGCTGGGAGTTCTGGTGGGTCAGGTGATTGAGGTCCTGTGGACTCTAAGATGCAAGGCACAGTGAGCTCTTCCCTGGAAGTAACAGAGAACTGCCCTGAGCAGTCTGAGAGGAGCTATAGTGGGGAGGTGAGCTGTATCAGATGTCCAGGAGAAGTGGTCTGCTCATCTGTAGTAACCCAGCATAGAGCCTTGAAAGACACGCAGAGACCAGGCTAAGCCTGTGGCTGGTGCACACACGAGGGCCCGTGAGCCGCTTTCTTGGCTGGTGGAGTGGGAGCTCTAAGCGAGAGACAGGGGTGGGGAAGGAAGAGCGAAACATCCATCACTGAACCGACATCTCCATCCATGACTAAGATGCCACCCACATTCTGACCCTTGCTGTGGCAATGTCCTCCAGACCATCGATAAGTGTTCCGTGATCTGGGTGATCAGCGACATAGAGCGAGCTTCTGGAGGAAAGGCCCACGAGGACCTTCTGAACGAGAGCATCAAAGCCTGCCAGCGTGGCTTCTGCAGGGACATCGCCCTGGTGGTCACCAAAACCGACAAACTCCAGTTGCGGGAATATCTCAGGTATTGTGCTGCGGGTCATCCAGAGTTTGGTGGAAATTAAGAGGCGTCTTCATTTCTATGTAGCTTTACACCCCCAAGAAGTAGGGAGATGGGAGACTTGTCTTCCATATTGGAATGCCTCTGAGAGTGATACAGTGCTGAGCACACAGCATGAGGTCACAAGATGCAATGTCAACGTTACATGGTCACTGGAAATTCTCTGCTGTCGCAGGAGCCTCTTCGCCTGTCCCCTGCACATGCCTCCACAGCTCTCCACAGCTCAAGCCTGACTGACTTCTCTGAGTGGCTTCCTCCCCCAGCCCCCCCCCCCCCCCGCTTTCTTTCTTTTTCTCTAATGGTCGAGGTCATAACTCTAGCTTCATCCTTTCCCCCCCTACAATTTGCCCTGCCCCATTGTGAAATCTGCGAGGCACTGAGGATCACCTAATTGCTGAGTCCACTGTGTAAAAGAGGCCTAGAGGACAGAGAGGGACAAGCCCAGTGCCACATGAGCCCAGACTGAGAGGGCCACCCTCTGCCTGGGACAGGGAGTGACATTACAGGACATTTCTGAGTGCAAAATACTGGCTAAACGTTAAGAAATAAAGGCCTCCTTCCCCAAAATGTTAGAAGAGGGGGGAGGGTGGGGAGGGAGGAAGGGAGGGAGAGAGAGACAGAGTTGAGTCAAAACGCTTATACAAAGGGCGGGGGCATGTCTGTCTGTCTATGCAGCTTTCAAGCAAAGTTGTAACTTTGCCAGGGCACAAAAATGAAAGTTTAGTCATTGTGACATTTCCTTTCCTTTCAGGGAAAGAAAGATGGGAAATGTAAGTATGGACCAACCGTTTTAAAACATATTTGTGCATGTGCATGTGTGTATGTGTGTGTATGTGTGCATGTGTGTGCATATGTGTATGTGTCTGCACATACGTGTGCATGTGCACGTGTGTGCCTATGTGTGTGTGTGTGCTATATAAGTGTGGTTGCCTGTGGTGGCCAGAGAGGATTATGGATCTCTGGAGCTGGTTCTACATGCAGTTGTGGATGCTGGGAACCAAGCTCAAGTCATCGGAAATAGCAACAGGTGCTCTCCACCACTGAGCATCTGGTCCAGCATCTAGACCAGTAATTTTTAAATAATGCCTTTTGTGGCTGGTACTACATAATCCTATATGTGAACACTTTCTGGGCCAAATGATGGCAGCTAAAAACAATGTGCATTCATCTCTTTACCACTGCTGATAACCCTAGCCTCTGGCTGCTTTGTTTTCTTTCCTAATTTAGCAAGCTATCCAAAGTCAGAGAGAGGCTGTTTTGCAAAGAAATGAGCTAATCAAACTACAGAGGACTAGACTTCTCGAGGAGAAACTGAAGGTGAGTTTGCAGGGTTTCTTGCGCGTTCTTCTGTTTCTCAGTCCCCAGATGCAAAGAAACAGGCACATGGGCATTTGGTCCTTTGTGGTATCAAGGTTAAGATGCAGAGAAACACATGTGCATTTGGTCCTTTGTGGTATCAAGGTTAAGAGCTTTGGGGTAGACAATTTAGACTTCAGTTTAGCGCTACTGCTTGATGACACCTGTGACCTTAGGCGTGTCATAGTACCTCTTTGCATCTCCACTTCCTTGTCTGTAAAATGGAGAGCTAGTATTATCTCCCTTGTGATTACTGGAATGACTAAAGGAGAATTCTGTCTCCTGGGAAAGTCGGGGTTGACTAAGTACAGTGTGTTGGGGGGTGCTCTCTGGGAACAAGTATCTAAGTCCCAATGGCAGCAGGGGAAAGTGATTCTAGGGAAAGGTTTTGGGGACATTCCCAGTTTCTTGGGAGTAATAACAACAACAACAACAACAATAATAACAACAACAATCATAAAAACATGAGTCTTAGGCTAGGAAGAAGGCTCAGTCATAAAACAATTGCTCTGAAAGCATGGGGGGCCCTGAGTTTGGGTCCCTCACACCCATAGAAAACTGATGTGGCTGCATGCAGCTGTAGGCTGTAGACCCAGCTGTGTGGGCCAAAGCAGGCAAATATTACTGGCTTGTTGGTCAGCTAGTCTAGCCGAGACAATAATCTCCAGGTTCACTGAGAGGCTGTCTCAAAAAACTAGGTGGAGAGCAATAAAGAAGAAAGTCCGTGCTGATCCCCAGCCTTAATATATGTACACACTGGTGAGCGCACCCCATGTATACTACACCGCACACGCACACACACACACACACACACCACGTGAACCAACAGTCTTTAGGGTAGGAGTGCACAGAGCAGAGGCAAGAATACAGTGACAACATGTGGCCACGTCTGATGAATCACAAAGTAAAGCTGGAGGTACAGTAAGTATTTCATGGGAACTGTAGTGTTTTCTTCACTTATTTTTACTGCTTTATCGACAAAATAGGACAAACATAAACCTGTCCTAATAGTTTCATATGACTGTAAAACATAAACCTACTTAGAGAGGAAACCTAACCGCCATGGCATAAATGGCGTGTCTGAGGATGTTTGCTCCCATAGATGTTAGGGGTTTGCCCAGGTGAATTCTTCAATCCTACTAGCCAATAGTATCTTGACTTCCATAACACAGAAGCAGAAAACGCATGTTGTACCATGTAGAATCTCAGATGCCAAAGCCTATGCTGCCAGCTCCGGGTGATCAGGCCTCCAGCATGAGCCGAAGTCTTCCTTCGGACAGTTGGATGCCAGTTTCCACGAGGCGACAGCTCAGCAAAGCTGCTCTGAATCTCTTGAGTTACTCTTGCTGGCAGAGGGAAACATGCATTTTATGAGGTCCTAATCGGGTTATCTCTTGGAACTGGAAAGGCATAGTTCTTCAGTGCTCAGTTCACAGCTGTGTTTATTGCTAATGAAGATGGCACATTGATTTGCATGAGTTGAGATCTGGCCAGCAGGGTGGCGGTGCAGCAGTGTGCAGCTCTGCTGTAGTTCTTGGCATTGGAATGCAAGCACTTTGGGGGATGCAACCCACGCGTGTCCCCACCCATGGCTCAGTGATGGACTGATTCTCTAGCCACTTTGAAACGTCATTTGTAAAACTTTTATTCCTACTATATGTCTTTGGGGCAAATTTCATTTCACTTCTTGAAAATGTGAGGGTGCCGGGCATAGTGGTGCACGTCTTTAATCCCAGCACTCGGGAGGCTGAGGCAGGCGGATCGCTGTGAGTTCGAGGCCAGCCTGTCTTGAAAAAAAAACAAACAAAAAACAAAAAAAGAAAGAAAGAAAAGAAAAGAAAATAGGAGGGTGAGGTCGAATAAAGTAGTCACTGTTGTGGCTGAAGATTTTAAGTTATATAATAGATTTTAAGTTATATAAGTGAGAATTAGAAAAAAAATCAGGCGAAAGGCTCTAGAGAAAGCGAGATAAAGGACTTAGGAATGGATGTGTCAGAAGTGAGAGAGGATTAGGGAGAAGAGAGCTGGGAAAGAAGAGCATACAACAGTTTTAACACAGCAGAGAAGTTTTCAGGATGCCCCCCAAATGCTGGGGGACAGGTTAGAAGGTCCCCACGAGCATACATCAGTGGAAAGACTGTGTAAGAAGTGGGGCTGTGGTGTGTCATGCTAGCTGAGAGAAGAGAAGAGGGTCTCTCTCTCTCTCTCTCTCTCTCTCTCTCTCTCTCTCTCTCTCTCTCTCTCTCTCTCACACACACACACACACACACACACACACACACTCATACATGCTATTGTGATTGTGCATGCATTTCCCTCCTGTTTCTTTTTTAGTTTTGAGACAGGGTTTCTCTGTGTAGCCTTGGCTGTCCTGGACTCACTTTGTAGACCAGGCTGGCCTCGAACTCATAGAGATCCGCCTGCCTCTGCCTCCCGAGTGCTGGGATTATAGGCCACTAGCCTGGCCCATCTCCATCCTCACTTTCCTTGAGTATTAGAGGGAAAGAGGAGAGTGGGTACTTTGTAAACTGTTCGGTTCCTTTCTTCCTCACTCTAACCCTTCTGAGACTTACATCTCCGTCTAACTTGGCTGCTATGATGGAAACAGCATTAGAAACAACAGACATGGGCATTTCTCACAGGCCTGGAGGCTGGAAAGGCCAAGGTCAAGGAGATGGCGTATGTGGTGTCTGGGGAATGCTCACTTCCTGGTTCACAGTGTGATGGTCGTGTTCTCGCTGCATTCTCCTGTGAAGGAGAGGAGTGGGGCATCGGGAATATTTTTTATAAGGGGACTAATCCTGTTCATAAGGGCTCCACGCTTGTGGCTTAATCACTTCACAGTCATTCTACCTCCTGAACACTATAACTTCAGGGAATCTGATTTCAACTTGTGGATTTTCCACTAATATTAAATTTATGCTTCTTTTTTTTCTTTGTAAACAAAAAAGTCTTCTAGTGCTAAATGAGAACACGATCTTCTTAAATACATTCTATGTGACTTCAATTAGAACTGCGCCAGTAAAACACTTGCAAACCGACTTCAAGAACACATTAAAAAAAAATCAGCCACCCAAACCAAGTTGATTCATCCCAGAGATTCCAGGATTACATCACATATGTAAATCAATTCTGCAATTCACTGCATAAGACACTGAAGGAAAAAAAATTGCATGGTCATCTCACTAGATGCAGGTCATCTCACTACATCTCTTCATGAAAAAATCCTAGAGAATCTGGAAATATAGAAAGGTACCTCAACATTAAAAATAAATTACTCAGCCGGGCGTGGTGGTGCACGCCTTTAATCCCAGCACTCGGGAGGCAGAGGCAGGCGGATCGCTGTGAGTTCGAGGCCAGCCTGGTCTACAAAGTGAGTCCAGGACAGCCAAGGCTACACAGAGAAACCCTGTCTCGAAAAACCAAAAAAAAAAAAATTGCTCCACATTGAAATGAGTATGATAATTCAGTAAGACACTCGTGTGGATCTGGGAGGACTTAGGAGCTGTGGATCAATATAATCAAAACATACAGAATGAAATTCTCAAACATTTATAAAAGCTCTTTTAAAAAAGAAACTTTTAACCTTTATCGAACACAGAGAACATTTTGTTTTTATAGGACATTTCTTTGTCTGGTTTTGTGCTGGGAAATGTTTAAAAAACAAGCTGTTTAAAACAAAACAGTAGCATCTCCCGCTTCTGATGTGCACTGTGTACCAACTTCTGCGCCATAAGCAGTTCCAGCATTGCCACTCAGGCAGAGGTGGGACACCACGTGACAGCCAGCACTCACAGGCAGGAATACATCGCCTCCGCTAACCTCTGCCAACAATGCATATTTGTGTGCTTTCAGTGTCTGGTTCTGGGACTTTGCCCAGGGCCTCACACATGTTAAGCACACACTTCACTGCTGAGCCCCACCCCTGGTCTCATGTTACTTACAAACATTCACTTTCCTAAGCAGGATCCTCCTCTGCACACTTACACTGGAGTCATTTTCACTATGCATTTCCTGCTGTAGTTGAAAATGTAACTTCACAGTTAAGAGATGATTGCCCAGGCATCGGTTTCCTTGTGACCCTGCTAATAGTGGACAGCTGGCAATGCTTAACAATAGCAATAATGTTGGCTGCAGAAGTGGCTTAGTTGGGAAGGTCCTTTCTATTCCAACAGAAGGTTCTGGCTTCAGATCGCCAACACTCGCACAAAGAGCTGAGTGTGGGGGAGGTGCCTGAAGTCCTGGTGCTGGAAGGCAGAGCTGGGAGGAGGCCTGGGGCATGCTGGCAGCCACTATACCTAAAGCTGTGAACTTCAGGTTCAGTGAGAGACTGTGACTATAGTGATAGTGATGGTGATGATGATGGTGATGGTCATGGTGATGCTGATGGTGATGCTGATGTTGATGGTGATGCTGATGGTGATAGTGATAATTATAAGAATGATGATAGTGATGGTAATAATATGGAAATCAATTAAGGAAAATACTTCAATCCCTGACCTCAACATACATGTGCACAGTTACACACACACACACACACACACACACACACACACACACACACACACACTTCATGTCTGTTTGTCTGTTCCCTGAGGCAATCTTGCAGAACTGAAAGCGAAAGAGCTGAGGTTGCTGAGAGTTCCATTGGGGCATCTGTGGCGCTTCTTTCCCCACACTCGTCCTATTCTGTTCTTTATGTGTCTCTCCTACCGCAGAGAAAACTGCCAGCTGACTCGAAGGTTCTGGGAGCCTCGGATCTGGTGTACACGGTCAGTGCCCATGAATACTGGCAGCAGGCCCTCCTTACTGAGGAAGAGAGTGGTAATGTCTTTTTTTTTTAACCTCAACCACTAAGATTTTAAAGAATAAGCTTGGTACCCTAAGCCTCCTGCTTTAGAATTTTCCTTGCCATAGGAAAGTCTTATTCCCACTCACCACAGTTTCTATACCTATTAGCATGTATTGTGTGTGTGTGTGGTGTGTCTGTGTGTGTGTGATCATGTTTTTCTCCTTGCATTGTTCTGTGCTGAGACCGAAATTTTTCTCTAATCCAAGTCTTACCAGTGTTAGTAAGACTCAAGGCACTGCGTTGTCATTTCCTTAGTGTGTGGGTTATGATTCTCCAATTCCCCAGCTACAGGCATTAAACAAGTTAATGAATGTATATCGCATGCTTGTCTGCAAGAGCAGGGAATTAGAAGGCATGGCTCCAGGCTGAGCGTGGTGGCGCACACCTTTAATCCCAGCACTCGGGAGGCAAAGGCAGGTGGATTGTTGTGAGTTCGAGGCCAGCCTGGTCTACAAAGCGAATCCAGGACAGCCATGGCTACACAGAAAAAACCCTGTCTTGGGGGGGGCAGGAAGGAAGGGCATGGCTCCTTCCTTTGCATAATTTTGAGTCTAAACAAGGAGCCAGTAATCCCCAGCGTGCAAAGATGAAAGGGAACCCCAGACTTATGTTGGCCCTGAGCACAATGGAAAGCTGGAGACTCGCGAGGCCCACGTCTATCTGGCGGGCTCTTGGTAACTAGATGAGGATTCACGCTGGCTTTTAGCCTGAGCCTAACGGGAACTACGTCTGCACACATCTCAGTAGATGTGTAGAGGAGTGAAGGAGTAGAGGTTAAGAAACAGAAGTGTGACATGTTCCCCAAACCAGGGGCACTGCCTCATGAACTACTATTATTTATTCTATTGCTAAAAATGCTTGGTCTTTTCAGTAGTATTTGTGTTGTTTGTGAATTCCAGAAATCCCCAAGTTAAGAGAATATATTAGGAAAAGGCTCCTGGACAAGAAGAGGAGGCTGGTGACCAAGTACGTGACCGAAGCCTTTGGCCTATTGCTCCTCACGGACACCTTCAACTCCGAGGAAAGCCTGCTGGTAAGGAAGACCCCGGGGTTGCCTCACACACTGCCTGAGCAGGAATAAGTTAGGAAGACCCCGGGGTTGCCTCACACACTGCCTGAGCAGGAATAAGTTAGGAAGACCCCGGGGTTGCCTCACACACTGCCTGGGCAGGAATAAGTTAGGAAGACCCTGGGGTTGTCTTACACGCTGCCTGGGCAGGAATAAGTTAGGAAGACCTCAGGGTTGTCTCACACTCTGCCTGGGTGGGGGGGGGGCGGGTTTTAGTTAGCTCAGTTGCCAACTTGACACATCTGGAAAGAGGAAACCTCCACTATGGGAGTGCCTCCATCAGATTGGCCTGTTGGCATGTCTGGATGGCATTTTATTGATATAGGGGCCCCAGCCTACTATGGGCACTGCCACCCCTATACAGGTGGGGCTGGGCCACTTGCAGCTCAGCTTGCTCACGTTTTGTTGGCCAAACAGTCAACAGGGAGCTCTGAGTAGATGGGGGGGGGGGCTGCCCTGTAACCATTACAGTCCACCTCTGCTGACCTGCGGTCCTGTGTGTGTCAGCAAGGGCCCATGTCCAAAGGGTTTCACAGCCTTCCCAAACAGCCACCAGGTCAGGGTGAGTGGTTCAAACACACGGCCCGTGAGGGGCATTTCACATTGAACGTAACGGGAAATGTAGTAACACTGTGAAAGGAAACAGACAGAAGAGGAGGGCTTTCAGCAAAAGCCTAAACATTTATCTTCATAGTCTAGAATGCAGACCTTTGGGATGCGCATTTAAGAATTATGTTTTGAGCTGGGTGCGTTGGCCCATGCCTATAATCCCAGCACTCAGAGAGGCAGAGGCAGGTGGATTGCTGTGAGTTCGAGGCCAGCCTGGTGTACAAAGTGAGTCCAGGACAACCAAGGCCACACAGAGAAACCTGTCTTGACTACTCCGCCCCCCCCCCCAAAAAAAACTTTAAAAAAATGCTTTTCCCCAGAAATGAACAGGTTTCTCATTGATAGATGACCGCCACCCCCCCCCCCCAACACACACCAATGGAGAGCTAACTGCTAAAGTAGAGATTGGAGACGCAGGGAGAAACATCAGCCCCCTCACTCAACGGCTAACTGCATTGTTTTTTTCTAAGAGATGAAGTATTGTGACATCAGCCAGACTGTATGTGAAAACAGAATCCAGACACACACCCTAGTATGAGGTGTCCAGCAAACCAGCCCCCTCCCCACCATACCCAGCTCAGGAAGCCAGTCTTCCAAGGTCTCCAAGTCTGAAGACTTAGGGTCAAAGGTCAGACTGCCATCTCTAGTAACAATCTTGGCAGTCGGACAACAGGTCTTGCAACCAACAGCTCCAAGAGGCCAGAGCTTGATGACTAGTTTCTCTAGACTTTAACCAGCCAGAGAAAGCTAGTTATGAATCCCTAACTAACCACACGGGGCTGTGGGGGGGGGGGGATAGGTGGGATGTCTCCAAATTCACTCAATAGTAGTTCTGAGTAAACAGCATTTGCTTTTCTCACTCAGTTGACCTTTGTCTATTTCCACAGCTAGATCTCAACTAGTCTGACATCTTACTGTACTGGGAAAGGGAGGGGCTAAGTAGGCTCTTGGAAGAGGGCCTGGGCTTGGGCCTGGCCTGGGGAAAGTAAGGCAGGGATGAGCCTGACAGGTGGCAAGATGGCAGAGACAGAGACCCAAGCTCAATGTGAAAAGGGGCAGGGCAGCAAGTTGGCCAAGTGACGGATTTGAAAGACTCTGTAAAGGGGGCTCGATCAGATGCAGCTGTGTTTGCATCTTCATCACACTTCTTAGGCTTTGTTTTGGCTTAGCTGCGTGAGAGAAAACAAAGCAAAACTCCTGGTATCAGAGATCTTTTCTCTTTTTCTTTTCTGATTTGACTATTGTCCTCTGAAATGGCTGGGGAATGGGTTTGACCTTCCAATTTCCTGAAAAAAAGTTCTGCGGGGGTGAAATCTGCCTTTTTTTTTTTTTTTGCCCAACACAAGATTGCTTTTGGAAGTGCCCGTGGAAAAAGAATCAAATGTGATTCTGTGAGCGGGTGGTTTGTTTTACAAACACAAGGTATTTTGGGATGAGTCCATCGGTGTTGCCCGCACGGAGGTGCAGCTGTGGGGGGCTCATCCTTGTCTCCAGACCTAAGCCATGCAAGGCCTGGGAGGCAGAGGCTGATGGGAACGTCACGGAGGGAGGTCTGAGGGAACTGAGGCAGCTTTCCTCAAAATTCCTTGGCTTCTGATCTTGGTCTTAGTTCTTTGGCAGAGAGTTGGAAGGCGAGTGTTCTGTCAGTGCCTTTGAATTCCTGAAAAAGAAAGAAAGAAATCAACCCTAAAATGCAAGTGCTTCATCATTTTTTTTTCAAGATTGTGTTTCAAACCAAAAGTTTAGATTTTGGCGGTGGTTAGTGGTTTTTAAGTGCAGCCATTATTTTTAGGCTCAGCAGGAAGCTGGTCATGACATTTCAGTGTCAGTGAGTCTTGGAGTGATTCATACAAAGTCTCAGCCTCCCCTCTACTGTTCTTTAAATCTAACACTTTATAGCAAGATTGTTCTGAGAAACTCATCGTTGCCTGTCGATGCCGCCCCCGACCAGCAGGAAAGACACCAACACTGGGAACTCTTCTTGCCACAGTTTATTCAGGATCCTGGACTACCGGAGTGACCCCGGGAAAAGCTCCCACAGAACCTTTATAGTGTGCCTGGTCCTGTCAGAGACTGCCACGTTGTCGCTCTTAGTTGGTGCGTTCTGATCACGCCACCTCACGCTATGCCTTCAGGCATGTGCATAAGGGGCTTGCTCACTGAGTATGCGCAAAAAGGGGCGCACTGCACTGGGGAAGCAGCAGGGGTCGCTGCTATCTGTGGCTCTCCACAGTTGCCGACACCGTCATTGCGTAGGCCTCTTGGTGTGTCATTTTGAGAACACAGATGGATAGTTCCCCACATACGTGGCCCCGCCACCACCATCCTTTTGTGACGTCACTATCACCTATGCAGTCCATGGCTGCATGAACCATCATTGTGCAATGCATGCCTGGGTGTTCTTCTTCCTCGCCCTGCAGATTCTTCTGTAAAGATGAATCATAACTTTAATTCTATGACCTTATAGCTTTGCTGCTCAAAGTTTGGTTGAAGGTCCAGAGGATCAGTTCACTTGGGGCCTGAGAAGGGATGCAGAATCTTAGGTCTTTAGATATTAAGGTTGAAGGGACATTGATGTCTTAGAAACACTTACCCTCAAAATGACTTTGTATAAATCAAAGACCATTAAATGCTTGCCGATTCAGATGTCATTGAGAAGATTTTTTTCTTTTAAAATATTTTTACATTTTATATTGCTATGTATTGATCACATTTGCCAGTTTCTTTTTTTAAGATTTATTTATTTATTTATTATGAATACAATGTTCTGCCTGCTCGTACCCCTACAGGCCAGAAGAGGGCATCAGATCACATCATAGATGATTATGAGCCACCATGTGGTTGCTGGGAATTAAACTCAGGACCTTCAGAAAAGCAGTCAGTGCTCTTAACCACTGAGCCATCTCTCCAAACCAGCCAATGAGTTTCATTATGACATTTTCATACCTGTGTTTAATGTATCATGGTCATATTCACCCCTGTTCTTTGTCTTGTCTTGATCTTAGTCCTCCTGGTGCCCTGGAAATTCTCTTCTCATAACAACTGAATTGTTATTTGATAAAAGATGAATGATTTTTGCAATATGAAGAGAAACCAGAATATAGGCAATTATTCAGACTTATTTCCCCCGAATAGCCTGCTGAATTTTACACCCCTAATCAGTTGTAACAGGCGTTTTTGTTCTGTTTCCCATGCTAAGAAACCCAAGGAGGTCTGTGCACTAAGGATGCCCGCTGGGGACAATAAGGATAAATCTACTCTGGGTGAATTACAGGCTGATGTGTGTGCTGACGACAGGTTTCCATGGGAACAGAGTTTAGAGACTCTAATGCTCCTTGTGACCCTGTCCCTAGACTGAACACCTGAGCGTGAGTGGCCTGCGGCGATTTGTGGAGGAGAAGATGGAGCTGTTGGAGGATGCTATTGAGCAGTGCTTTGCTCACATGGAGCAGCCCCTGCAGACGGGGGTCCAGGTGGCCAGGACTTCCTACCGCCGCATCCTTGGGGCCTGCTTGGTGGTGAGTGGCTTTTTCCAGGGAACTTGTACTCTGTGCAAGGTCAGCTTGATCTCCAAATGCTTCTTACACTATCTTCTTGCTTTCTAGAAAAAGCTAGAAGAAAGCTAGGTGTGGTTGCCCACACCCATAACCTTACCACTCTGGGGGATGGCTAAGTTTCAGGCTAGCCTGGGCTATGTTGTAAGTTCCCACTAACCTGAGGTGCTGTAAGAGTGAATCCCTATCTTAAAAACCCCAAGTCAAAATCAGCCAAGCAAGCAAGCAAACAAACAAAAGACAGTAGGGGAGGAGGGAAAATTCTACGTAGGAAATACTCTGCATAGAGAGTGTTTGCCTGTGGCTTGTGGAGAACGTTAAGTCAGCAGTCCAACAGAAGCAGAGCTGGACCTCCAGGTTTGAGTTTTTTAGTTGGAGAGTCAGAACCACCGAACGTCCACTGCAGACCCAGGACAAGGCATGAACCACTCAACATGTCAAATCCTTTTAGAGATTTCTTGATCTCTTCTGTAGAATGGGGATGCTACATGCCTGACCCAAATAACTCTTGGCATTGATGCTATTAGCATTTATGCTAGGTAGAAGGAGTACCTTGTAGGCTGGCAGAAATAGTTGTATCAATTGCTTGTATTCAGTTGCTCAAGGATGGAGCTGTAAATACAGGTAGAATTCTGTACGTTCTGTCATATTGCTCAGGCAGCCATGGTAGGGTATCACGGACACAGGGGATGACTTGACGAATAGGCACAGCTCAGGGTCAGATGCTAGCAGTGTTTGCAGAGGCCGCTTTCCTTGACCTGGAGACAGTGGCCTGCTCATGGTGCCCTTACATTTTCTTTTTCTTTCTTTCTTTCTTTCTTTCTTTCTTTCTTTCTTTCTTTCTTTCTCTCTTTCTTTCCCTTTCTTTCTTTCTTTCTTTCTTTCTTTCTTTCTTTCTTTCTTTCTGTCTGTCTCTGTCTGTTTGTCTTTCTGCCTGTCTCTGTCTGCCTGTCTCTGTGTGTGTACATGTGCTGTACTCCTAATGTCTCTCTCATAAGTACACCCATCACAAAGGCCCCACCTTTGTGACCTCACTTAACTTTAATGGCCTTTTTAAAGGCCCTATCTCTAAATACAGTGATATTGAGTCTTAGAACTTTAACATGTAGGCTTTGGAAGAGCCATGATTGCGTCTATAATGCCCATTAGCTTAAGGCGTGGTGATGTATCTGTGTGGTAGGGCGAGATGGAAGACTCCGGTTCTGTGAGTGAGACTCAAGTAGCTGTTTTTGAAATGACTTTGAAAGTTGGAACATCAACCGTGGAAAATCATGAGCCTTCTGCACGGAGAGGAGTGACATCTCCTACCACTAGGGAAAAGCCAGCTTACCGTGCCAGCTCCAGGACCCTTGGAAACATGTCCTTCAGCCTCCCTCACGTGACTGTAACCCCAGCCAGACCTGACTAGCCCCAGGGAAAGCCCTGGGCCAGAAGTGTCAGCCACAGCACCCCCAAGTCCCCCTCCCAACTCAGAATCTGTGAGAGAGGATAGGTGTTTACTCTCATTTTTTAAAGTCCTCTGTCGCACTACATTTACCTACTGTTTCCTAGCAATAGTTTCTACTTCTCAGTTGAATAGGACAGATCATAAAAGGGGAATGGCTGAGGAGTGCTAGAGGGTAAAGTCATGCAGGAGAGGCACATCTTTGAGACAGATTGCTGTGACAGGGAGGGCGGTCAGTTATCCTGAGGCCTCACCAACAGTCCACCCCACCTCCTCCGCTCCCTCCATCAGTCCACCCCACCACCTCCGCTCCCTCCATCAGTCCACCCCACCTCCGCTCCCTCCATCAGTCCACCCCACCTCCGCTCCCTCCATCAGTCCACCCCACCTCCGCTCCCTCCATCAGTCCACCCCACCTCCGCTCCCTCCATCAGTCCACCCCACCACCTCCGCTCCCTCCATCAGTCCACCCCACCTCTGCTCCCTCCATCAGTCCACCCCACCTCCGCTCCCTCCACCAGTCCACCCCACCTCCACTCCCTCCATCAGTCCACCCCACCACCTCCGCTCCCTCCATCAGTCCACCCCACCTCCGCTCCCTCCACCAGTCCACCCCACCTCCACTCCCTCCATCAGTCCACCCCACCTCTGCTCCCTCCATCAGTCCACCCCACCTCCACCGCTCCCTCCATCAGTCCACCCCACCTCCGCTCCCTCCATCAGTCCTCCCCACCTCCGCTCCCTCCATCAGTCCACCCCACCTCCGCTCCCTCCATCAGTCCACCCCACCTCCGCTCCCTCCATCAGTCCACCCCACCTCTGCTCCCTCCATCAGTCCACCCCACCTCCGCTCCCTCCATCAGTCCACCCCACCTCCACTCCCTCCATCAGTCCACCCCACCTCCGCTCCCTCCATCAGTCCTCCCCACCTCCGCTCCCTCCACCAGTCCACCCCACCTCCACTCCCTCCATCAGTCCACCCCACCTCCGCTCCCTCCATCAGTCCACCCCACCTCCACTCCCTCCACCAGTCCACCCCACCTCCGCTCCCTCCATCAGTCCACCCCACCTCCACTCCCTCCATCAGTCCACCCCACCTCCGCTCCCTCCATCAGTCCTCCCCACCTCCGCTCCCTCCATCAGTCCTCCCCACCTCCGCTCCCTCCATCAGTCCACCCCACCTCCGCTCCCTCCATCAGTCCTCCCCACCTCCGCTCCCTCCATCAGTCCACCCCACCTCCGCTCCCTCCATCAGTCCACCCCACCTCCGCTCCCTCCATCAGTCCACCCCACCTCCGCTCCCTCCATCAGTCCACCCCACCTCCACTCCCTCCATCAGTCCACCCCACCTCCGCTCCCTCCATCAGTCCACCCCACCTCCGCTCCCTCCATCAGTCCACCCCACCTCCGCTCCCTCCATCAGTCCACCCCACCTCTGCTCCCTCCATCAGTCCACCCCACCTCCGCTCCCTCCACCAGTCCACCCCACCTCCGCTCCCTCCATCAGTCCACCCCACCTCCGCTCCCTCCATCAGTCCACCCCACCTCCGCTCCCTCCATCAGTCCACCCCACCTCCGCTCCCTCCATCAGTCCACCCCACCTCCGCTCCCTCCATCAGTCCACCCCACCTCTGCTCCCTCCATCAGTCCACCCCACCTCTGCTCCCTCCATCAGTCCACCCCACCTCTGCTCCCTCCATCAGTCCACCCCACCTCCGCTCCCTCCATCAGTCCACCCCACCTCTGCTCCCTCCATCAGTCCACCCCACCTCCACCGCTCCCTCCATCAGTCCTCCCCACCTCCGCTCCCTCCATCAGTCCTCCCCACCTCTGCTCCCTCCATCAGTCCACCCCACCACCTCCGCTCCCTCCATCAGTCCACCCCACCTCCGCTCCCTCCATCAGTCCACCCCACCTCCGCTCCCTCCATCAGTCCACCCCACCTCTGCTCCCTCCATCAGTCCACCCCACCTCCACCGCTCCCTCCATCAGTCCACCCCACCTCCACTCCCTCCATCAGTCCTCCCCACCTCCGCTCCCTCCATCAGTCCTCCCCACCTCCGCTCCCTCCATCAGTCCACCCCACCTCTGCTCCCTCCATCAGTCCACCCCACCTCCACTCCCTCCATCAGTCCACCCCACCTCCGCTCCCTCCATCAGTCCACCCCACCTCCGCTCCCTCCATCAGTCCTCCCCACCTCCGCTCCCTCCATCAGTCCACCCCACCTCCGCTCCCTCCATCAGTCCTCCCCACCTCCGCTCCCTCCATCAGTCCACCCCACCTCCGCTCCCTCCATCAGTCCACCCCACCTCCGCTCCCTCCATCAGTCCACCCCACCTCCGCTCCCTCCATCAGTCCACCCCACCTCCGCTCCCTCCATCAGTCCACCCCACCTCTGCTCCCTCCATCAGTCCACCCCACCTCTGCTCCCTCCATCAGTCCACCCCACCTCCGCTCCCTCCATCAGTCCACCCCACCTCTGCTCCCTCCATCAGTCCACCCCACCTCTGCTCCCTCCATCAGTCCACCCCACCTCCACCGCTCCCTCCATCAGTCCACCCCACCTCTGCTCCCTCCATCAGTCCACCCCACCTCCGCTCCCTCCATCAGTCCACCCCACCTCCACCGCTCCCTCCATCAGTCCACCCCACCTCTGCTCCCTCCATCAGTCCACCCCACCTCTGCTCCCTCCATCAGTCCACCCCACCTCTGCTCCCTCCATCAGTCCACCCCACCTCCGCTCCCTCCATCAGTCCACCCCACCTCCGCTCCCTCCATCAGTCCACCCCACCTCTGCTCCCTCCATCAGTCCACCCCACCTCCGCTCCCTCCATCAGTCCACCCCACCTCCGCTCCCTCCATCAGTCCACCCCACCTCTGCTCCCTCCATCAGTCCTCCCCACCTCCGCTCCCTCCATCAGTCCTCCCCACCTCCGCTCCCTCCATCAGTCCTCCCCACCTCCGCTCCCTCCATCAGTCCACCCCACCTCTGCTCCCTCCATCAGTCCTCCCCACCTCCGCTCCCTCCATCAGTCCTCCCCACCTCCGCTCCCTCCATCAGTCCTCCCCACCTCCGCTCCCTCCATCAGTCCACCCCACCTCCGCTCCCTCCATCAGTCCACCCCACCTCCGCTCCCTCCATCAGTCCACCCCACCTCCGCTCCCTCCATCAGTCCACCCCACCTCCGCTCCCTCCATCAGTCCACCCCACCTCTGCTCCCTCCATCAGTCCACCCCACCTCCGCTCCCTCCATCAACCCTTCAGTGCCGTATTTCTCTGTGACTATAAGCATGTTCAAGGAGCACCTAGCTGATAAACAACGTTCTTTTGTGGTCAGACATTAGGACAGACATTTATACACCCTCACCATCTCTTACTTAACACAGTCTAAAACTAAGAGAGTGGTAAAGTGAATTATCCTGAATCTGTATGTATTACCTTATGAATTATTTTTTCCTGCTGCTGTGAAGCAACTTAATGGAGGAGAGGCTTGTTTTGGCTCACGGTTTAGAGGATACAGTCCACCAAGGCAAGGAGGGCACATCTCTTTTGACGGTGGTGGTGGGAACTTGAGGCATGAAATTAGGCTTGTGTTCCAGGACAGCAAGGGCTACTTGGAGAAACCCTGTTTTTAAAAAAACCAATAAATAAATACATAAATTAATTAATTAAATTAATTACTTTTGGGATGTGTTTAGGAAGGGAGGGAGACAGGGAAGGAGAGCTATTATACCATATAATATATATTATACCATACTGTGTAGTTATTCTCTTAAAATAGATCATTGTTGAAAGTTCATGATGAAGCTATGTGTGGTGGTGCACACCTGTAATCCCAGCACTCAGAAGGCAGAATCAGGAGGATCTCTGTGAGTCCGAGGCCAGCCTGGTCTACAAAGCTAGTCCAGGACAGCCAGGACTAAAGAGAAACCCTGTCCTGAAAAACAAAACAAAACAAAAAAGTCATGGTGTCCTCTGCTGAACTTTCAGCAAACACATTTTTGTTGTCCTTACTTGATCAATATCTAGATAAAATTATTATTTTACAGCTCTAACCATATAGTAAATTTTTTCTCCCTCTGATTTCTGGACTTATTAGCTTGGGGAAAATACCAAAGATATACATACCCAATTGTTTTTCATTAAATAGTCAACAAAATGTGTACTCTTCCTCATGGATTTCAAGAAATATACTTACTGTTAGATCACTCACTATTTGAGTCACTGTCAGATGTGGACATAAAGGTTGAGTGAGACGCTGGGCCTGAGCTCAACAAGCTGACTGGAGAGTGACAAGGGAGGAGACAGTCAAATCAAAGATTGCCTGGAAAGGCGACTTAGTGTATTGGTGACAAAATATCCAGTAAAACAAACAGCTTAAGAGAGCGCCAGGTTGTGGTGGTGCACATCTTTAATCCCAGCACTTGGGAGGCAGAGGCAGGCAGATTGCTGTGAGTTCGAAGCCAGCCTGGTCTACAAAGCAAGTCCAGGATAGTCAAGGCTACACAGAGAAACCCTCTCTCGAAAAAACCAAAACCAACACAAAACGAAGAGAGTGAGGGCTTGTTTTGGCTCACGGTTTGGGGGTAAGCTCCATCGTGGTAGGGAAAGCGTGGCTGCAGGAGTGTCAGGCAGCTGCTCGCCTCGAATCCGCAGCCAAGAAGCAGAGAGAGACGAATGCTGGCACCTCACTTTCTCCTTTGTGCTCAGTCTGAGACCATAGCTGGTCAAATGGTGTCATCCACATTTGATGTTGGTCTTCCCACCTCAGTCAATTCGATCTAGAGTTGGATTAAGCATGACCAGAGTTTTGCATCCTTACTGATTCTAGAGTCTATGAAATTGACATCAGTATTAATCGTCACATAGGTTTGTGATTGATATGAGCCCCGGACCCTTTGGAAATCCAGGCAGAGGCTCCCAGTCAACCTAGAGATGTAACCATGATTGCTCGGTGGCTTAGGGACGTGTTTAAAGGCTGTATTGTCTCTGTTTCCATCCCATGATTCTTAGGAATGGCCTTTGAAAATTGACAATGAGAATCTGGCCTTAGGATGTTCTAGGTCACTCCACTGACTTGCTAACTCACTGTTCCATTGTCTAGAGGAGTAGAGGAAACCAAGGTTTTCACCAGACCCTGAAAGCTGTTTGCCTGAAAAATGGCGTCTATGCCTCCAGGACTCTGGCCAGAATCGACCTGAATGAAGCCCTGTCGCAGCCTGTCTATGACCAGATCGACCCTGTGTTCGGGGCCATTTTTAGGTAAAGAATCTCTCATTTTGCTCTCGTAAATACACATCTGCGGGCCATCAAGCCGGAGTCTCGGGTTTAGGAATTTATTTTTTTGGCCCTGGAAGTGTAAAGAGTAGCTGGTTATTCGAGACGGAAAGCTTAGCTTCTGGCAAAACACAAAAGCCATCCTGGTGTGGTTTACTTTAAAATTTCCCATCCTGACCCGGAGTACAGATGTAGATGTTTCTCTCAGACTAATATTATGATTGCCATTATTTTTTCAAATCTCTCCTTCGTGCAGCAGGGGATTCATTTTCTTAGGGACCTGAGCCCTGAGACGGAGTATTTTGATTGGAGGGCATGGAATAAAGCAAGCACAAAGCCTTCATTCCCCAAGTGTGAAAAAGAAGAAAAAGGCTCCAGGAGGATGCTGTGTGTTTCTGGTGCATGCACACTCGATGCTCATGAACATGAGTTGTGGCCAGTGTCCATTCCCCATGCCTGTTCGTTTCCTGATCTGTAGCTCTTCCATCTGACATAAAGGGGTTCTCCAGACTCCTACTACAGCAGCCTGGCCCTAAGTGTCCTTTCTCTGTCCCCACCATTTTTTAAACATTCGGTCATGCCATACGAACCCTACCGCACCCTGTCAGATCAACTTAGAACAGTGCTCAGTAACACCTACCTCTGCTGTACTAGAAGGCATAGTTTACATCATCAGAACGCTTTCTGAACTCTACACAGTGGCGTTGGTCCTTTGCACATGATCAAGCAGACCATGAAGAGCCCTGAGACTTTTCCAGTGACATCAGATCATGAAAAAACTCCAGGACTCAAAGCTCAGGCTTTCTTCTCTGCAGACTGCTTCTTCTTCCTTCTCAGATATTCTGAAGGGGATAACTTCCCCTTCTTTTTACTTTTTTATATCTCACACACTTTTGAAAGGTCAAGTCCAACCCTCCCTAATGCAAGCACCGGCAATCTACAGACAGTGAGTTTTAAGGTGAGCCCGGCCTCTGTCTCGGGCATGATCTCAGGCATGTCAACCATCCCCCTCTGCACCCCAATTTTCTCATCTGTAAAATAGGCACCATCACACTAACCACCTAGGCCTTGAGGCTAAAGGCCTAGAACAGCCTCGTGTCTGGCACACTGTGGTGATCTGATGACTGTTAACCTGGCGCTGGTTTCTCTCTTTAACGTAATAGGAGAAAACCAGCTTGTTCCGTGCCCATCTTGTCTTGGTAGTCACACCACAGTCGCTTAACCAGTCACACTGCTTTCTCCCATAGGGATGGGAAGCCCGCTGGCTCTGCTCTGATGCAGCACATAGATGCTTTCAAACACGCCCTGGAGGAGAGAATGGCAGAGATTGGAATTAGAGGTGGCTGGAAATACAATGGACACAAGAGAAGCTTCCTGGTCCAGGAGGTTTGTTCCTCAGAGAGGGTGGTGGAGATGAGCCATGGGAGGACGGGATGAGAGGCGAGGTCCTTCGACCACCAGGGACCATGGCATAGAGCACTGAGGCGAGCTTTGTTCCATGGAGAGGCAATTAGCAGGAGCCCCTGAGGTGGCAAAGTTGACTCAGAGCCCAGAATAGTCACAGAAGACTTAAGTGAACAAAAATGTGCATCCCATAATATGATTGTCACTTAACCGCTCCATCATTTCTGCCAATTTTATGAAGGAGCCAAAGAAGCCAAGCTTCAAGGAGTCAGCCATCACCATCATCACAGTTGCTATTCCTATCGCCACCGTTATTGTTTTAAGTCCCTGGCTAGTGTTGAAGACTCCAGGCTCTTGGTCTGGGCACTGCGAGGCTCCTTTAGGGCATCGTGACCCTCTGGATAGAGTTCTTGGCCAGGGGGAGCTGGCGGCTGAGCTGTCGAGATGACATGTGGACAGCTGTATTAGTTAGCTTTCCCAGTCGAATCCTGACAAGAGCAAATTAAAGAAGGAAGGGCTTTTCTTGGCTCACAGTTTGAGGGTTCCGTCTACCACTGACGGGGAGTCGTGGTGGCAGGTGCTCACACTGCACCTGCATTCAGGAAACAGTGAGTGATAAATACGGGTGCTAACCTTGCTTTCTTCTTTTAGTGGAGGCTGGGACTCCACTCAGTGAAGTGATGCTATCTGTTGTTGTGATGATGGTGATGATGATGATGATGATGATGATGATGATGATGATGATTATTTTGGTTTTTTGAAACAGGGTTTCACTGTGTAACCTTGGCTGTCCTGAACTTGCTTTGTAGACCAGGCTGGCCTCAAATTAACAGAGATCTGCCTGCCTCTACCTTCTAAGTGCTGGAATTAAAAGTGTGTGCCACCACCACCTGGTGCTATCCATATTTAATATACAATTTATATAGATCTGCTAACCTAATCCATATAGTCCTGCACGGACATGCCCAGAAGCTTGTTTCTTTGGTTATTCTAGATTCTGTCAAGTAGACGATATTGTCATCACCACAGCCGATCCTAACACAAGGCAGGGGACGGGGTGGCAGGCACACAGGCACACTCGAGTCCCTCTGTGAGAGGAACCGTCTCAAATGGCCTTGTGTAAACATGCTTTCTCAGATAAGTGCCATCCTGGGAGGCCTGGAGGGCCACATCCTCCGAAGGAAGAGGAAGATCTATGAGTCTGTCACCAGCTCCATCCAAAACGACCTGAAGGCCTGCTATGAAGGTGGCACTTCCTCTTCCTGGTTTTCTGGGATCCTCCTATCTCCTGCTACCTCCCTGCTCTGCCGGCTTCTTTATAGGAATCCATATCTCCAGCCTAAGTTCTGGTAACACTCTCTACCTACGTGTTGAAACAATTGCAGGATTCAGGATACATGATATGTGTGTGTATATATGTACATGTGTCTTTCTGCTTGCTTGATTACATGTCTGATTTTTCTTCTCAGCAAGCCCTTGTAGTCATGTGACCACTGCTATCTTTTTTTTTTTTTAAATCAGAGGCAGCTCAGATCACTGGCAAAAAAGCATGTGAGAGAATGAAGGATGTCATCAGAAGAGGAGTGGAGCAGCAGGTGGCCGATGGCATGTTTGAGAGGGCTCAAGAGAGGATGTGGCACCAGTTCCGACAATTGAAGGTACTTTACAGCTGCAGGGGGAGGTCCCGTCTGGCTGCTATAGGAGAAACAGCAGACACCTGGGCCAAGCAGAGTTGGATGCCTTCTGTACTGGGACTGGCCTACAGCCACAGTGCTCAACATCCTTTCTTCCCTGCCACCAAGCACGGTTGTTGGCCACGTCATAGGATTGTGACTTTAGAAACACAACCCCTTCAGCGCTTTTCTGTGTCATTTCTCTCTGCGAAGCCATCCCTAGGGAGAGGGGCCGTAACAGTTAGGTGGGCGCTCCAGTCCTTGCACGTGTTCATTCACTGACTCCCCAGCAAGCCTGTGAGGTGGGTGCTGCTGTCGTGTCCTTTCTATGTGTAAACAAACCCAGGCACAAGAGAGAAGAGGTCACACAGCAACCAAGAGGCAGACCTGGCTAGGTTGGGGTGCCGGTATCTCCTAATCTGAAGCTATATTGCTTTTTTAATAAGGGGGATGGCTCAGCTCAATACAATTTTGATTAAGCCAATGTCAGAATATGACCACAGATTAGTGGGTGGTAGGGCCTGGCACAGGTTCAAGTTTGAGTCCATCTGTTTCTGAAATGGTTCCTAAGAGTCCTTTTGGACCGAAACATCCTGTGGACAATTTTGTTTGGGTTCTAGGTCTGTTAGCTTGCTACCTCCTCCCTCCCAAGTAATAGAAAACCTTCCTCTTCATCTCTTTAGTCCCTCCCTGGCCATATGAAACTCTCAAGTCTTCTGATGTGGTTGAGGCTTGGCTGACTTCTGTCCCACCCACCAGAGGGCGCTAGCTAGTGACAGCATCAGGCCAGCTCTTCACTAACCTCCCTGAGATGTTCTGATCCTGCTTCCTCGTGGCTCCACCCACTTCAGTTCTGGCAACCCCAGTCTCTGCTGTCCATAATAGCAGGGACTCCTGCATCCTCAGACTAGGTGACAGCTGTCTTGCTTATTAGCAGCTGTTTGGTTCCAGTCAGTTAACATGGTATCAGAAATACACGTGGGGAACTGACCAAGCTCCGTAGAGCCACTCTCCACAGAGTGCATAGGAATTGGATCGTTAAAGTGCTCAATGAAACAGTGTCGCTGAAAAGGTGCTAACACACTGACATGTACATAGGTAGCTTACACTATAGATGTGTAGATAGATAAGAGTGGGTAAGATCATCCTATTTCCCGGTCCTTTTCTAAATGAAGACTATCAGCCAACTTTTAATTATTTAAATATTTTTGTTCTGGGCTCATCAGCATGCTCTAAGTTCTTCCTCCTTGGACCCGACTTTAACCATGGGTGGCCCCATTCTGGTCATCTCCAGCTGTGGGATCGGGTGTACAGAGCCCACCTTCCCTCGGGCAGCTTTATCCTAACCAATCTGATGTCCTTGTCATGTAGCATGGAATCATTGAAAAGGTCAAGGGCAGCATCACCACCATGTTGACCCTCGCAGCACCTCAGGGAGACGGTCTCTACAAGGAGCTTGCAGGTAACTAGTGAATCTGTTAAATAAGGGCAGTTGTGTAGTGGCCCCTGGTTGAGTTTAAAGCTACCAAAGTGGGGCTGGAGAGAGCGCTCAATAGTAAAAGAGCACTGGCTGCTTTCCCAGAGGACCTGGGTTTAACTCCCACACTCACATGGTGACTCACAACCATGTGTATCTCTAGTCCCAGGAGAGCTGACGCCCCCTTTTGACCCACATGGGCACTGCACACACACACGGTGCACGCACAAGTATGCAGGCAAAACACACATACACATTAAAAATAAATCATAAAATTTAAAAGCACAGACATCAAGGTGAGAGTTTCTAGAACATGTTATGAAGATGATGATTATATAATGGTCAGACTTTTCTGAGCACCCAACAGAGGCAGGTACTCCGACTTGGGTTGGGGGGGTGCCATCTTGTGTAATTCTCCAGAATCTGCAGAGCTACTAGCTGCTCCCCATCTTTGAGATGCAGAAAAAGAGACTCAGCTCAGGTCATGCACACTCCCAAGTTTTCATAACTGGCAACTGACAAACAGTAACCCACAAGCTCCCCTGCTGTCTCCATAAGTCTTTCTCCCATGTTGCTGCCTCCTGAGGAAAGATTCCATCTCCTGGTGACAGAGGGGAAAGATTCTCCTGAGATACCAGGACCCTGGGAATGTGGCTCTGTCTCCCTTCACTGCCCAGAGCTGTACTGAGCTACCTAGCTACCCTGTATAAACTGGAGATGGTGACCAAGTGGGAGGGAAAGTAATCAGTAAACTTCTAGCAAAAATTTACCTGCTCAGCAACCCAGGAATCTAGCAATTTGCCCTCTCAGGTCTCATGTGCGCACAAAATGGCACAGGCAAGGTTAGGAGGACAGCACTGTTTATAGGATCACAGGGCGAGACGGCACAGACTTCTGTGAGCACAGCACAGGGGATGGTAGGCACACGGTTCGTAGGCAATGGAGCAGCGGCTGAAAGCGGTGGATTATCACAGCCCAGGGCCCAGCAGCGTGAAGCAGTCCCCAGCATGTGTTGGAAAGAGGAAGAAAGTGACATGAGAAGGCGAGTGTGGCTTAAAGCCATTTGAGAAAGAAGACTCCACGGGGACCTGAGCTTTATATCACTGTATCATACCCGCTGAAGGTCTTCCTGCTGCCCAGACCTTGCAGACAGAGGGCATTGCCTCAAGTTTTATCTAAGTTCTATCTGCCTAGATGAAGCCCTTTTCTGTCTCCCCTCCCCCACCCCCACCAACACCAAGTGCATATCATGAAGGAAGACTGGGCCAGATGGCAAGGTGATAAAGAGGACCAAATGGCACACTACACATTCAGGCATTGCCTGGCCTGTCAGAGTGAAACCTCCCAGACTGCATAGCATGTATCCCCCCCACCCCATTTAACAATAGATTAAAGTCACCTTCAAGGGCTCCTAGGAGAAAGGCAGGCAAGAGCAAACCAGCAAGTCTACTACATGGTGGTCGGGGACAGACACCTGGGTCCTAACTCACCTCCTGGCCATGGGTCCCATAGCGGGCCAGGCTCAGGCAGGTTGATCCAGGCCACCATTTGGGACATGGTGAGCTAACCATGGCTGGAGCCAGACCCAAGGTTCATCTGAAGTGTCTACTCTGGAGACTGTGTTGGCCGGAAGAACAGAGCTCAGAGATGTGGATATAGAAAGGGATGTATTTGAAGAACTGGTCCACTCCGAAGTGGAAGTCATGTGTAGCACTGACGGAGGAGGAGGGCAGGGTGGTGGCTCTGGAAAAAGCTGCAGCCGGAGACCACAGGTGGTCTCTGCAGAACCATAGGATGAAGGCACATGCGAAGGCCAGGGCCACCAGAGAATCTTCTTACTTGGAGGGAGGGCAGCCTCCGCTGATGGCGTTGCACATTAAGGGGAGGTGGAAGCTTTACTCAAGGTGCACCAATTTAAAAGTAGCTCAAAGACACAGTTAGACGAAGTCTGACAAATGTCTATATACCGTGGCCTGGACCAGTTGTCCTATAATTACCCATCATTGCTGAGTGTGATGACACACTGCCAGTGATCCCCAAACCGGGAAGCTGAGGCTGGAGGATTGCCTGGACTGTGTTGTGATGCCCTATCTGAAAAGAAAAAAAAAAGTTAAAACACACAGATAAGTAACCAAACAAATCAGAACCAAAACAGAACTAAACAAAAAGTGTAAAGCAAACACCAAATTCAGCACAGTGAGGATGCAATCAGAATGCAGATTGGAAAGTGGAAACCTGCAATGCTGAGAGAGCAACACAGATTCACTGGGATTGGAGGTTGGACAAGGACAGGGGGCCTGAGGGACAGAGATCTATCTGCCTGGAGGTGGTGAGGGAAGACCCTACCGGATGCTCTGCTTTGTATAACCTTTCACAGGCTCTGAGGCAGCCTAAGTGAAGACCTGGAAGGTTCCAGGGCTTCTTTTTTTTTTTTTTTTTTAAATATTTGATGTGTGTGTCTGTCTGTCTGTCTCCTTGGAGACCAGAGGCATGGATGAGATTCCCCTAGAGGTTCTGTTCCTCACAGTGTGGATGTTGGAACCTGAACTTAGATCCTCTGCAAGAACAGCAAGCTCTTTTAATAACCACTGAGCTCTCCAGCCTTGCAGGGCTTTTTAAGGGGTAGGCTCCTTTTATGGGTGGCTTTTTCCTAAGCACGCTGAGATAAGCCTTCAGATAACAAAGACACTCCCTGGCTCGATGGTGTAAGCTGTAAAACAATGAGCTAGGATGGCCTGATGACTCTAGATCTTCTGTCTTATAAGTGACAGGGTTCCTGAAGGGTCCATCTTGAGGCGATGTTGACTGCGCATGTGTGTCTGCTTCTCTCTGTAGATGTCAGGAGCGAACAGAAGGAGATGGAGAAGCTCCACAGAAGCCTGAGGGAGGTTGCCGAGAACGCGCAGCTGCGGAGGGGCATGCAAGATTTCCTCCTGCGAATGTCCCCGAGCAAGGCAGGCCCTCACGGACCAAATCTTTAGTTTGGGAAGCTTAGATCTGAAGAGATGAAAATAGGCCTGGAGCCAAATAAACAGAATTATTGCTGGGTGTTTTTTGTTTTGTTTTGTTTTTAAACAAAACAAAAAAATTCTCATCATTTGGCCTGTCTATATAACATAAAAACACTACATCATTATTTCTGGTATAATTTTCTTTTATAGCCAAAAGGGAAAAAAACCCAAACAAACAAACAAATGAAAACTCTGTCATCTTGAGTCTTGAGTGAACTCTTAAGCTCTAAAGACAAGAGCTTTATACATCACCAAAGACAAATATTTACATGTTAGAAAGCTTAAATGTCAAGTAGAAAGTTACATAATTCAGCCTCAGGCACCAGGCTCTATTCCCCACTTTAACAGTGATGAGACTGGCAAGGAAGAGGCAGTGTTGCCTTGTGGAAATAAACCTGAGACCAGGGCATTAATTTTTTTCCTGTGGCTGGGATAAAATTCCTTGAAAAAAGCAACTAAAGGGAGGAAGACTTTATGCTGGCTCTGAGTTCAAGGGTCCAGCCCATCACGGCTGGACACACATGACCAGAGGAGTGTGAGGTCCTGCTCACATCACCTGTGGTCAAAAAGCAGAGAGATGCATGCTGGTGTTCCATTCTCTGAACAGAAGTCATTTGGACCTCTATGTGTGCTCTAATCTTTTTGGTCGGTATTACAAAGAAAATTCCACTTCATTCACACAGATACATAACTGGAATACACGGAAGTGCTTTGCTTTTTCTTTTGTTTTTTGATTTTTTTTTTTTAAGACAGAGTATCTCTGTGTAGCTTTGGCTGTCCTGGAACTCACTCTGTAGGCCAGGCTGGCCTCGAACTCACAGAGAACTGCACTGGTTAGTTCTTTGATTCTACAGTCTTGAAGAATGACAGTTTATTTTTTTAAGTGCATTTTATTTTTTATGTGTATGGGGGGTTTTGCCTACATATATGTATGTGCACCATGTCTGTGCCTGGTGCCCATGGAGGTCAGCAGGGGGCACTGGATAGTGTGGAATCACAGATGGTTGTGAACCGTCTTGTGGGTGCTGGGAATGAACCTGGGTCCTTGTCCAGGGCAGCCAGTGCTCTTAACCACTGCGTCATATCCTCAGAGCCCAGGAGTGGTGCTACTTTCTCAAAGGCTGATTGCACTATAGGAGCTGAAACCAACCAATGAACTTAGTTTTCAAATTCTGTTACAGTAAAGTCCATTATTTTGTCTTACACTTAAAAAAATCTGCCAGGTGGTGGTAGCGCACGCCTTTAATCCCAGCACGTGGGAGGCAGAGGCAGGGGAATCTCTGTGAACTTGAGGCCAGCTTGGCCTATAGAGCAAGTTCCAGGACAGCTAGAGCTACACAGAAAAGCCCTGTCTTGGAAAACAAAACAAAACAGAAATTCTCCTGCCTCAGCTCCTAAGTTCTAGAAGCACATATGTGCAGTGAGACATCAGGCTTATCTTATCCTATGAGTGCATTTTTAAAAGCCAGTGCATGACTCTATTCTCTAAGGCATTTTGAAATGACTTGTTCAGGTTCAGCAGATATTCTAAGCGTTGGCACCTTTCGTCCTACAATCTTACAAGTCATATTTCTTAATACCTCCCCCAGCGTCATCAGCAGAGGCCTGAGATAGTGGGAAGCTGGGAAGCTCGCAGGAGTGAGCACACACTTAAGATATCTTTTGTTAAAAAAACAAAAAAACAAAAACAAAAAACAAAACAAAACAAAACAAATATGTTTTGTTTGTTTTCTCCTAAAGACTCATCTCTTTTTTGGCCACAGATTCTGATAGTTTTTTGAAGTAAAAGGTTCATTTTCAAGAGAGCATCCACTGTGTAACCACATATGATCAATCAATTTATTTAACATTTCAAGTAAAAAGGACTTCCTGAAAACTGTGTCACATTCAGTTTGCAGTGCCGTCCCACAAGTACTTTTCTTCATAGTGGCAGAAGGGCTCCAATTGTGTTCCTATTTTGCTACATAGAATAATAAAAGGCATCTGTGTAAGGATCCGTGATTTGTAGAATTAATAAGTCATTCCATTACATTAAAAAATTCTTTTTTAAATCCCAGCACTCGAGAGGCAAAGGCAGGTGGATCTCTGAGTCTGAGGCCAGCCTGGTCTACAAAGGGAGTCTAGGACAGCCAGGGCAACACAGAGAAACCTCCCCACCCCCCAAAGTTTTTTTTAAACTTCAAGTGTTATGTTGGTGAAAGACACAACAATATGAATGCAGTTTGGGGTCACGATCTTAAGTGTGACTTGGGGCCATTGCTCTAGTTCACCGTCTTTTTCTTGTCCACCTTTGGTGAAAGTGTTAGTCTGGGAAAAAAAAGGACCAACGATTCCCCTTTGATCCTTTGTTTTTACTTCTACATGTTGCAAGTGTAGTCACATAATGCTATATACAGAAACATTACACTACAGTTGTATAATATTATTTGAAGGCATAGTATAATAAGTTAGAGACATATAGCATATAAACCTTAGGGCAACCATGAACAAAAAGAGCAATATATCTAGTAACCGTTTAAAGGAAATAAAACAGAAATTTTAAGATGTTCAAATAATACACCAAATATGGGTATATAGAAAAAAAGAACAAACATCACAAGTAAAAAACAAATACCAAATGGTAGAATTAGAACTTAATTATGTAAACACATTAAGTGTAAATGATCTATTTAAAGACAGACTATTAGATAAATTTGAAATTTTTGTTATCTACAAGAAATCCACTTCAAAGATATAAATAAGTTAAAAGTAAAACTATTGAATTTTTTTTTCTTTTAGATTTCAAGTTTGTGGTAATAAAAGGCATAGCAATATGAGATTAGCTTGGGGTCTTGAGTGAAGTTGGTGGTCATTTTTTTGAGTGTAGCTTGGGGCCACTTCCATGGTTACTACTAATGTTGCTATTAACATCAAACCAATGAATTTAAGAACAAAGAATATTATTAAAAATAAAAATGTTTATTACATAGTGATTAAGTGGCTAGCCTGTCAAGAGGACATAAAAAAATCCTACTTATGCAGCTAATAAATCTTCAAAATACAGAAAGCAAAACTTACTAGACTTAAAAGGAGAAATGGCCAAAGCCACAATTAAAGTTGGAAATGTCAACACCCTCTCTTAATAACTGGCAGAATAAGTGGAGAAACTCAGCAGGAACACGGAATGCTTGAACAACTTTTCACCCAGCTTTGTTCAAGTAAGACTAATAAAACATCTTGTTCCACATCAAAGTACATATCCACTTCTGGTAGACATGGAACACTGCCAGCACAGACCATACCTGGAGTCATAATATAAATCTCTGTAAATGAGTGGAAGCCATGAAGAGTATATTCTTTGACTACAATAAAAAAAAATTAGAAGTCAATAACAGAAATCTGGAAAAATCTCCAAATGTTTTAGAGCCTAAATAACATATTTCTTAATAATGCATAGGCCAAGTGAAGCTTCTGGGCTAATCTTAGCCTTATTTCTCTCTTCTCCAAACCTTGGGTCCACCCAACTAAAATGACCTCATGGTATCGGAAGCCAAAGGGTTAACTCTAGCCAAAGCTTTCGAATTAAAGCTGGCACTGGCATGGGGCTGTTTGTTAACCATTTGGAAAAAAACGCAAGGAGGAGCAGCAATCAGTCACAAGGTAGTATCCACTGGCAGAGTGGAACAAACAGGAAGAAATGGGAAGAGCTTAGAGTCCTGTCAAGAAGCCACTGACATAAATCTAAGAGAGAATCTCAGACCGGTGTGGCCAAGAAAAAGAAAACCTTAAAAAACAAAAAGATTCAGAAATATGGGCAGGGGAGTCAGGAGAAGGGTGGCTGCTTTAGAAGGTTAATATCATGTTTTCTTAGCATAAAACCTCCTCTGCTAAGGTGAGACTGGCCAGGTGAGGCAAGGCACAAGACTGGCGTCCAGAAAGCATCTCAGTTCAAGATGAGATCAGTGAGATGGGTAGAGGTAAGCCAGAGAAAGCAATGCTTTTGCAGGAAGGAGGGAGGATGTCTGCATGGCCACATCACGTCTATGACTGGCAGGGAATGAGGGCGTGCGGGGAGCAGCTGAGCTGCGGCCTCTTCTTGCAAAGCCACAGCTCTGGAGATGGAGAGCCAAGCCAAAGCTCTGGCTCCAGCACTGCAGAGTTCACATCCAAAGCCTCTTGTCACCTGTCTCTACAAAGGTCATGGTTTTTGGTGTGAAGAGGATGAGGGGGAAAGAGGCTGCGCCTGTGGTCAGTCGAGAGTCAAAACAAACCTTTGCATCGATAAGAGAGTAAGGACCAGAGTTTGCGTGTCATACCTCCCACCACCCACACATTCCAAGTAGGTGCCCAACACCTCCATCCGTACATCCATATGGAAGGGTGAGTGCATATTGGTCAGTCTCTATCTTGTTCTGTCGAGACGTGACTAAGCACCAAGTCTGGCCAGTCTAAGTGAGTTTTTTGTTTGTTTAGAGATACAGGAGATAAATATATAAAGTAACAAAGAGCTGGGATGAATGCTGATGGGAAGTAGGGTTTTGGTGTGAGGGTTGAGAGTTTAGGGAGCTCTTGGTTACGTAGGCTTTAAAGGACTATGTGATTGGTTTTTTCTTAATTAATAGAATGTTTGCATGCCTTCCTTTCATAAATATACAATCTAAATAGAAAACAAGATTTTCATTTTGCACCAACTGTAATTTTTGCTTCAGAAAAAAAGAAAAAGAAAAAGAGAATAACTCATCACTCCCTTTCCCACTCTTCTTTAAAACTTTGGTTGTTTTTCAAGACAGAGTAGTCCAGGCTGTCTTGGAACGTGCCTTGTACTCCAGGCTGGCCTTGAACTCAGACGTCCACTTGCCTCTGTTTCCTGAGCGCTGGCACTAAAGGTGTGCACCGCCATCCCAGCTCCTTCTGGTTTTCTTTTCTTTCTTTCTTTCTTTTTTTTTTTTTTATAAGATTTTATTTATTTATTATTATGTATACAGTGGTCTACTTGCATTTACACCTGCATGCCAGAAGAGGGCACCAGATCTCATCATAGATGGGTGTGAACCACCATGTGGTTGCCGAGAATTGAAGTCAGGACCTCTCTTGCCTGCTGAGCCATCTCTCCAGCTCTCGCTCCTTCTAGTTTAAAAAAGGATCTGTGAGTCTTCCTTTGCTTCTGTCATTCTTTCTCCATCTTTGATTTTTCTCATGTCCTCTCTTCCTGGCATGGTCCATGCTGAAATGCCCTTACTATAGGCTCACCACATCTTCTGCACGCCACATTTCTCATCCTCAGTTGCTACTATAAGCACCTGGAATGCTAAGTGGCAAAATCAGCTGTGAGTGACTTCTCATCACGATGGAGGGTGTTTCTCCAACAAGCTACATGGTGTGGGAGACCCTTGATGTGATAATCCTGTTGGGAATAGAGTCCCAGGCTGTGATCACACAAAGACCATGGTGGGACTTTTTGGTCTTGAAAGCCAGTTCTAGATGCCTCAGCGCTGATACAGGATGCTATAGTTTCTATGAGAAATGTTCCCTGTAGACTCATGATTTGAACACTGGTCGATGGTACTGCTTGCTGGAGGTTATGGAACCTTTAGGACATAGAGACTTGCTGGGGGGAAGTCCATTGCTTGGGGTGGGCTTTGAGATGTCATAACCTTACTTCCTGTTTTCTCTGCTTCCTGTGTGTGGATGGAATGTGATCTGCCCCTTCTCACCATTGTGGACACCGCCCCTCTGGACCCCTAAACTAAAATAAACTCTTCCTCACATTGCTTTTGGTCACAGCATTTTATCACAACAATAGAAAAGCAACCAATACTCAGGCCTTTTGCATGTGGAGAGAGTTCTGTGGCTCCTTCTTGGATAATTCAGAGAAATCCGGAGCCTTCTTCCCATGGCAGCCCTGCACGTGTCTGCAACCCCAGACCTCCTCTGAGTGATTTCTTCTCGGAGCCGAGCCTGTCCTTTCCTTGCCTACTTCTAAACCCTTCAGCATCCTGGTCCCAGTTTCTACCAGAAGCATCTAGAACCGAACACCTGGCATCCCCTACAGAACTCAGGGACTCTGTGACCTCCATGCTTCTGCTCATCCTAAACTCATAACAACCTTCATTAACTCCGAGTTGTGTAACGTAGGATTTTTTTCTTTTTAATGTGTACTGGGAAGCCTGGTATCCCACATCCTGTCCATGGGAAGGAGCATCATTCCAACACTTGTGTCTGTTTTACATTTATCCCATTACACTCTTCTTCTTAAGGGTTTTGGCCCAGTGTCTCACTCCGGTTTAGACTAGTTTCTTATGATTGAATGTTTGGCTACCAACTACAAATCACTCACATTACAATCATTTCATTATCTAATTGTCAAGCAAAATTCAGATCATCTTGATTCTGAGATAACGCCCCCTAGAAAGCCCCCCTGGGTGCCTGAGTTTGTCAATACAAGGAGCTCCAGGGACATCCCCAGAGTTAGGCCATGGAGGATGCTCATCCACTTCACTGACTATGACCCTGGGCCAGTGTCGGGAAACCCGGGCTATCTCCTGCAATCCGTCAATCACATACCTCCTGGGGAATGGACTAGCATGAACCCAGAGAGACAAAGCAGGTGGTTGGGCAGAGTCCACGGGCAAGAAGCAGGGAGTCCCCACGAGGCAGAGGCTCCTGCTTCCCTGGCTTGGAGTCAGCTCCAGCTGTCAGCATCTGGATACCGTGGAGACCCACATGACAATTAGTGCTCCATTTGTCAAGAACTGTCAACTTTGAGAAGGAATAGCAACAGCTGGCCTTTGGGAAGCCCGGCCATGTTTTTTTTTTTAAAGAGCCTCTTTCTCATAAATGCCCTTGAGACAGAAAAGCCAAAGGTAGGAACTTGGTTTCAACAGACTAGAAAACTTGAGTTCAAAGAGGTTCCAAGACTTTACTCACAGCCACAGAGCTGGGGAGGCTGCCCGGCTTGAGACCCAGTCTTCTCTCTACAGGGAGGGGTGCTGCTCACGATGCCCACAAGCAGCTGTTGGCTTTATACTTCCTCTGAGCTTATTTCTGGGCTATATACTGGACTCGGACACACACAAGACAGACATAATCCCGAGAAAGCAGGAAGTGCCATGCTATGGTCTGATGTAGCTCATCCCCCAGGGACACAGAACTGATGGGGTTGCCATGGTGAATGCTCAATGATGCAACAAAATGCTGTCTCTTCAAACCAAGCACTCAAAATCCACTTCCTTTAGTTTCACAGTTAGCGGTGTTTCCTGCTACCTGGTGGTAGTGGTGAGGGGGAGTGGGTGGGGGGTGGAAAGCAGGTGACCAGCTTTCATCAGCTCAGGGTTTGAATGGAGACAAATTGGTTTTGGACTGTTTTTTTTTTATTCTTTTATTTTAATGCCAGCTAATTTCCACATGTTTGTTTGTTTGTTTGTTTTGCAAGTGTGTGTGTGTGTGTATGTATGCATCATAGTGCACACGTGGAAGTAAAACAACTTGCCAGAGGCAGTTCTCTTCCTCCACAGTGTGGGGACCAGGGATCAAACTCAGGGCATCAGGCTTGGCAACAAGCACTTTCCCCTGCTGAGTCATCTCACAAGTCCTGGACTGTTGTGATCTTAGGTGACAAGAAGATGTGACTTGGGATGCCTGAAGGACTTCTCAGCCATTGTTTTTCTCCTTTCTTAGGAGGCCCCTTCACTCCAGTGGGGCTTTTTATTCAGAACAAAGATAGTAAACAAATGAGAGGCTTATAAAGGAGGGATAAACAGAGGCTAGAGAGATGGCTTAGCTGTTAAGAGCACTGGCTGCTCTCACAGAGAACCCAGGTTCAGTTCCCAGCACCCACACAGTGGCTCACAACCATCTGTAACTCCAGGGGATCTGATGGCTCTTCTGGGTGCTGTGGGTTCCTGCATGCACAGTCCACACACCCACAGACACTGGCACACACCCACATACATGAAAATTTAAATAAATGAAGAAAAAGTAAGCAAACTGTGGTTCACACACACAATGTTATACTATGCAGCTAAAAAAAAAAAAAAGGAAAAAAGCAAAGACTCAACCAGTCAGTGCAGCTAAATCTAATCCTATGGCAAGTCAAATGAAGCAGACACAGAAAAGGGGAAAGAGAAAAGTCTCCTGACCCACAGTCACTGGGTATAAACGATACACAGATTCCTCTAGCAGTATTACAGTGAGGGGGTACACCTTATAGTCCTATGCCTGTCTGTGGGCTTCATGCAGAAAACTGGACCCTGTCTAAATCAGTGTCATCAATTATGGATGGTGCAGGAGAGGCTTGGCCAGTATCTTGTTACTTCTCTGTTGCTGTGATACAACATCATGACCAAGACAACTTTACGGAAGGAAGGGTTCATATTGGCTTACAACTTCTAAGGGTTAGAGCCCATAAAGGTGGGGGTGTGATGGCAGTAGGCTGCAGACGTGGACTGGAGCAGAAGCTGAGGGCTCTTACCTTGAACCCAAAACAGGGAGAGAGGGAGGGAGGGAGGGAAAGCAGCTAGGTTTTTACTTTCAAAGCCTACCACTAGAGGCAGACTTCCTCTAGCAAGGCCACACCCAAGCCACTCAAAAGAACCATCAATTGGGGATCAAGTATTCAAATGCCAGAGACTGTGAGGCACATCTCCCATCCAAACCACCACTCTTGGGAAGAGCTTAGAGTTCATCTCTCTCTTCTTTGTTCACATCTGTCTTCCTCCTCTACTGCTGAAAGCAGGTCAGTGTATGTTCATGGGGGGTGGGGGGGGAAATTGGTGTCTATTTTACACACAGTTGGTGTTATAGTTCGAAACTGAGGTTCCCATTGCAGGCTTCATGATTTGAATGTCTGGTCCCTAGCCAATGGTGCTATTTTGGGGGTGCTGTGGTATCTTTAGAAGGTGGAGCCTGACTGGTGGAGGTAGCTCACTGGGGCAGGACTTTGGAGGTTATGCCCAGCCTCCACTTCCTGCTGTGGTATCTGCTTCCTGTTGTAAACAGCCATGTTGTAAACAGCCTCTCGCATTCACCACACCTTCTCTACCAGGGTGGTCTGACGTCATGAGCCACGGAGTCCTGAGTCTCTCCTCCCTGGCTTGTACCAGGTATTATGGTACTGGGAGCATACGCAGAAGAACCCAGGGCTGAGAGTCTGTCTTAATCCACTCGTGTTATAAAACAGAATGCCTGGGAATAGAAATCTATAGCAAACAGGAACTTGTTTCTTGCCCACTTGAGACCTGAAAGCCCAAGATAAAAGTGCCAACATCTGGCGTGTTCTTATAGTGTGATCACATGACAAGAGGCAAAAGAGAATGAAGGTTGAGTCTTGCCACGTCAAGAGACAGACAAAAGAAAGATATTCCTGTAAACACTTCTTACAGTGCCATTGGCTCTTGTCATTCCCACTAGGCTCAGCCTCTCTGTGCTACTGCACCGGAGATTCTGGGATTCGGTTTCTGGGATGTGAACCTCCAGCAGTAGAACTGACACACTGCATTTCTTGCTGATGCATTCATGTCCGCAACGAAGAGCTGCGAACGTCACATTCTGGGCACATATCTGGCTATCTGGAAGATTCCATTCCGAGGGATGTTGATGACTCGGGGGTGACAGAAGCATTCTTTTTGTAAAGGGTAATATAGGGGGTGATTACAGGCCCAGACGCCCACAGTCCAACCACCTAGGGCTGAGTCACAGCTCTGCCATTTACAGGCTGAGTGACCCAAGAGAAGCTACCTGATCTCTCTCTGGAATGGTTACAGGAGCCACATCTGCTTTGCAGGGCTGCTTTGAAGTCAGAGCTCCTCGTTATGTTAACAGCGTTCACATCTACAGACTCCTGCTGGCCACACATCAAAACTATTTTTTGAATAGTCAGTGTCTGTACTGAATATGAAAATTTATTCTTATCCTAATCCTTGAACCTAATTCTTGATATGATAGTTGCTTATGTAGCACTTATCTTGTGTTTATGGTATACATAACCTGGAGAAGTCTTAGAGTAGGCAGGGTACTGTGCACCGCGTGGGGGTGGGGCAGGGTGGGGCGGGGTGGGATGGGGAGAAGCAGAGGCAGGTGGATTTCTGTGAGTTCAAGGCCAGCCTGGCCTACAAAGTGAGCACAGGACAGCCAAGGCTACACAGAGAAACCCTGTCTTGAAAAACAAACAAATAAAAAAAGTCATAGAGAGAGCCAGGCATGGTGGCATGTCTTTAATCCCAGCACTTGGGAGACAGAGGCAGGCGGATCGCTGTGAGTTCGAGGCCAGCATGGTCTACAAAGTGAGCCCAGGACAGCCAAGGCTAACACAGAGAAACCCTGTCTCAAAAAACAAAAACAAACAAACGAAAAAACAGAAAGCAAAAAAACCAAAAAGTCATAGAGAAACAGCAAAACAAAAAGTTGCTCACTGAAAAGCGTTTGGGATGGTGAGTGCGTGCACACACTTGTGGACACAGTATAGAACATATTCCATAAAGTGCCCCTTCCTCCTCTTCCTGCACATCCTCCTTCTTATACCAGCACTGCTTTTTTTTCTTTCTGTCCTGCAGGAGCAGCCCCTGGGGACACTTAGGAGGGTGGCCACTGCAAATTACTAAGACTTTTCTGAGTCAGTGGAGAGTTGGCAGTTGCCCTGTGGGAGGGTTGAGTTTGGCAAACTGTCCTGATGTTAGAAGCCCAGCCTTGAAGCCCGGCCTTGAAGCCCAGCCTTGAAGCCCAGCCTTGAAGCCCAGCCTTGAAGCCCAGCCTTGAAGCCCAGCCTTGAAGCCCTGAGGGTTCTCATGTTTAACCAACACACAGAAACTCATTTGTGAACACCGCCTTTCCGAGCGCTGGGGCCCGGATCCATCACTCGATCTAATCTGTTCACTGCTCACACTGGTTCTTTTTTTTGGGGGGGAGGGGCATGTTTCTCTGATATTATCTCACTCTTCCCATTGCTCTCATCTGAATTGATCACTTCTTTAACACTTGGCTGAGTCGCTTTTTTAGTTGTTGTTGTTTTTTTGAGGCAGGGTTTCTCCGTTGTAGCCTTGGCTGTCCTAGACTCACTCTGTAGGCCAGGCTGGCCTTGAACTCACAGAGATCCATCTGCCTCTGCCTCCCTGAGTGCTGGGATTACAGGCGTGCCCCACCATGCCCATCTGTTGGATCTCCTTTTAATCGCTTTTATTTGTATTTGTATTTTATTCTCTCTCTCTCTCTCTCTCTCTCTCTCTCTCTCTCTCTCTGTGTGTGTGTGTGTGTCTCTGTCTCTGTCTCTGTCACTGTCTCTCTCTCTCTCTCTCTCTCTCTCTCTCTCTCTCTTTCTCTGTGCATATGTGTTTGGTATCTACGTGTACATGTATACAAATATATGTGGAGGACTTTTGGATGTCATTTCTAAGGATTTTTATACAGGGCCCCTTACTGACCTGGAACTCAACAAGTAGGCTAGGCTGGTTGGCCAGTAAGCCCAGCAGTTATCTTGTCCCAATTTCCCCAACATTGGGGTCACAGTATGTACCACCATACCATCTTTTTATGTAGATGCTGGGCATCCAGCTCAGGTCGTTCTGCTTGGGAGGTCAGGGCTCCATGGACTCTGATATCTCTCGGCCCAGTGCATCTTCTTTGTACAGTGTAATTGTGCTGAGGTTTCCAGTTCTTTGAGGCGCAGGCAGGATTCCAGGCAGTCGGCTTCTCCCGGTCTCGTCGGCTCCTGCTCTTGTGCAGTTTTTGTGCTCCACAGACACTGACATTGTTATTGAATCTTGTTGAACTTGACTTTGGGAAGTTCTTTCAGAGCCCCCCCCCCACTCCCCCTCCCCAGCGACAGACCTTATTCTAAATAGCCCCAGTGTGAACTGTCCAAGTCCTTTGGGAGTGGATGTGACTTCAGGAAATGCCAAATTTGCTGAATGAATTGAGAAATGACTGTTCCGTCCTACAGTAAAATTTACAAGACTGGTTTTCTTGGGTGGATCATAAGCCAGGTCTAGCTGCCATTTTCCCAGAAGCTGTCCAAAAAAGTATTTTGAGCGGTGCCTTTAGAACGGGCGGTGGGTCGCAAAGCCAAGACTGATTTGCTCCGCTAGCAGGGGCTCGTAAGCGCAGAGCAGAGCTGTAGTTTTGGGAGTGGCCTCAAGAGGGCAGGCATAGTCCAGACTCCCTCTAGCAGTTGCTTTAAGAACTTTTTTTTTTTTTTTTTTTTTTTAATATCTAAAGCCTGGAGGTTGGAGCAACTCCCATCCAGTCAGTACCTAGCAGAGCTGCGAGTGCCTTCACAGAGTGTCTTCGGATCGCTTTCTGGGACTGCCTGACGCTGTACTCAGACAGGGTGTCCCACGTGCAGACCAATCACTCAGTCAGGAGGTTGAACTGGTCCCTCCCACAGAAGAGATCCTGTGGCCCTGACCTAAGTCACTAGGTGACTCTGCAGCCTCTTTCTATGACTCCATCTGGATTTGGCTGGCTGTGGGGACAAGCTTCAAGGGACTGCCTGGGTCTCTGTGGGGCAGCAGACAGCTCTCTGGCTACCATGGCAATCGCTGGGAACTGAAGGGATAGGCTCCAGCCTCATTACGGGGGCACACAGGTAAGTCTTGACGCTTTGACCTAGAAGCTACTGCGTGATCGTGCTCCAAAGGCAGAGGGAGGAAACTTGATGTGCTGATGGAGCAAAGCGCTGGAGAGTCTTGCAGTTGTCACCTTCAGGTGGGAAGGTTGTGTGTGTGTGTGGGGGGGGCATGGATCTGAGCCTGTAGACACTTGGGCCCCAGGACCCAGCTAGCAGGTAGGGCTGTAGAGTGTGAGCTTGAATCTAGATGTGGGAGGACTGCCGTTGCCTCAGTGGTGTCTCTGGCTGTCTCATGTCAGAGCCTATTCAGGGAGTAAGTGGGTCAGGGCTCTGTGTGTGCGTACATGTGAGCATTATGTGAGTGTATTGAATATGTATGCATGTGTGTTTTCATGTGTGTTTGTGTGTATGTGTGTGCGTGTCTGTGTATGTGTTTGTGTGTGTGTGTGCATGTCTGTGTCTGTGTGTGTTTTTGTGGGTACGTGTGTGTGTGTGTGTGTGTGTGTGTGTGTGTGTGTGTGTGTGTGTGCACGCGCACAGGGCGGGACGAATGATGCCCGAGGCTGTTAATGAAGCATCTGGACCTCTCTAGCTGTGAGCTAGAATCCAGTGAACTGAGTCCATTTAGAGGAAAGAAAGCTTTAAGACCTACCTAGCAACTTCCTTTCCCCCGCCAGGGGCCACATTTGCAGTGACTTTATTTGGTTTAAATGGATTTTTAGAAACGCGGCAATCCAAAGAAAAGCTGTAAGCCCTGCCGAGTTAGGAGCTGGAGCCCACCGAAATCAGTTGCGAGCTGCAACTGAGGCCCCTGATCCACTTCCCCCACCCCAGCAGGACGAGTCCATTCAGCCCTTCTGGTGCTCCCAGAGAAACTTCCAGAACCAGAGTCCTCATCTCAGGCTTAAGCCACTTTTGAGGTTGCTTTTTTGCAAAGGGGACCCCACCCAACTTCGCTTCTGGGACTTCTTGAGCCATGGGAGTCTTCTGGACTCTGAGGCCACCCCACCCCCCATGTGCTGAGGGTGCGGGTTCCCTTTCGACTGTCCCCAGCTGCTCTGTATGACTTTGTGAAGTCCTCCCTTCTCCATCAGTTCATGATACTCACCCCCCCCCGACACCCCCAACCAAGGAAGGGGGAGATCAGCAGAGGGGACTCTGCATCACAGGGGCGAGGCACAGAAGGCCTAGACGAGGTCAGCCAACTTCACCACAGTCCCAAACTGACAGATAGAAAAAGGAGCCCTTGTCCTGTGAGCTCCCCAACTCTGGCACCTGAGAGGAGCGTTCAGTGATGTCCCAGGGCAGCTGTCAGACTGAGGAAGCAGTGCTTGGTCCGTATCCCACACTTGGTGGGGAGTGGCCCATAATAGCCCTAGGAGGTCAGTTGAGCAGTGCCTCCCTGTTTACAGGGTGGCCTCCCTCTGATCAACTAAGCTGAGTTCCAAGCTCCTTGCGGATCAGGGGACCTGTGGTTCCATCCATGTTACCTAGCTTTCCCCCTCCCATCCCTTTCCTCTACTCATGCCCTTACAGAGGTGCACTGGGTAGCCCCCCCTCCCAAGGTGTGCCCATCTCTGCTGCCTTATAGTGGCCCTGAAGGCGGCCACTGAAAGTGACTGACACACATGTACATCTTTGATACAGCAGTCCATTGCTGAGGCAGTGCGGTGTGTGGGGACCCCCTGTCTCTTCTACTTGTAATTTCTAGTATTGTCATTCTTGCCTCATTGGTCTTGGGGAGGCTATCTTTAAAATGGGAATGATAAAATGATGCCCTGTTCACAGTGCTCCCAGAAGGAGCTCCCAGGAAGTCCCTGAGGGCATCAGTCTGAGGCCCGAGGGATGTTTCCAAGGCACCAGTAGCTTCCACTATTACCATTACCCTAGATGGTCAGTTGTGACATGCCGGAGAGCACAACCTGAGTCTAAAGGTAGGAAAACAGGAACTCAAGAGTCCGGAACCTGCCCCCAACTCTGGGAGGAGAAAACAGAACCCCACGGAAAACCAGGGCAGGCAGAGCATGCTTATATTTTGTTTCCAAGTAACGAAAGAATTGAACATTTCCCGAGTCATCTCTCTCACAGTTGGCCCTGCTTGGCCCCAGCTCCTTTCCCTAGGCTCCCTTAGGCTGTTGCTCAGTCAAGCCAGGAGGTGGGGAGGATGCCTAGGAGGGGTTGCTCGTGGCCACACTCCAGATCACAGTGGTCTGGAGAGAAGAAAAGTGGCCTGAAAGTAGGGTTGCCTGCCCTGTAGGTTCTGGGGACCTCTGGCTGCAGACACTGTCCCCTTTGGCAGAGAGAGGGTTATCTTGGGCTGCAAATACAGTGGCCTCCTGCTTTGTAGCTTCTCAAGATTGAGGCCAGAGGGGAAGGACCACACACGCCCTGAGACCAGGGAGGATCCCGTATAGCAGAGCAAAGCTGGTGCCGCCCAGTGCCCCACCTAGAGGCCCTTTGCTGGGTGGAGGGCTTGGGTGGAGAGCTAGTGCTAGGAGACCAGCAGTTTGGACACCATGGGGAAAGGCGTAGAAAGGCCAGATAGGGGGTGTCCATGTGAGGAGTTCTGGTAGACCCAAGGACCATATTTATCTCCTGTCCCATGGAGTGGAAGAAAAGGCCAAGGGACTGAGTGTGTGTGTGTGTGTGTGTGTGTGTGTGTGTGTGTGTGTGTGTGTGTGTGTGTGTGCCCAAGTGAGTCAGCCAGTGTGTGGGAATGTGGCATCTTGTTACTTGGAATGACAGAGCAGAAGATTCCCGTCGCTCCTGGCAGTTGCGCAGTGTCACCGGTCAATTTCAGCCTCTTCTTGGCCCCAAAGGCCAAGTCTCTGGAGACCAAGCTCAAGTCGTGAAAAGAGAGCACAGCGTTTGGTTTTTGCTCTGCGCTTCCCTCTTCCTAATTATCCTCACGGATGTTTCCTTCGTGTCCTGCCTTTAAAGAGGGATGGGATGACTCCTAAGACCCATTGCAGTCTCCCCACCAGTCTCTCCCGGGCACTGTACCATCTTAGCCTAGCTGAGGGTCCCTGCTTGGCCTCAGGAGCTCATGGGTCTGCTCTGTGCTGAGCTTGTCCCCATCTTCCTAGGGGATTTGTTTTTCCCCAAATTCACTTTAAAGATAAATAAGCAGCCCACCCATCTGACTTTCTTTTTCTTCTTTCTCCCTTTACCTCTTCCCCTCCCTTCCCCTCCCCTCTTTTCCCCTTCCTTCCCTGCTTCTTTATGTTGGTTAAATAGGAAACCAGCTAAAGAGCATCAGGAAAACAAGGTGACATAAACTTAGGGCCAGTTAGAACTGTGCCAAAAGTAATGTGTACAATTACAGGGCATATATGTGTGTGGGGGGGAGTGAAAGAGTTTTGTGTAAACAAACACTCCGTAATTTGGTTTTATAAAAAAGGATTTTCCTCATTACACAAAGAATGCAAATGCATCTTAGAAAATTCAGAAAAATCCCTTCCAGCTTGGGTTTCACAACGCTTTCTTGCCCCAGAGCCACCCTCACAGGCTCTCAGGATGGCTTCCAGTCACCCAGTTACGCATGGCAGAATGGGTTGGGCTGGGTCACACTGCTGTGGGAACACCATGGCTGGGTCACAGCAAATGAAAGAATTTCCCAAGTCAGGAACTCAAGACCCTACTCCAGCCTTGGGGGGCTAGGGGATTCATGTAGGCAGAAGTCTCCCGGCCAACAGTTGCTCATTAAGGCTTAGGGAAGACTTCTCACCCGCTGTAGGGTTGGGGGCCATCTGACCGCCTCAGGCAACCCCAAACCCACTCAGGGCATCTGTGCTTCTAGTATCCCTCTTGCAATTAATCTGACCCTCCCAGGCCACCGAGGGCTTACACGGTGGCTCACAACCTTCCTGACGCTGCGACCCTTTAATACAGTCCCTCACGCTGTGGTGACCCCCCAACCACAGGATTATTTCATTGCTACTTCAGAGCTGCCACTTTGCCACTGTTATGAATTGGACTATAAACACCTGTGTTTTCTGATGGGCTTCCCCAACCCCTGTGAAAGGGTAGTTTGACCCCCCCCAAAGGGGTCGAGACCCACAGGCTGAGAAGCACTGGTAGAAGCCACCCTCTGCTCACCATTTGGGTAGTAGTCTCCTCCAAGGGCTGCCCAGTGTGGGCTATGGTGTCCACAGCCTAAGGCTCGAGGTCTCGAGGCCCCGCACGGTGCTTCTAGCTCCTCCAGGTTTGCAGGGGGGGAGGGTGTGTGTGCGTCAGATGGGTGAACACCTGGTTCTACTATTTGTTTGTTGTCCACGTAGTTGACTCTGTGTCTTCTCTGTCCAACTCTCCCCCTACCCCCACTCATGCTGCCTGTATCTCCACTGCTCCAGAACAAGATGGACAACAAAGCCATGTACCTGCACACCGTGGGTGACCGTGACAACGGCTCCATCTTTGAGGAGCCCTTTGATGGCAGGAGCCTGTCCAAGCTGAACCTGTGCGAGGACGGTAAGTGCTTCTCGCTCTGTGTCAGGCTTTGCCGCTCTTCCTGTGGGTGTTGAAGACCCTTGCTTTCCACCCTGCCTTGGTTTACCCCTGTGCCTGCTGGCTTCCCCAATTTAGTTCTGCAGGTAGGTACTGAATAGCGCATCTTCGCAGGCGTCTTTTTGAGTTTTCTCACGCGAACCTGATTTGCAGATGGGCTTGTTGAGGCTGAGGACAACACTGAAGATTCTATAACTGACCAGTCGGTCCCTCAGAGAGGCTCTGGCATGGAATTGCTTTGCTCCTCAGACTGGAGACGGAGGAACCAAGGCACTTTTCCAGCACTTGATTCCTGGGCACTGGCAAGCAGGCATTTAGTAAATGTCTGTACAGTATCTGAGCAGGCACTTAATATAAGCTTGCTTCATGCACAAACCCTTCTTCACTGGGCTTCTGTGAAAGAGGGGAACACTGTCCTACTTCTGAGAGGAAAGAAATGACACCGAGAGGGTGTTGTTTTTTTTGAAAGGACATCAGGCCAGCTGCCTAGAAACAGCCCCTTGTCCACACTGTAGTGTGCAGCCTGGAACTTTGTTTTGCAGCACTCTGTCCATTGGCTCTCTCGGGAGCGATGGCTCTGTCTGTCTGTCTGTCTGTCTGTCTGTCTGTCTGTCTCTCTCTCTCTCTCTCTCTCTCTTCCTTGCAGGAACAGATGTAGGAAAGGAAGTGGCATCTGGGAGAGGAGGGAGGGGACAGCCTGACCAAGGCTGGGCAGACAAGTAGATCTGAGCTCCTGAGGAAGGGTTCCCCTGGGTTCTACCTATATGTTGGGTGTCAGGGATGCTCTGGAGAGAGACTGGAAGAGTGCCTGCCCTCAAAGCGCTTACCATTGTTAGTGGGAGGAGCAGTCAGCATGGCAGCAGTCCCCTCGGTGGGGATATTGAGGTCAAGCAGAGAAATGGCTCTGGAAAAGGACATAAGAGTGGCTATACCGTTTTTTTCTCCTCGCTGTGGCAAAATGTCTGACAAAGGCTGTTTAAGGAAGGAAAGGCTTAGCTTGGCTCACAGTTTGAGGGGGCAGGGCATAATGGCAGACAAGGTGAGGTAGCAGGGACCGCATTGCATCCCTGATCAGGAAACAGAGTAGATGAATGGAGGTGCTAAGCTCCCTTTCTCCATTTTTTTTACTGGGGGACCTCTGCTCATGGGATAGTGCTTGTGGGTCTCCCCTTCAGTTAAACTAAACATTCTGAACACCCTCACACCTAGAGGTGTGTCTCCAAGGTGATTCTAAACCCTATCAAGTTATCAATCATGATAAATCATCACATAAAGATATTGAAAGAGGTGGGGACAGGTTCTGACAGCTTGATTCCCAGACTAGACCAGTGCCCTGACAGCCAGGGAAGAGAAAGAAAGTGCATGTGTGTAAGCTGCATGTATACATGTGTATGTGCCCGCACGTGTGTGTGTGTGTGTGTGTGTGTGTGTGTGTGTGTGTGTGCGTGTGCACATGCGTACGTGTCTTGCTCAGGAAGTCAGGGATGCCGGACCATGCTCTTGGTCCAGTTCTGCTTGCTCTGTGTGCGTGTGTGTGTGTGTGTGTGCATTGTGTGTGTGTGTGTGTGTGCGTGTGTGTGTGTGTGTGTGTGTGCCTTGCTCAGGAAGTCAGCCATACCAGACCATGCTCTTGGTCCAGTTCTGCTCTGCACACACACACGTGTGTGTGTGTGTGTGTGTGTGTGTGTGTGTGTGCGTGCGTGCGCATGTCTTGTTCAGGAAGTCAGTGATGCTGGACCATGCTCTTGGTCTAGTTCTGTTCTCATTGGTGCATCGTTAAAGGAGCAGGGCTGGGGGTAGTTGGAGGGAGGCATCCAAGGTCAGCCTGAGACATCAGGCTTAGGGTGGGGGCCGAAGCCTTCGGTGTGGGGTGTCCCTGGGACTGCCACCTTTTCTCTCCATGCTCCCATCTCTGTCCTACGTTCTGGACCTCAGATCACAAGCAATCATTTTAACCAGGGAAACTAAACTGAGCAGTGAGCCCAGCTTCTGTGCTTCCCAGCACCAATCTGAGGGATCTGCCGGAGAGCGCTGGTGATGCAATGACTGATGAGGCTCTCAGCTGTGCTAGTGTCACAAGTTGCGGGGGGGGGGGGTGATCCCTAGGCTCCATTTTCTGCTGCAGTGAAGCCAGAAGCTGTGGATTCCAGACTGACTCCAGGCCTGTGTCTTCATCCACCAGAAGAGGATGCAATGGGCATCTCTGAGGTCACCGCCTTACGGGTGTGGCTCTTTAAATTCAGACATAGAGAATGATGCCCAGGCCCTGATCACTTGGCCAAGGAACCAGAGCTCTCCTCTCTCGTGCTAGCACTCCCCTTCAGGATGGGGCCCCCACTGTGCTCTCAAGCCCCCACCCTGAGGAAGATGTTCTCTCCAGAGTGCACACAGATGCTGTCCTCACTGTCCTCACATCAGCCCTCCAGGACTCCGGGGTCACTCCCGTTTTGTTTCCTGTCTTGCTACCCTCCCATCTCCCACTTTCCTCTCCAAACACACGATGCAGCTTGGACATTTATTAGACTGTGTTTTTCCTCCGTTCACCATGATAAGGAGTGTATAAGCCGGAGGAGGGTTGGCAGCTCCTCTGAGGTGGGAGAGGGCTGCTTTGTTCACGCATGCTCCCAGGGCCAGTGCAGAAACAAGTGCTCTCTGAATAGCTACTGAAGAGCTGACTAAGGAGGGAGGGGATGGCCAACATCACAAGGACCTTGAAATCTAAAAGTAGCAAAGCAAACGCCTTGGCAAGCCGCTCCTTGGTCTCTGAATTCCTTTACTCTTTGTCTCAGGCTGGTAGGTTCCGGGAAGGGAGACAGAGGCTTGAGGTAGCTATCTGGATCTGTTTTGGAAAGACGCTGATTTTTTTTTTTTTTATCTTTCTCTCTGGAGAGTAAAACAGAGACATAAGCAGAGTGAATCCAAGGGAGGAAAGAAGAAACTGGAAAAAAGGTGGCAAAGAGATGGAGGCCTGGGCCAGGTCCATCCCAGAGGCCTTCTGTGGATTAGAACCGAGAAGCATTGGATGAGCTCCAGGCCCCTTTTAGAGCTGCCTCCTAAAACGCAGAGCAGGAAGGAAGCGTGAAGGGGCTGCGGCTCCCGTCATGGGAGGCTGGCCCTGGGGTCTTAACATGGAGCATGATCTTCAAAGCCCAGCCTAGCTGTTCAGGTGTGACTCAGACTTTAAAGCAAGTGGGACTTTAAGAACTATAGGTGATGGGCTGGAGAGATGGCTCAGTGGTTAAGAGCCCTGGCTGCTCTTCCAGAGGACCCAGGTTCGATTCCCAGCACCCACACTGCAGCTCACAGCTGCCTGTAACTCCAGTTGCGGGGATCTGACATTCTCACACAGATGTGCATGGAAGCAGAACACCAATGCACATAAAACAAAAATTAATTAATTAACTTTAAAAAAAAAAAGAACAGAAAAGACCTGTGGGTGTAAATGCTCATGTTGGACAGAGATCTTGCTTGGCTACATCCTTTCCAGGTTCTAACTTGGCCTCCTTGCCAAAACGTAACACCCCCAACCTGAGTCCATGGGTTCTATCTGTACCTCTTTGCTCTTCCCCATGTCCTCAGGCAGCCACGGTCTTCCCACCACATTTTCCTTATCTACCTGTGACCCTCTCATCTGTCATCTCAAGTTGAACCCCCCCCCCCCGTTCTGTGCCCCATGGGTCACTTCCCTAGGCACATCCCTGCTCTGGGTCCCAGAGCGCATGTTAGTTGGGTTCCAGCATGTTACAAAACACCTGACGAGAACATCTCACAGGAGGAAGGACTTATCTGGGCTCACGGTTTGAGGGGTTTTAGCCCAAGGCTGATTGGAACCATTGTTTTCAGCCTGAAATGAGGCAGAACACCGTGACCGTGGGAGCACAGACAGAGGAGGCTGCCTTTTGACTTCCTGGTGGCCAGGAAGCAACGAGTAGTCCAGGACACATTACAGTCCCCATGGACAAGCCTCCAATGCCCTGCTTTCCTGCAAGCAGGACCAGGTTCTAGAAGTTTCCATCACTTGCAAATGACTTCGTCAAATTACAAGCCCATCATTACGCTTATCCACCAATTAAATGAGAGCCCTCAGGAGCCTCTCCCTTCTCACCGTCTGTGGACCAAGGCTTCAACACTTGAGTCTTTTCATGGGGGAGGGGAAAAAAGCCATAATCAATCATTGCATAAAATATAGTGTATTCCAAATGGCTGGGCTCTTTGTATGTGTGTGTGTATGTGTGTGGTGTGTGTGTGTGTGTGTGTGTTTGTGTGTGTGGTGTGTGTATGGTGTGTGTGTTGTATATGTGTGTCTGTGTGATGTGTGTGTGTTGTGTGTGTGTGTTTGTATGTGTGTTATGTGTATGGTGTGTGTGTTGTATGTGTGTGTCTGTGTGTGTGTGTGTTGTTTGTTTTTTTTTTTTTTGCTTTTACTTCACTCTAAATATCTTGAAGCCAGGGTGACAGAGTCTACTTTGGCTTCTCCCGGGCACTTTGTAGGTGTCAGTTACTCAGGAAATCAGTGATAATTAGTGCAAGGACTTACCCAAGGCCACAAAAGTAGTAACAGGAGTGAAGCCAGACTCAGGCCCCGCCCCTGCCTGTAAATCAGGGTTCCTCTCTGGGCAAAGAATTGGAAAGTGTTGGGGTGATGACCCTAAGATCCCCAGCTCTGGATTCTGAGCTGGGAAAAAATTGGGTAGGTAAGAGGCGGGTGAGAATTAAAACACAGAAACTGCCCTTTGCCTGGCATGGCTACCTGCAAGGTGGTGGCCCGGGCCTGCCACTGTCTTCCCTCCAAACTAAAACTCAAAGCTGGGCCAGCTTCCTTCAACCTCCTCCCCCGTGTTCCTTCCTATCCTGTGCCTCTCACCTTCCCCTTCCCTGCCTGCTTAGCAGCCTGGGGACCTCTCCAGGCTGCCTCTCGGATGCAGAGGAGTCCTGGGAATGGAAGGTGCCTGGCAGGGACTGCCTCCTCTCAAGCTTTTTTTTTTTTTGGTGAGGCCCAGAGAGAGGTGTTAGAGTCAGAAAAACACAGTCCTGCTCTCTCCGTGGCCTCAGCCCGCCCCTCAACCACACGTCTGGCGTCGTCCATGGCTGCCCATGGGAAGCCAGGGGAAGTAATGAGTTACATGTGCTTCTGGTGGTGGCAGGATGCCGGCAGCCTCGACTCCCTGGTCTCACGTTCCTTCCCCCCATAAAATTAAATTATTCTCCCAGGCGACCTGCTACATCTATCTTCCATCCTTCAAACAGCCCTGCCTCACTTGGCACAGTTAAGAGTTGCCGGGTGGGGCACAAGGGTCTGGCTATGACCACAGTTGAGGGTCACTGCTCTTTACAGGTTAGAACAGAATAGGGGCAGTCACTTGTTCGGTACAGTAACACCAGAAGGCGTGTCCTGTTAAACAAGAGCAGAGAGCCAAGTGCTCGTAGATTAGGCTGTGAGCACTGGGGATGCTGGTGTCCCGGTGGGTTACCTCTCCAAGACAAAGAGGCAGAGAGAAGGGAGAAGAGGACAGAATTGCAACTTGTCAGATCATAGGCCACACAGGACCACTGCTGCCGTGGGCACAGGTCCTCGGGCTGGGCGCAGAAGCCCGCGTGTATCTCTCGGATACCACCTGCACTGTTCTGCACCCCTCTTCATGTCTTCTTGGGTTCAAGGCCGAAGGGGCCCTGGCAGAAGATGGGAGGAGGAAAGACATGGAGGCTTGGGTATATATATTCTGTACCCCAAGGTCTGCTCTACAGGCCCACCTCAGGCTAAGGGGTCCTCTCTAGGAGAGAGTTTCCTCTCTGAACTCTAGCTACTCTTTGTTTCATGCCTGAGGCATCCTCAAGCTCCAGGACCCTGTTCTATCCCTAGTGAGCTTCTCCGATCCTAGCCAGCCATTTGCATAGACCACGTTTTTAAAAACCTTAGACGTTTGTGCATAGGAGAGGATCATTTGATGCCTCAGGGACGGGGGTGGGGATGGGGGCTGGCTTTGCTCAGAGTCCACATTCTTAAATGAGAATAACGCTGTTGTCCTCCCAGGATCGTGTACAGCAGTAGACACCGGATCCCATATGCATCCCTCTTTAACTGTTTGAAGGACCGTGAAATTCTTGGGGAGGTGGGGGAAAAGAAAAAGAAGGTCCCGCAGAGAAAATAAAGGAACGAAGGAAAGAAGGAATGTCGGTCCCAAATAGAACACCACAGACAGACCCAGCATTAAATGTGTGTTGTTTATTCTTTGCTCAGATATGCTGAGCTTCCCTTCTCAGGCACACCCTGCTTTGTTTTGGGGGTAGAGGTGGCCCAGCTGCAGCCTTCAGGGACACACCAAGCTCAGTCTGATTCAGATGGCTCAACCTTCCTGTCTTCAAAACCAGATCCCTGCGAGCGCGTGACCCTTCCAACGCTTGCAGCTGCTTGCAGAAGTGAAGGCAAGAAGGCAGGGACATTCAACTTTAGTTTTCATCCCTGCCTAAAGGAAAAAAAAAAAAAAAACAACCCACTTCACCCAGGCACAGCAGGAAAGGAGCTGGGTGGGAGGACGCAGACCTGGCAGAGCCCCCGACTCCCACGGTACAAACATCTTCAGTTAAGGCATTTGACAGGGGGCAGGAGAGGAACTTGGAATCTTTACTGGAGTTCGGGGCTCATCTACAAGCTGATGCTCTTCTGGGATTTTTGTGTGTGTTTGCCTGCTTGTTGTGGCTGTGTATGTGCGTGCATGTGAGTGTGTGTGTGTGTCTAAGCCAGAGGTCAACCTTTGGTGGTGTTTCCTCAAACATCCTGCGCCTTGTTTTTCTCTCTGAGCTGGAGCTCATCCGGCAGGCTGGGATACCTGGTGGCTAGCCCCAGGGATTTGCTTGACCTGCTTTCTCTGGTGCTGGGATCACGAGCATGTGCCGCTATGCTCAGCTTTGTGCATGGGATGAACGGCAGGCCTTAGTGTTTGCAAGGCAAGCTCTTTACTGACTGAGCCGTCTTCCCAGCCCAAGAAGAGGATCTTCTGGCCTGAATTTAGGCAGGATGCTAGGCTTGGTGCTTTTTGAGATCCTATTCACTTAGACAGCATCCTCCTTCACTCTCTCCCTTCCAACTCCTCCCATTTGTTTAGGGCTGACCACTAGGCACTGGATAACCCAACCGGGACTTGTCCTAGCAGAAGCGCATCATTTTCTCGCAGCAGCCATTAAGTGTCTCAAGCTCTTTGTCTAGTGGTTGGGCCCTGTGAGGTTTACCCCCATCCACCTTGACACCGGGCCTGATGTTGTCATCGTGCCAGTCTTGTTTGGGTGACAAAAAGAGAGAGAGAGAGAGAGAGAGAGAGAGAGAGAGAGAGAGAGAGAGAGAGAGAGAGATTTACTTTATTATGTATAGTGTTCTGCTGCCTGCATGTGTGCCTGCCTGCCTGAAGAGGGCACCAGATCTCATCGTAGACAGTTATGAGCCACCACGTGGTTGCTGGGACTTGAACTCAAGACCTGCGGAAGAGCAGACCGTGCTCTTAACCTCTGAGCCATCTCTCCATCCCATAGGTGACCAAAATTTATAAGATTTCATGGGTGTAGCTTCCCTGTTCTGCCTCTTAAAATCTTCCTGTCCCCTCTTCTGTGATGTTCCCTGAGCTGTGTGCATGGACGTTGCATTGTAGACATAATCAACCGGGGTGTGGCGTGCCACTGTCAATCATTTCCTTCATTTTGATCAGGCGTGGCTTTCTGTAATGGTCTCCATCTGCTGCAAAAAGAAGCTTCTTTGATGAGGGATAAGAGCTATGCTTACTGTGGGCATAGGGATTAAGTATTTAGAATGCAGTTAGAAACTATGCTGGCCGAGGTAAGTGCCTGTAGTAGGTTCTCCTTTAAGATCTATGGCCTCGCCAGCACCGGTAGTTAGTAGTTGACTGTGTTTAATGAACCAGACATTAATTCTTTCCTGTTGAATGGGTCTTAAAGCTCAATTTAGACGGCTGTTGGTTGCCCTCAGGACATAGATGCCCCTGCTATATACCTTTGGGGATGTCTTGCCGTGCTGGTCATTGGTGTGGTCTGTAGACTTTATAGCTGGGTAAGACTACTGATTGGTTTTCTCTCTTGCCAGCTTGCACAGAATCTTCAGATACTAGCTGGGTGGTGGTGGTGGTGGTGGTGCACCCCATTTAATCCCAGCACCCAGAAGGCAGAAGCAGGCGAATCCCTGAGTTGGAGGCCAGCCTGGTCTACAGAGTGAGTTACAGGACAGACAGGGCTACACAGAGAAACTGAGTCTTGAAAACCCAAAAATAAAAATAAATAAATAAAAAAGTACTCCTCAGGGAGGTGACTTTCAAGACAGTTCTTCTGACTCCTGTGCCCAAATACATGGTGACATCAGCAATAAGGCCCCACGTGCAAGTCCTAGAAAACAAACAAGGGCCACGGCAAAAGCCTATATCGTTTTGGGAGTCTCTGACTCCCCTGGCCAACAATTTGAAGGGAAGCTTCCCATGCCTGGCACTGGGAATTCGGTTGATAGTCTATGGCTCTTACGAAGAGCATCATCACCTCAAGCGGTTTAATATACATACATACATGCATGGGTGTGTGCATATATATGTATACATGCATGTGTTATATACATATTTTAAAGTAACCCTTTGGGGCAGGAGTAGTGGTAGCTGCACAGGCTCCACAAGTCATTCCTTCTTTGTACACACCACGGCCCTTCCCATCCCACTTGGATCTCGGAAGCTAGCTGACGCACCTTGCCTGCCCTTCTCCAGCCTGGACTCGCTTCCCATCTTTCAGGCTTAGCTCCAAACGCAGATGCACAGCAGCCAGCAGGCTGCCCTTGCATTAATTTCCTGTGGAAAATAAGCAAAAGTTATCTACTGTTTTCAAAGACTCTTTATTCAGAGTAACCTTGGGAACAGAGTGGGCTTGGGACACAGGAACTTCATGGAGAAGTGACAGTTCTATAAGACAGTCTGTCCTAGAGCCCCACAAAGGGCCAGTGGAGTTAGCCCAGGCTACCCTATTTTACCATCTTCTCTCCTTTTCTTAGAAATGGGCGTGAAAGGCTCAGACTGGTTTGATAATAGAGGCGATCACCTGCACCTCTACCCCTCCCTCTGCACCTCCTCTGCTTTGGCCTCTGCTCCCCAAGGACTAAGGCGCGGGGTCAAGGAGAATCACTGTGTTTGGTGTTCACTATAGCCCAGTTGGCTGTGCTGAGCTAAGGACAAAACTGAAGCAAGTAGTGGTGTTGGGTTTTCTTTTCCCTCTCTCCCACTCGACAGCCAACGTAATACTTCAGCGTAGCTATTCAAATACGGGAAGGGATTTCCTTCCATCAACACCGAGCTCTGTAGTAACTGGGCACAAGCTTAGCTGTCTGCCAATTCGCTTCATTTCTGGCAGCATCATTCTGCCCAGAGCATCAGATCCCACAGATAGAGGTCTCACCACAGCGCTGCCCCCATGAGAGAGCCCATCCACGCACCCTACGTTGTGGCATATGCTTCTAACCCTGCCTGTAAGTCAGAGTTCCCAGAAGCCCCTCCTCTGCTCTAATTGGTTGCAGTAGCTCAGAGCTCAGGAAAACACTTTAACTACATGTCCCCGATTATTACAATGAGCGTTACCGAGGACACTGCTCAACAGCCCTGTGGAAGCATTGCATAGGATGAAGTATGGGAGAGGGGCACAGATCCCCCATAACCTCCTGGGACACATCGCTTCCAGGACCATCCACAAATTCGGCTATCTGGAAGCTCTCAGGACCCAACATTCTGGGGGTTAATTATCTAATTATCTGGCACGACTGAGTAACTCGCTGGCTACTTGTGATCAACCTGCACATACACCCCTCTCTGTGTACCTTGGGTGTGTGTGTGTGTGTGTGTGTGTGTGTGTGTGTGTGTGTGTGTGTGACACCAGGCTTATTTTAAAAGTACATAGGTGTCCTCACTGGTCTTATTGATGTACAGAAGACATTCTGTTCACTTTTGAGGTTTCAAGGGTCTAGGGAGACTTCTCCAGAATAAACAATGAAGGCTGCTGTATGCATCACCCGCTGACACTCCAGGCCAGAGGCTTGCCCCTGCCACACATGTGTCTTCTTCCCTTTTATGAGCAAAGCTTAACGGAGATCCCCACCAAAGGGCACAAAGTTAGAGCAGCATCAGAGACAGAGGTCACTTGGGGCCGCCTCTCGTCATGCATATAGTACAATGAAAACAACGTGAGCGATGAGTAACCAGTGCGAGGATGAAGCTTATCCTAATGAAATCAGACTTGGGCAGGTTTAATGGGGATCCTTGGATGAGCTAAGCACCGAGGTTCCTCCCAGCAATAAAACGCTAGCCCCACCTGCTGTTTATGGGCCTGAGACCAATGAGAACCAAAGAAAACGATGTTGTGATTGTTGGTGGATTCAGAATCATCCCATCCCCTGTTGGCTGCTGTTTCCACCCAGTTATTTTAGAGTTAACGACCTCACTTATCAAACCCAAGTTGTGAGTGTGCTTGCAGGTTGAAAGACTGTAAAATTATAACTAAAAAGGAACCCTGAAATGTTATTTTTTAGTGAAATAGAAAGCTGTGATTTCAGGGGAGGTGCATATCAATGAGGGACTGTTCGGGATGCTTTCACGTGGTCTCGCTGTCCTTGTGTGACAGACAGTCTTTAAATCTCCTTCTAGAGCTCCACACCCAAGCCTGCCCTCGTGGCAGAGCTGAGAGTGGGGCTGGGCTGCCTGCTCCTCTTTGGGCACACTCTTGCTCCCATTTTTAAGAGCACTCTACACTTCTAACCTCTGGGAATAATAAAACACTTTAAGACAGCCTCATTTTGGATATGGCCTGTCAAAAAAAAAAAGAAATCAAATGTTTTTCCCCTAATAAATTGCATTCTTATAATAGACATTTCATTCCCTGTCCAGGAATGTGTCTTCACATTCTCTCTCGACATGACAAGTGTCTTATCCTAGAACCATGGATTTCTCTGCCCCAGATCCATGATTTCATCCCTGGATCAGAATGAGAACGTCCAGGGTGGGGTTCAGTGCACACAATGTTGAAGAAAGTTAATCCAGTTCCCAGGAATTGATTGTGTGGCTCACCTACGTGGGCGCTAAGTGGTACTCAGAAGCCCTGGGTATGTGAGGAGAGTCACGCCTTCGTTTGCCTTTTCAGTACAAAGTTCTGCTCTAAGTTGCATTTCGTAGCCCAGTAGAAGTTTGCCAATTATTTATTTGTATGGGGCAAATGCAAGAGATGACCTTCCCAGAGAAAGTAAATGTGCTCACGTGTGTTGTTCCTGCAGAGAACCCCGAAACAAGAAGGTGGCCCTATTCTTGAAGCTCTGCTGCTGTATGTGGGAGTGGACAGCAGTGCACACCAACAGTGACACATGGTGAGGGCGGTGCTAGAGGCACAAGGCCCTAGCATAGCTCTCTTGAGGATACTTGGTAGTCTTCAGTGTATTACCTTCCAGAGTATGCGTGTGTGTGTGTGTGTGTGTGTGTGTGTGTGTGTGTGTGTTTGCAAAAGGTAACCAGAGGTCAACCTTGCACATTCTTTCTCAACTGCTGCCCACCTCTCTTTTTTTCCTTTTAAGAAAGGGTCTCTCAGTAGTTCAGAACTCACTGACTAAGCTAGACTGGCTGTCCAATGAACCTCAAGGAGCCTCCTGTCTTCATTTCCCAGTTGTAGGATTATAAACCTGTACCATCATGGTGTGTGTGTGTGTGTGTGTGTGTGTGTGTGTGTGTGTGTGTATGTGTGTTCTGGGAATCAAACTCAATCCTCATGCTTGACAGACAAGTACTTTACTGACAGACATTGCCCCTGGTTTCTTCCAGAACATTCTTAATCTTGAACACCTAAAGAATGTTGTGATTTTCTTACAGTCACCAAAGTCAGTCAGTGTTCCCCAGAATGTGACTATGTCCAACACAGCAGGCACCCTCAGCAGCAACTGAGTCACACACGAGTGCATATTTGTCATTTTAATAGTGAGGTGTTTATCTAGCTGGCTACTAGGAAGATATTAATTCTTTATGTGTGATGATGGTGATACAATTTTCTCCCTAAATAAATTTAACTTCAACAGAGGGATGGTGTGAAGAATGTAAGATACCCAGCCAAGGGGAAATGTACAGGCAGCATGCAGGTGCAGGTGTTTAAAGATGGGGAAGCTCCAGAAGTCAGCAGCAGCTCCTCACCTAGATCACTGTTTCCTGTGCTGAAACACTGAGCCTAGATCAGCGTCTCCTAGCCTGGCACACTGATCCTAAATCACTGTCTCCTAGGCTGGCACACTAAGCCTACATCACCATCTCCTAGGCTGGCACACTAGGCCTAGATCACCATCCCCTATGCTGGCACACAGCCTACATCACCATCTCCTATGCTGGCACACTGAGCCTAGATCACCATCTCCTATGCTGGCACACTAGGCCTAGATCACCATCCCCTATGCTGGCACACAGCCTACATCACCATCTCCTATGCTGGCACACTGAGCCTAGATCACCATCTCCTGTACTGCCACACTAAGCCTAGATCACCATCTCCTATGCTGGCACACTGAGCCTAGATCACCATCTCCTATGCTGGCACACTGAGCCTAGATCACCATCTCCTATGCTGGCACACTGAGCCTAGATCACCATCTCCTGTGCTGCCAGACTAAGCCTAGATCACCATCCCCTATGCTGGCACACAGCCTACATCACCATCTCCTATGCTGGCACACTAGGCCTAGATCACTATCCCCTATGCTGGCACACAGCCTACATCACCATCTCCTATGCTGGCACACTGAGCCTAGATCACCATCTCCCATGCTGGCACACTGAGCTCTTTCTTTAAGTCACTTTATGTGGATTTAGTTTTGAACTTCCTCAGAGCTGTTGGCCTTAACCTCTGCTGGCCTCTTGGGCCCCTTCTCATCACTTCCTGGTCTCTGGCTGTTTCTTTCAGAGGCTCTAGCCGGAGAAAAAAACCTTTTCCAGTGATCCTCATAGAGCTTGGATTCCAAGTGGTCCTCAACCTTCCTAGCTGCAGTCTTGCTGCTGCGACCCTGTAGTACAGTTCCTCCCGCTGTGGTGATTCCCCAACCATAGCTTTTCTACGGTTATGAATCATAATGTAAATGTCTGTGTTTTGTGATGGTCTTAGGCGACCCCTGTGAAAGGGTCACTCGACACCCACCCCCACCTGGGGTTGCAACCCATAGGGGTTGAGAACCACTGACCACTAGCTTAAAAGGTTCTGCGGTGTTCACCACTTTCTCCATCAGTCTGGTCACCTGTGTCCCTTCAGCTGAAAACAACGACAAAACCTAATAACTAGCAGCTTCGTCAGGACTCTCATCTGAACTGTTCTCACTTTAGGGAGAACATTTTCTTCTCAGTCTTGGCTTTTGAATCTACAACAGCTGCTCCCTGAACCATGAGGCTGGAGGGAAAAGGGTGGGGGTGGGGGTGGGGAACACCAGCCCCTAAGTCAAGCCTGCCTTTCATGCTCACCTAGGTGGGAGTTCTCTATTTACCTCTCCCTCAGGCACAGACCCACCACCTCTGCCAGAACACTTACTTACCGTACTACGCCACTTTTCCCTGTTCACATGCCTCCTTCCTGCCCTCTGAGGCTACCGGAGGGTTGCACTTGTTGACTGACATGTGCCAAGCCCTGGTCTAGGATCCCTGGAAGGAGGCAGGGAAGGGCCAGGACATGTCTCTTCCTCGTGTATGCCTTTGCACTGCTCATAAACCTATTAGTTACATACTACTATATGACAATTTACCCCTAACACTTAACAGGATAAAACAAACAGATGAGTACCACATTCATTTTCTGAGGAAGCCATGGTATGCAAAGAAAGTCCCAAAATGGATCATTGAGGCATTCAAAGTTGCCTCATAGGCGAGTACACACACACACACACACACACACACACACACACCAACAATAACAAAAGCCCCTCCATATGTTAGTCTGTCTTAATTTCTCTGTCCTTCCCTCGAAGTCATAACCTCTAAGCATCTTGCCGTGGTATTCTTGTTTTGACTGTCCAAACATTTGTGGAAATATATGTGTGAAGCCCCTGTCCTGCTGTGTTTTAAATGGCCTTCTTTAGTATAGGAAGGGATTAAGGCTTCTAAGGTAAAAGGAAGGGGGCTTCTCTCTTTCCATGCAAAAATAAATAAGTAAATAAATAAACAAATAAACAAACAAATAAATAAGAGCTCTACTCTACAATGTGCAACACCACATTCTCCTGTGGCAAGCTAGCAATATGTGTGCAAATGGCAGAGGTTAGACCTGACTTAGCTATGTATATGGCTGTGCGTTCCCTCCTCCTGTCTGTTCTGAGACTTGGGGAAGGGAAGCCAGAGCAGGACAGATGGAATTCCCACTGTGACAGTGAGAACTAACTAACATGTGTGTAGTATTGTGCAGTGCTGTTGCTACTGCCCCAGCTCTGTCGGGAGGCAGGCTTTTCTCAGTTACGTGGCAGGAAGACAGCTGGTGGCTCTCACCAGAAGAGGTAGATGAAGTGTTTCTACAGCCTATACGTGCATGGGTGAGACCATCTGGATCCTAGTATACAACGAGATGGAAAATTCTAGAAAGATAATCTCAGGTACGTTAGAAAGAGTTGCTTTCTTCAAATGCAAGTTGAAGCCCAGCTTTGTTCTCAAGATTGGCTAATGTTTAATGACCGAGGAGAATGATCATTGACTTTTATTTCTTTGGCAGTTAGCTTTGAGTTCTTCCTGATGTTTTATGTTTTAGATTGTCATAACTACCCTGCTGAGTGTTTTAAAGGCAGGATTTACAATAAAGTGGAGTGTATGAATGGGAAAATGTTGTTCAAGCCAAAATACCTCCTAGGATCCAAACTGTTTGGATCCAAAGGCATGAACTGTCACCCACCATTTCCCCATAGTAACAAAACCTCCAGAGGCCAAACATTAGTGAGGTCCCTCAAGGGACGAAAACAGCCTTTGACTCTCCTCAAAGCCAATGAAACGTACCGAGGAATGCAAACGCCTCACTATCTTTTAAAGGTTTGGTATCTCTTGCCCACCCTTTTCTTCTCAGTAACTACTCCAGCCAGTGACACTGGACTGTAAAAGGACGGTCCCTCTGGGCGGGCCTGTCACTTCCAGGGAGTGGAGAATGAAACAGAGCCATTGTGCTTTGCAAAGAATGTCACACATTGGTTCTTATAAGCTGTCAGGGACAGGGTGGAGATGGGTCCCTTACCTTCTTCCCTCTTTTGACTGGCATAGCAGCAGATGGAGGTTTGTAAGTTTCCTGGCCTCTGGATGAGTTCTGAAGGAATGCCTTGAAGGACAAACTGAGCTGACCGCTCACCTTGCTGAGCGACAGCAAGCAGCTGCTATTTGCAGTACGGAGGACAGAGCCTAGGGCCCGATACCAACCACCCTTTTACCAGGCGTGGTGGCGCACGCCTTTAATCCCAGCCCTCAGGAGGCAGAGGCGGGTGGATAGCTGTGAGTTCGAGGCCAGCCTGGTCTACAAAGCGAGTCCAGGACAGCCAAGGCTAACACAGAGAGACTTTGTCTTGAAAAACAAAAAAACGAACAAATAACCACCCTTTTATCTTTATTTGGAGGCCAGGACTTCCTAGGTGCCCAGGCTGACTTCAAACTCATGATGTAGCCCAGATGATCCTAAATTTGCCATCCTCCTTCTCCAGTCTCCTGAGTAACTGTATTGACAGGTACAATGGTGACTCTTCGTTACCAAGGTCATCAGGCTTTAGCGGGTCATTCCAGGAAAGTTAACCCAAAGAGGGAAGAGCTACCCTGAAAATCGGCTGCAGCATCCTATGGGCTAGAATTTCAGTAATGAATACAAAGGGGACAGTGGGCTGAGCATCGCCCACCCGTCTTTCTCTGCTTCCCAACTGTGGCTGCAGTGTGACGTCACACTTCTGCTACCACGAAATATGGACGACACACTTGAACCAAACAATGCCTTCCTTCCTTGTTGCTTTTGTCAGGAACTTTATTACAACAACAACAACAACAACAACAAAACCCAACTAACACAGCAGGCATTCGGTTAGCTAACTTTGGATATGAGCCCAAAGAAGCCGGACACAGAGTCTGTAAGGCCCTTGACAACAATCACTGTTTTATTCTCACCAGATGCTGGTGGTCTAATTGCACAGGATGAGGTTACTATGAACTTGAACCCAAGTTTGCAAGCTGGTGATCAGATTTGGCTTCTAAATGTGTTTTATTTATGTCTTCCACTGCTTTTCGTTTTTAATTAGTTGCCAACATTAAAATTACAGTCTCATGCAGAGCCTTTTAACACAGTGGTTCTCAACATGTGGGTTTTGACCCCTCACAGAGGGTGCATATCAGATATTTACATTATTATTCATAACAGTAGCAAAGTTACAGTTAAAAAATAATTTTGTGGCTGGAGGTCACCACAATGTGAGGAACTGTATTAAAGGGTCACAGCGTTAGGAAGGTTGAGAACCGCTGCTGCAGTGTGTCTCAAAATTTCTAGGCCTTACATAGCCCTCACTACTCTTTTTGTGTTTGGTTTGGCTTGGTATTTTGGTTTTTCTAGATAGGATTTCTCTGTGTAACAGCCCTGGCTATCCTGGACTTGCTTTGCAGACCAGGCTGGCCTCGAACTCATAGAAATCCAACTGCCTCTGTCTCCCGAGTGCTGAGAATAAAGGCGTGCACCACCATGTTTGCCTTGCAAGGCTTACTCTTTTGAAATCATTATCACATGTGTGTGCACGCATGCACACTATGTATGTGTGGCGACACCTGACACAGCGCACTGTGGACGCCAGAGGAAAACTCTGTGGAGTCAGTTCTCTCTTTCCACTTTTCTATGGGCTGTGGGGATCGAAGCTAGACAGTAGCTCCACCCATTGAGCCATCTTGTAAGGCCAGTAACTCTTATTTTAACTTTTCCCCATAGTCCCTAGGTCACATGAGATAATGACACTGGTTAAGGAAAGCCTATCAAATCCTATTTTAGTGTGTTTCTGTCACTTCAAGATAGGCTTATGGTGACCGACACAAGCCTGTTTGGGTTATTCATAGAGGGTGCGTGGAGGACAAAAGGCTGAACATCCTAGAAAGCTCCTAGTTCAGGTGGCTGCGTTACAGATGTGCAGAAGGGCCTGAACATCTGTGGGCAAGGCAGAGAGGTGAGACCTCAAGAGAAAGACAGCCCACGAGGCTGTTTTCACTTCTGTTCCATTTCTCCTCTTTCAGGTCCATGTCACAAACGGCGAGCAGGTGGCTGCTGCACACAGCTGGGCTCCCTGTCAGCACTGAAGTATGCGGTCCTGGGGCTCTATCTTCTGGTCTTCCTGATTCTTGTGGGCATCTTCATCTTAGCAGGTAAGAGGAGCCTTTCTCCGCCCAGACCTCTGAGGATGAGAGAGGAAGACTTGGAGCCCCTGCTTCCCACTCCTACTGCTGTAAGCCCAAGTGCTGCCCTTGTTGCCATGGAAACCAGAGAGGAAGATGCCTGGCTGGTCTTTCTGGCTGGGGATGGCTCTTCAGTAGCATTGCCTGTTTTCATGTGGAAAGGACTTTCAGGGAAGGCGATATGAGGATGGGAACCTCTGAAGCCAGTAGGACAGATCCAGTTTCCCAGGGTGGCTTCTGATTGGTCCCTGCCTCATCATTGGGGCACATGCCTTACTCCAGGCCTCCCCAACCTCTGGGCTATAGTGTGCACTGAGCAGGCTGGGCTTTATCATAGCACTTGCTGCTGAGGTTAGTCAGGGTTGGGGGAGCCTGCTTCCCTTTGCAGTTCAGAGGAGCTAGGATAGATTCCGTCTCAACTAAACCAGGCTCTTCCTCGTGTTTTTTTCTGAGATAGGCCTTAGATGCCTGGGATAGGAGGAGGGGAGGAGCCCATCCTGAAGCCAGGGTGAGGCAGAGCTGGAAGATTTAGGAAAGGTTCTGGACGTGGTAACACACATCTTTATTTTTTTAAATATATTTTATTAATTTATTCATATTACATCTCAATTGTTATCCCATTCCTTGTATCCTCCCATTCTTCCCTCCCTCTCGCTTTCCCCTTACTCCCCTCTCCTATGACTGTGACTGAGGAGGACTTCCTCCCCCTATACATGCTCATAGGGTATCAAGTCTCTTCTTGGTAGCCTGTTATCCTTCCTCTGAGTGCCACCAGGTCTTCCCATCCAGGGGACGTGGTCAAATATGGGTACCAGAGTTCGTGTGAAAGTCAGACCCCACTCTCCACTCAACTGTGGAGAATGTCCTGTCCATTGGCTAGATCTGGGTAGGGGTTCAGAGTTTACTGTACTTATTGTCCTTGGCTGGTGCCATAGTTTGAGCAGGACCCCTGGGTCCAGATCTGCCCGTCATAATGTTCTTGTAGGTTTCTAGGATCCTCTGGATCCTTCTATTTCCCCATTCATCCATGCTTCTCTCATCTAGAGTGCCAATAGAATGTCCTCCCCTCTGTCCCACTTTCCTGGTGAATGAAGACTTTCATGGGACATGGCCCTTGGGCTAGTGTCCATAGCACACACCTTTAATCCCAGCAGTTGGGAGGCAGAGCCAGGTGGATCTCTGTGAGTTCAAAGCCAGCGTAGTCTACAGAAAGAGTTCCAGGACAGCCGAGGTTACATAAAAAGATGCTGTCTCAAAAGGAAAGAAAGAAAGAGAAGGAGGGAAGGAAGGAAGGAAAAGGAAAGAAAAAGAAAGGGATTCAATGGGAGCCTGTTGTTCTTGTGCACCCTGTAGCCCAGTTTCCCACTTGCAGGTATCCCCCATGATGGAGACGGTAAAGCCAGGCTCTGGTGATCCCTTCCTGCCTCTCTCCACAGGCAGGCCTGCTCGTTTACCACCTCCTCAGTGGAGACATAGACAGTTTGACAAAGTAAGCCAAGGGAGTTCTCTGTCACATGGGACCCTGCCTTGTGCCCAGCTCTGTGCTAGGATCAAGACACAGCTAAATAAGAGCCAGGGGATTCTCTCAAGGAGTCTCTACTCTAGAGGCTGATCCAGAGTCAGGTGACTAAAGCCCAGTCAAGGAGAAATGCAGTGCGCAGGCAATGTGCTAGGGTGTAGATGGCGCTGGGGTGGTGCACTCTGGGAAAATGGCTGCAGCATGGAAGAGGGTGGGGTTGTTTGGCGTGAGACTGCTGTCCAGGCAGAGCTGACTTGAAGTGTTCAGGGTGGGGTCCCCGAGTTAACTAGAGGGCAAGACTGTAGAGGGTTCAGCCCTTACAGATGACCTTTTGCTGGGAACCCTGAGACAGATGCCCAGGACCTCCCTGATCTTGACTCACTCCCCATCAAGTGGGACAAGCCACTTGGGTATTGTAATAGGATAGTTGGTGTTGCCTGTGCCTTCAGGTTTCCATATACAGGGTATCAGGGGTGGTTCCTGTCTCACTAAGCACTGCACTGAGGAGTGGCCAACAGCAACACTGAAAGAAACTCATGATTCATCCCAGCAACCAAAGGATGGTGTCCAGCAAGGTCTACCATGGGCCAAGCCAGCCAGGGGGTGATTTGAACATGTTCTTGTCCTGCTTGGTGAGAGCTTGAGATGGGGGTTTTGCGGTTTTGGCTGCCAGGGCCATAACAAATTTCTGGAATGTTTGGAAAGTCTCTTAGCCCAGCAGGAAAGCCATGGTGTTACGACTGCTCTGAACGGGAACTTCAAGTGACCAAAGTGGGTTTCCAGGAGAGGGACATGGAGGATGGGACCTAGAATAGGAGTCTGGAGGTTGAGGGTGGGAATAGAAGGGTCCCCAACTCTTCTCAAGAGTAACATGCGGGGCCCTGCCACGTGGGAAAGGGTAGACACCTTCTGCTTGACTCAAGGGTGGAACTGAGACCCAACGGTGGATTCTGTGAAGATGGGTGCCCATTCAGGACAGAGATACGCTCTCTGAGCAGCACTGCTGTGCAGCTTAATAGAAAGGCTCTCTCTCTCTCTCTCTCTTGGCTTAGTGGTCAGACAGGATTTATGATGACATCCTGGAAACCTTCAGAAAAGAGGGTGGAACATGGTTTCCCAATCCCGCGAAATTGCTGCCAGGCTTCCTTGGCTGGTCAAGTCGTTCAAACCTGAGCAGGATTTCTTGGGTTATTCTTGTCACCTTTGAACCTGTACGTTTCGGAATAATGTATTACTGCGTGCGTGTGATGAGAAGTGAGTGGATTGGAACTAATCTCTTGGCTTCCGGGGATGTAGCCACTGTCGCATCCCCAGGTTCTTGTCTGGACTGAGGGAATCCCGAGGAAGTACAGGCAGCACTGGTCTCTCCTGTCGTCGCAAGAGAATGTGGTGCTAAGCAGACTTCCTGGAAGAGGCCTTTTCTGCTCTTAGGGAAGAGGGCTCTTAGATACCTCCAAGGATGCTTCTTCCTAGCAAATACCAAGATGGTGGGGCACGGAGGATGTGGTTCAGGGGGACCCAGAGCTTGCCTGACTAGCTGCCTCTGGGGCTCTCGGGCAGAACTTGTAGAACTCATTGTCCACAGGCAACGTGTTCTCCTGTATTGTATGTAACCCAGGCTGTACTGGAATTTACTATACAAGCCAAGTTGGCCTCAAATTCTTGGCAGTCCTCTGTCTCAGCCTCCTGAGGACTGGGGTTATAGGCACATGCTCCGCGCTCGGCTTTAACTCTTTCTTAGTAGCAGTAGTTGACTGTTGCCATCATTATCTTCAATCATGGGAATAAAATGGCAGGGAGGCGTGTTTGCTACTCAGGGTGAGTTTAAAGCTACACACACACACACACACACACATACACACACACACACACACACACACACTGTAGCTTATGTTACATAGCAAATTATACATAAAGAATGTCCCATTCCCAAACATGGGCTTTTGGCGTCCTCAGCCCAGCGGGCCATCTGGGCAAGTGTCCTTTGAACAGAGAGTTCACTTTCCAATCACTTTGTTGAAACAAAGCAAGTTGGTCCTGAAACCTGCCGTCAAGGAAGTGCGCTCAGAACAGCCAGCCATCTGCGCCCCATCATGCATCTTGGCGGTCAGCGTGCGTGCGATGCCGTCAGTCTTTATTCAGATAGTCCTGTGACATTCCATCCTGTGTCTGTGGCTGCTGCCAAGGGCGTCGTCGCTCATTGCGTTACAGAATCCTGACTCTTGAGGCTAGCAGAGAGAGTTTCCCTGCCTGGGTTGCAGGAGGCGGTGCACATGCGTGAGGAGTTAGTTTGCTTTCTCCCTGAAGGGGCTATGAATCTTAAAGTCATTGGATTCACTTTTGAGGAAGCAATTAACATGGGTGGAGTGAGCTGTCACCCCGTTGTACCTTGTGGGAATTTGAAGGTAATTAAAATGAGAGCAGGGAGCCAGACTGCAGCCTACCTGCAGCAAGGGCATAGACCACAGGGAAAGGTTCGTGGGGTACCTCACTTGAGCCTCATTTGGAGCCTCCACATTCACCCTTCCTAGGCCTGTTCTCACCTACTTCCATTACCCCGCATTTCAGTCTCCCCATCAACGGCCTTAATCCCTTTTAGACGGGTGTTTTACTTAGTTTTTGCCTTGCAAGTTTTTCATCCATTGGTTTGATTCTTCAAGTGCGTCTTTCCATTGTGTGGATGGCTGAGTGAGTGAGTGAACGAATGAATGAGACATCCTTGGAAAAACAATTACGTGAGGAAAAAAAAAAAAAGACTGCTCTCTTTATTTTAATCAAGTATCTAAAAGGTATCATGGGGAATTTCCCTTCGAGAGCATTTGGCTAGGAGACCGAGGGTTGAACACATATTCATCTTAGTACATGCGGACCCCATAGTTTTCAGAGAGAGAGAGAGAGAGAGAGAGAGAGAGAGAGAGAGAGAGAGAGGGAGTATTAAGGCAGAGAGGGCTGTGTAGGAGCTCATACCGGCCGGCATGCGTCTGGACCTTGGAGCCAGCCCATCTGGGCTTGAACTCTGGCTTCTCCACTGCTGTGTGATGCTGGCCACACCACCAGGCCTTTCTGTGCTAGGGTCTTTATATCGAAAACGGAGGATGCTGGCACCTCTACGTGACAAACTGGGCTACAGTGAGGGTTAAATGGGTCAGAATATCTAAAGTATGTAGAAGAGCAGCTGGCACTTAGCACACAGAGTCTGGAAAGGAGCTGGCACCGTCACTCTTTCTTTTCCTTGGTTTCCTTTGCTGTCAACTGAGCTGACTCCTGGAGACTGACAGTTGGTTTTGGCTTGTCTGTCAGTATCCCAGGCTCTCAGAGCATCTCTGATATATGGATATTAGACTATTCATTTGTAGTATCAGCAGGACAGACATGACCAGAGTGTCTTGTTTCTATTTCTTTTTCTTTCTTCCTTCCTTCCTTCCTTTCTTTCTCTCTTTCTTTCTTTCTTTCTTTCTTTCTTTCTTTCTTTCTTTCTTTCTTTCTTTCTTTCTTTCTGTTTTTTTGTTTTTACCATGACCTAGGTACATTTTTATAACACAGCCAGCACTCACATGCAAACCTGACACTGAAATGTCTGATTCCTCTGATGGCTTTCTGTCATATTCTACTCAATTCTTTTTCGTTTTTAAAATAGTCCCAACCCAGCCATTTGTTTCATAATCTCTGAGTGGAACATAGCCATAGACTAAAAAATTATGGGGCAAATGACAGCTTTATTTTTCTCTGTGTCTTTCACATATTGTAAAGAGTGCCGTTCTCACTAGGCTCTGGGCTCTGAGGCCAAACTTGTGGCTTAACTCAGACTCCAGCGTTGAATGGCTGTGTCATCTCGGGGGTAAAAAGGGTAACCTTTAATATTTCTTATTTTCCCATTTATAAAACAGTACACACCCCTGTAGGATCGTTGGGAAGATTAAACAAATTAATACATGAAAACTCCTAGTTCTTGGTACAGGAAAGGAATTCAAATGACCTTTAGATGATGATGCTGATGATGCTGATGCTGATTATTATTATTATTATTATTAACACTTGAAGGGATGCCCCACCTCATCCTAATGGGCACAGAGAGGTACCTAGTGATGCTCCTGAGGGCTCCTGGGACAGACCCTAGACAGCATTTCCAACCTGTGGGTCTTGAGCAGGGGGGGGGGGTGCTCATGTCAGATCCACAGTGCCAGCCCTACCCATGCCATTGAGGCTCAGCCTTGTGAGGAGCCTTCAGGGACATCTTGTACAGCCTCCTTCCCTTCCGACTCCCCAGGCAGATGAAGTATTTGGCTTTGCTTGCAGATCAGCCACAGATGAGAGAGACATCTTTATCTCTCTTGCTGTCCCCCCATGTTGTTTGTAATGTTGACTAATGTGCGGCCCCTAAAGAGAGCAAGCCCATCCCCTCCAACAGCAGTAGCTCAGGAGACCTGCTTTGGAGACTCCTGTGTATTGAGAGCTCACCCTTTACATGTGCAAATTGAAGTTATTGGTTTGGGTTCCCATGCCCTTCCACTCTAAAAGAATGCTTTCACAATAAGGTACCACGTCTTTTATTACTGGTTTGTTTTTCGAGACAGGGTTTCTTTGTGTGGCCTTGGCAGCCCTGAAACTTCCTCTGTAGACCAGGCTGGCCATGAGTTCGCAGAGATCCACCTGCCTCTGCCTCCCAAATGCTGGGATTAAAGGCGTACACCACCACTGCCTGGCTACTTCTTGTGTTATTCGGTTCCTGTATATAACCAACACTAAATTAATGCCTGGAATAAACACAATGCCATTCTCCCTCAACACTCATCCTCCCAAGAAGCCCCAGGCTTGAGAGATAAATGTAAATGAACACTACTCATGGTGTGGTGTGGCCAAGGCAGCATATACTAGGCTGGGGCCTGTGTAGCCCCAATTATGGAATACTATGCAGCCCCCGACACTAATGGCCATTTCCCACCCCCGCCCTAGATATCCTTTAAAGGATACACTTCCTGGTAAGAGCTCTCAATTCTACGCTAGGAAAACAAGATGTATTGGTTTTGTTGCTGTTTCAGCTTAAATGCAGATGTTGTCAAGGATCCCAGTGAGATGTCATCACGCTGGATTCTGCCAAACATTGCAGCCTGTTGCGTCAACCTGACAGCAAGTGCAGGCATGTGTCACTCAGCTTTCCCTTTCAGCCTTGTGCCAGTGTCCCAACCCAGTCCCCGCTCCATAGCCTGCTGCCACGTGCACAGCTCCCTGGAGAACAGCACCAGGGATCCACCAGCCCACACTTTGGCTTTCACCCTTGTGCCCTGCAAGGGGAGATGGGTCACCTCTAGGGTCCTTGGGTTTGACCAACACTCACCCAAGAGACATCTGCATTCCCCGCCCCCCCCCCCCCCCCGTGAATCCCATCTTACTCTGCTGGGCTTCCCACCTGTCAGACCACCTCCCATCGCCTCCTAGGTCTAAATGGTAGGAAAAGAGAGGACCAGAATAACTTTGACACTCTGACACCCCAACCCTAATTATAACACCTTGGATGATGCCTATGACTTCCCTTGAGAAAGGTAAGGGACAGAGGCAGACAGCATGGTGACAGCATGGTTGCTAAGTTGTCTCTCTCTCTCTCTCTCTGGGTCACCTATCAAGTCCCAGCGGCACGATAGGGAAAGAAGAGCAGAGGAGAGAGCTCAGCTACGTCCCACTGGAATCCTTCCTTTAGGCAAGGGACCACATCTGATCACGACCTGCTTTTATAAATAAAGTTTTATTAGAACACTGCCATACTTGTTCACTCACATGTATCAAGAGCTGCTTTTGCTCTATAATAGCCAAGTTAACAGTAATAGCCCTTATGTGACCCACAGACCCTAAGACACGTACTGCATGACCCTTGAAAGGGTTCGGCAACTCTGCTTTCCTTCTATGTGCTCATCAGCTGTGCTATGCCTGCTTCGCAATTTTTTTGAGAGAGTGATTATATATATATATAATTTATTCATATTACATCTCAATTGTTATCCAATCCCTTGTATCCTCTCATTCCTCCCTCCCTCCCACTTTCCCCTTACTCCCCACCCCCCCATGATGGTGACTGAGGGGGACCTCCTTCCCCTTTATATGCTCATAGGGTATCAAGCCTCTTCTTAGTAGCCTGCTATCCTTCCTCTGAGTGGCACCAGGTCTCCCCATCCAGGTGATGTGGTAAAATATGGGGTTTGCGATTTTCAAAGGTTTTCAGGTAGATTTTGTCATTCAATCCCCGGAACACTAGAGGAATCTAGGGAACGGTTTACTACCAGAGTGAAGACAATGGAAGGCAGGAGCTGGGTGCTGCGGCCCATGGTTCCACAGGCCTGGCGCTTGGGAGGAAAACGGAAGGGTATGGGGGAGGCATGGTAACTCCTTCACCCGAGCCTCATGGTGTGAGGCTAGAGTGCAAGGCATCAGATCTTGACTTTGCTACTAACTGTGAACAAATGATTTTCAGTGTCTCCATTCAAAAGGAGGAAAGGACTTTCGTACACACACACACACACACACACACACACACACACACACACACACACACACACACACACACCCTTAGTTCCCCCATCCAGGAAGAGGAGGAGTCATCTATGCACACTCTCCCTCCACAGTGGTGGTCAGGGTATCACTGCTCTACAAATCCCGGTGGCATTCCAGAGGTGGCTGTAACAAAGAGCCAGCTCGTATTTCACCACACACCACAGAAATGATCAAGTGAGTTCCGTCTATGCCAGGACGCAGAAAAGAAGGACACTGGAGATTGTGACTAGAACACAGAACTCCCTAGAAGATGAGGTTTTCTAACTGGGTAGCACCTCCCTTCTGGGGTCGGCCTGTTTCTTCAGGACTCAGCTGTAGCACCTTTGCAATCTACCTGCCTTTCTGCTTTCTGCTGGGGGTACCCAGGGGTGCTGAGGGGCTTTTGCCACTAACTGGGGGCTGTGAGTTTGGACTGAGACTGAAGCCAAGCAGCTGGCATTGCTTTTGGTTCCAGCCTATGGGTGAGATGTCATAAACACTTGGGATTTCCGTGAAAATCCTGTAGGCAACACGACGTGGTGGGCACAGCCAAGGACTCAGAGCCTGCCCCTGTCACACCCAGCTCATCACATACCAAGTGCCTGCCATGTGCCACACATTGTGGGGGACACAGGAGGAGGAAGAGGACCAAGGAGCAGCCTTAGCCATAGAGATCAGTCCTGATGGTGGAGCCGACAGGTGTGAGACAGACAGAACTAGCAGAGATGTTTTGGATTCAGCAGAGCAGAGTTCACATCTTAGCTTGATTGTCCTTTTTTTTTAAATGAATGTTTTAAAAATTATGTGTATATATGTGTTTCTATGTAGAGGGTTTGTGCATGGGAGCGCAGGTGCCTGTTGAGGTCAAAGGCATCTGACCTCCCCTGGAGTTGAAGTTATGGTTATTAGCTACCCAGTGAGGATGCTGGGGACTGAACTTGGGTCCTCTGCAGAGCAGAACCTGCTAGCAACAGGTGAGCCATCTTGCAGCCCCAGCTTGATCATTCTTGACCTGCCATCTGGGGGAAAATTAAGCTTCCCCGAGCTTCATCCTTTAAATGCATCACGGTGGGGAGGTGAGAGGTCATTTACGTTCCAGGCTGTGGTATCTACAGTGTCTCTGCACATCCCCTGCCTTGTACCAGGCGGGTATTCAATGGACGCTTCCAGGCAGAGCTCAACCGAGGCTTCTGAGATGCTCTGAGAAGTTCTAGTTTAGTTCCCATGCAGCCATCGCTGGCTGCTCTTGGCTTCTCACCCCAACCTGCATCACATGGTACATCTTAGGGAGCTCGCTAAGTCCTGAGCCTTCTTCTCGGTATCTTCAGCTGAACCGTCTCTCTTCCTGGTGACCGACATCACCAGTGTGTCCCCTTGAATTCTGTCTGTCTTCCCCGCTGACCTTTCTCCCGGATGGCAATCTAATACATTCCATGGCCACTGGGTTATATCAACCTTAGCAGGCAGGCACAATGATTGATTTTTCTCGCCCAGATCTGTTTATCCCTAACCCCGACCCCTCCTGCCCCCAGTATCGTCAATTTCTGCAAATGGCCCCACTGTCTAGTCAAGTGTAGATTTTAAAGAGTGGAATCCTCCTCACACGACCTCAGCCTCACTCCACATTCGCTCCATCGGCCCCACCCACATCCTTGTCTCTCACTCAGCTTATCCCAGGCTCCGTCTACAGCTGCCAGAATCAGAAAAACAAATTGTGTGTGTGTGTGTGTGTGTGTGTGTGTGTGTGTGTGTGCGTGTGTGTGTGTGTGTGTGTGTGTATGCGTGCATTGTAACCAGTGGCTTGGAATTCCTCTGTTCTAAAGCAAATAGGAGCACCACAGAAGGTGGCCATGGGTGCTCTCATCACGAAAGCATGGCAGACTGTGTCTGAGCATGTTAATGCCCTACTGGTGTTCTTCTTGGGAGAGGACCAGGAAGAACACGTATTTGACCATGGGGACAAATACCTTCACTGCAGAGAGGTGCACAGCCATACCCTCATCCAACCAGAGAGGGGGTTCACAGCTTCAGGCCAGACTCAAGTCACTGTGGTGAGACTTGCTTAGGACAAAGCATTACATGGGGCACGTGATCTAGAGAGTAGGGAAACAGGACTCTTGCCAAAAGTTCCAGGGTCATGTGATGCTACCGTGAAGCCAGAGGCAGCCCCTGACTAAGCACGACCTGGGGGACAGTATCATTAATTATCCATCCGGAGACCTGGGACCAGTCTCTGGCTACCAGGATAAGTGGAGTCTCACCTGTGGAAGTCACTTGGCAATCTTTTGGTTGTTTGTAGTGCCTTAAAAACATATATGTATGTGTGTATGTATGTATGTATGTATGTATGTATGTATGTATGTGTATGTCAGCAACAAAGGCGAGTGTTTACAAAGCCATATTACGGGGAAAGAGAGCCCCCAGTGGTGTGTATACACTTAGAAGGCCATAATGTAAACATGTATATAAAAAAGACAAAGAGAAAGGGACCCGAGGTCTGGGTGGGAGCTTTGCCGGGCACATTTCTTCTTTTCCACGTTCTCTAACTCTGTTGGTGCTGGTAATCAAAAGCCCTTTTACAATGCCACAGGAATCCCTCTCCAACCCAGAGAGCTTGGCACACCCCCAGTTCCTTTTGACACCAGAAACCCGGTGGAGTTTCTGCAGTTCCCCACCCCAGAGGCAACCTCCCACCCCCAGGTGGCCAGAGGAGGGTATCCTCCAGCCTCTGCCTAAACATTGCTCTACCTGGCTCAGCATCCTGGACAGCAGGGGCTCCTGGAGTAAAGCGCTAGGGACAGAGCTGGAAGGGGTACGCACAGGGAAAGGTGGGGGTTAGGGAGAGTCAGCCCCTCCTCAACTCTGTAAATGGGAGGGAGGCCAGGCTGGAGGAGAGGGAACAGAGGGCCTTGCTTCTAGGATCTGGTTCCCGAAGCTCCGCCTTCCTCCTTGGGTGGGTCCTGGCTGCCACCAGACCCGTGCAGGCCCTTCTGGGAGCTCCCTTAGTTCCTGAAACCTGTGATTTCACTAACTAAAACAGAAAAACACAAGCGGAAGCCACTTCTACCATTTTTGGAGTAAGTCATGAATCAAATGCTGTCTCATTCCCCCTTCAGAGGCTTACCTGGGTAACTTTTTTCATAAGACCCTCTTTCCCAGTCCTAGAGGAGCATCTTAGTGAACCACAGTGTCTGTCTGTCATGGCTGAGCCACCTTATGTGTGACCTACCACCGAGACCTCACTTCTTTCTGTTAAGGCACCTGCTTTCCAGAGGGCTCCATCTATAGGCTCTGGGGCCCTCTACTTTACCAGGAGATGCCCAATACCACCAATCCCCTCTACCCCCCAATATTCCACATCTCCATTAATGGCATGGTCCACCCAGGGTGAGTTCCAATTTTACAAGTATAGCATCCCATTTTAACTAAATCCCTTTTGCTGGGAGCTAAAGCTTCCAACTCCATACGTAAGGGTCAGGAGAGAGCCAAGGTCAATGACGCAGAGTTCTGCAGCGGGCCAAGGCCAGAAGGAGAGTGGATTGCTCTTGAGTTGAGCGCTGGTGGAGGGGCAAACAGAGGGCCCCTGTGATACGCTCGCCTGTGCACCTTGGCTTTGGGCTCTCCGGCTTTATGAGATGTAGCCCTTTCCTGACCGCCCCGCACCCACTCCCAAAGACTTCCTCCTACCTACGTGGCTTTAGATTCCTAGTCTCCCATCATACTAAGTCCTCTTAGCCATTGGTCCTGGTTGTCAGCCTTGAGGCTGCAGTCTCTCCTAGGTTGAAGGGTAGGGGGAGAGAGCCCTTCTCAGTTCTGCTTCTGGGTCAAGCATCTACACAGATCACACTTCCTCTTGCAAAATGACCCACTCTGATTGAAACTCTGATTCACTGTGACTTATGACAAAAGGCCACCTTCTGTCTAGCTAGCTTGGCCTGTGCCTGGTGTCAAAAGGAACTGGGGGTGTGCCACTTGCTGCTGCATAGATTAAGCTGGCATGGAAGCCATCATCCATGTGGCCAATGGGCTCCTGAGAGCATAGGTGCTCTATGGTGCTCTAAAGAGAGCAAAGACATAACTTTGTCTTTACGTAAACGTTATTCCATTTTGGAGTGGCCCAACTTATTACTCTGTCTCTATAAGTACGTGTAAATGATTTGTTATTATTGGGTCCACAAGAAGGGGCATCCACTTCACCATGAAAAATGGTGGGCTGGTTATACTTTGGGCAACCAGCAGAGAGGTCAAGGATATGGGGAAACTGCTTCCCAGTGTATATGCTGTCCGTTCTCCTTAGGTCAGGGTTTTCAACCTGCCAGTTGCAACCCCTTTGGCAAACTTTTACCATCAAAACCATTTACAGTATGATTCAGAAAAGTAGAAAAATTACAGTTATGAAACAGCAATAAAATAATTTTATGGTGGGGAGGTCTCCACAACACGAGGAACTGTATTAACTTGTCACCGCGTTAAGAAGGTTGAGAAGCATTGCCTTGGGTGGTAGGAGTGAAGGCAGAAAGAAAGGCCATAGCCCATACCTTTTTGAGGACTCCATCCAAATGAACCACTATCCATCCACCAGCTGGTGGCATTTCCAGAACCTTCTTCAGCAGTCATTTCCATGCCTCACCCACTGAAGTCACGGGGGTCTTTTCAGGAGCCAGGTGCACACCCTCGACCCCCCCCCCTTCTCCACACAGCAGAATGTGAGGGGCCACGGGCCTGAAACCCTGTCTGGATTTTCCTGGCTGGTTCTGGTCTTCATAGGTGTGTTTCCCCAGGGCAATACCAGGAATGGGGTGTGGCCAGGGGGTCGGGTTCAGGTGTAGGTGAGTGAAGATCCTCTGCTGATCTGTACACATCCGGCCTTCCTCCTGAGACATCACCCAGCAGCAACAATGGCTGCTTTGCAACCTGCTCAGTTTGTAGTACCCTAAGCGCTCACCAGCTCCACCAATACACAATGGTAGTGATCATGTCTCACATCCTATGTGTCGGTTGATCCTCCTCGTGTGAGATGGTGTCATCTCCATTCACAGGCGAGAAGACTAAAGCCCAGTGAGGGTCATAGCTCCCATGGAAGATGATACATCAGGAGGGAGGGGCAGAGGAGGTGGTCCGGGGTAAAGTGCCTGCCGCACAAACGTGAGGACCTGGGTTCAAGTCTCCCATGCCCATGTAAAAGCCTGGATGTGACAGGGTGTGCCTGTAACCCCTGTGATGGGGTGAAAGGGACAGGAGGCCATAGAAGTCTCCCTGACAGACAGCTAGCCATTAAATAAGCTTCAGAAAAATAAATAAATAAACAAATAAGCTTCAGATTCAGCCAGAGACAACTGTCTCAAAAAATAAGGCGAAAGACACTTAACATTGACTTCTGGTTTCTACAGGCATGCACCACTATACACACATGAGTGATTCATCACACACACACACACACACACACACACACACACACACACACACACACCATCACCACCACCACCACCACCAAAAAATATTGCTGCACAGGGGTTCAGCCAACTTACATGGTACTCATGGTTGAGGTAGGGGCTGGATTCCCCCTGTTCCTAGCTCAAAGCCTGTCCTACAAGCTCCTGTTGTCCACTCATGATTTATATCTGGCCTGCACAAAAGCAGTGTAGACCAGTTGAACCTAGAACCCGAGCCACGTGGAGCTCTGTGCACATGTGAGCCTGTCAAGCCAGGACTCAGGTCTTCCACCGCCCACTAGATTCTTAATAAGTACAGCGGGGGAGGGGATGAGGCGGCCAGAAGTGATTGACTCTGTGTGTGTGTGTGTGTGTGTGTGTGATTTTTTTTTTTTTTACACAAGGAAGCAAGTACCAAGCCAATTCTCCGTTCCCCTCATTTGGGCCCTGCGCACACAGGCCGGGTGTGTGGGTTTTTACGAGGTCTGGTTTATGGCACATGCTCACACACAGATGTGCAGGGGGATCGCAGCACCACATTGAAATTACGAAGCATAACACACGAGCTCTCAGGGATGGCTTTTCAAATTTCCTTGATAAAACAGCTTTATGGAACTGTTCCCGTTCCCTCCCATTGCCTGTTGCTTTCCATTTAACTGGCCATCTGGGGCTGGGATAACTTTCTTCCCCTCTCGGCTTTGGAACATACGCAGCAGCTGGAGATGCCTGCTCTCAGCTGTTTGTTTTTCTTCCTAGGAGAGGGGCTTGGAAGTGTTACCCACCAAAGCCCGTGGGAAGGGCTAGTTTGAGGAGCTCAAAAGTCCCCAGGCACACAAGGCCCGAAGCACATGGTACTCAGGCAGTGTCCTTTCTTATTGGGGCAGAGGGGCTAGCCTAACGTGATGGGATAGCCTGACCCACACCCACTACCTCTTTGTCTGAGGGAAGAAAGGATGAGAAGTAATGAAGACTGAAGACGCCAGCTGATGGGCTCGGAGCCAGGTCCCCAAATTTCACTTGTGAAAGCTGATCTGGGGTTTCATGGGGTCCCTCCCAGCTGGTCCATCCATCATGTGGACTTGGGTGGGACGGGCGGACCCTGAGTAATCACTTGCCCGGAGAGCTCTCCTGCATCTAGCCAGACTCTCCCTTAAGTTGCTCCATCGTCCCCAGGGTTGAATCTCGAGACCCAGACTGAAATTCCGTCCGTCTTCCCACCCTCCACCCTACTCAACACCCCTCTTAAATTACCCTTTGGAATCATTTCATTGTGGGAAAATGTGTGGCAAAAAAAAAAAAAAATTTGCCCACATAATCATTTTAAGCACCCCGCCATCTCTCTCTGGCACAGGGTCTCACTATGTACGTCTAGTTGGCCTGGAACTTGTTATGTAAATGGGGCTGGTCTTGAGCCCACAGATCTGCCTGCCTCTGCCTCCTGAGTTCTGGGATTAAAGGCGTGTGACACCACACCCAGCCTTTAAATGTATAGTTTAATGACATTGAGTGCATCCACGTTGTTGTGTGACCATAACCACTAGCTCCATCTCCAGGACCTCTTCAGCTCCTCAAAGGGACACACACACACACACACACACACACACACACACACACACACACAAGACTACTCAGTAAGCGCTCAGCCCTCTTAATCCCTGACCATCCCCATCTATTTTCTGTGACTACACAAGGTACCTCTTGTGGGTGGGATGGGCCTGCCCCGTCTGTGATGGGTTGATTTCACTGGAAGTCTTCAGGGCTCATCGGTTGTTGGCTGGGCCTGTGGGCTTGCTTCTGACTTTAACGAATACTGCTGTGAATAAGAGTGTATAATAGTCCGCTCCAGTCGCTGCCATCGATTTCCTTCCATTTCTTACATGTGTGTAGAGTGTTGTGGTATGTATATTGTGTGTGTGGTGGGCAATCTGTGCTGTGGTGTAGTGTGTTCTGTGTGCAGTATATGGTGTGTGGTATGTGTGGTATGTACTTGTGGTGTGGTATATGTCTGGTATATGTGGTGGGAGAATATAAGATGTGTGTGTGTGTGTGTGTGTGTGTGTGTGTAAGATAACACAGAAGGTGTATATGGTGTGTGTGTGTGTGTGTGTGTGTGTGTCTGTGTCTGTGTGTAAGATAAGACAGAAGGTGTATATGGTGTGTGTGTGGGTGTGTGTGGGTGTGTCTGTGTGTAAGATAAGACAGGAGGTGTATATGGTGTGTGTGGGTGTGTGTGGGTGTGTGTGGGTGTGTCTGTGTGTAAGATAAGACAGAAGGTGTATATGGTGTGTGTGGGTGTGTGTGGGTGTGTGTGGGTGTGTCTGTGTGTAAGATAAGACAGAAGGTGTATATGGTGTGTGTGGGTGTGTGTGGGTGTGTCTGTGTCTGTGTGTAAGATAAGACAGAAGGCATATATGGTGTGTGTGTGGGGGGGTGTGTGTCTGTGTCTGTGTGTAAGATAAGACAGAAGGTGTATATGGTGTGTGTGGGTGTGTGTGGGTGTGTGTGTGTGTGTGTGTGTGTGTGTACAGTGTGTGGCATATGTGCTGACTATGTATTTTTGTATGTGTGTGGGTACCTGTGTGTGGATTAGGAAACCCTCTCTCTGTCTCCTTTAACCTTTCCCACACCCCTCAAGACCTTCTCTGCATGCGTGGTGTACAGTGCTGGGCTCTGGGAAGTGCTGACTTATGAATTTAGGGAAGCCACAGTTCAACCGTTGACACGCTCCTATCCTCCTTTACTCACTAGGTGATTAGGCCAAGGTCCTTATATGGCTCAAGCATAGCCGCATCATCTGGGTCTGTAAGAACCGTCTCAGCATCCCTGTGCTCTGGAGTCAGTTACCCTCAACAACGACAGCTTCCTTTTAACAATCCTCTGTTCACATGCACTTACACATTTGCTTCCTACTGTGGCGCATGTGTTTCAGTGGTGTTATGTAACAGCCTCAGGGCTGTCATGCTGATGGCTTTAGCAGGGTCCCTCTAGTTGGCACGCTACGATTAGATTATTCTTAATTGCCCATTCATGACTATCTGGGTCTTTAAAAACTACAATGAGTGCCTGATGACATTTTCCTCACTACACTTCTCTGTTCTTTTTGGATTGGGGAGGGGGTGACCCCCAGAAGGGAGAACAGTTTATGAACGATGTGAACACTTTTTACGGCTCAAGATGCAGTTTGCCAAATTGCTCTCCAAAAGAATTTTGCCTGGTCATCAGCAAGGCATAAACACACTGGCTTTCACTGTGGGCTCGCCAGCATGATGTAGCACAGTCCATTGTATTTCAAGAGAGTTCCTTTTTTGTTTTATTTTTGTTTTGTTTTGTTTTTTGTTTTTCAGTTTTTGGAGACTGGGTTTCTCTGTGTAGCTTTGGCCATCTTGGAGTCACTTTGTAGACCAAGCTGGCCTCGAACTCTCAGAGTGCTGGGATTAAAAGGTGTGTGCCACCACGCCCGGCTGAGTTCCTACTTTGTTTTGCTTTCTTTCTGCTAGGTAATGATCTCATAGTGTTTTTAAAATCCGTATGTTAATCAGCTGTACTGCAGCTTTAGGGAACTGAATCTTTGAGCCTCTTGTCCATGAAGTCAGTTGTTTAAATACAATATGCAACTATGGGGTGACCAAGGGCAGCTTGTTTCTTGTCCTCTAGACCGACCAGCCCATCTTATGCCTTTGGTGTTGCTTCGTGTATCCTATGTGTGTCATGCTGTTTTGCTCTGTGTAGTTCAATCCTAAATAACATACTTATCTTCTCTGTGTGTTTTGGTTTTTGGTTTTTGGTTTTTGGTTTTTTTTTTTTTTGAATCCAGCATAGCCTGAATCTGAGAGAGAGGGGGAGAGAGAGAGAGAGAGAGAGAGAGAGAGAGAGAGAGAGAGAGAGAGAGAGAGAGAGAGGAGCCCAGATCCAGCCATCTAATACTGACAATGCTAAAGTAATACCATAGAAATGGGGAGGCTATGTTGCAACAAGTGATGACTAATGCTTACGTGACAAACGATAATTTAACACACCAATGGGGTAGCGTGTGACATTTCATCTCGCGGGTTTCGCTTGTTTGTTTTGAGACACGGTCTCGGTCTGTGGTCCAGGTTGATCCGGACTCTCACTTTGTGGCTCAGGCTGGCCTCAGACTTGAGGTAAATCTCCTGCCTCACCCTGTCAAGCACTGGGCCTGTGGGTGTGAATTAATTGCCATGCACAGCTTCAAAACTCAAAATTAACAACGGTTTTTAAAGCAAGGTTTGGGTTTGAGGCTGGCTATTATACGCAATATAAGTAAAGGTGACAGAGATGCCATCTGATGCTATTGTTACTGAAGGTACTTTAACAGAGGTACAGTGCATAGAACCAGGGGCGTGACCACCTGATCTGCTCAGTGTGTAGTAGAGCAGTCTCTTTGTTTTAAACCTACAGAGAAGGGAGACACTGTAACCAGCACCCATGTGTCTTTTATTTGAGCCACCAATTGTGAATATTTTGCTACATTTTGGTTCTTTCTTGTTTCCTTACTCTTTTTCTGTCTCCCTCCTTTGTATTTCTGTAAAACCATTTCAGAGTGGAGCACAAATGTTAGTAAGCATTGATAAAAGCAAAGGCATTTTTCTCTTCCATCATCTCTGTATAACTGTTAAATTCAGGCATTTAAGCATGCATACAATTTAATCATAAATATATCATCCATGTTAACTTTCTTGAGTTGCTCCAGTCATGTCAATTACAGCATTGTTTTGGTTCTGGGGCACCATTTTGGTCGAGGGTCATACATGTAGGCGTTCATGTCTCGCTGTTCTGTCATCTGGAATGGATGCCCCCCCCCCCCACTGTATCTCTTGACACTGAGTTTTGGTTTTTTGGTGTGTGTGTGTGTGTGTGTGTGTGTGTGTGTGTGTGTGTGTGTGTGTGTGTCTTTGGTTGGTTTCTTTTGTTTTTCTTTTTTGAAAAGATGGGCCAGTCTGGGCATATTCTCCTACAACAACTTTGCTCGCTCTCCCCATGATGGATGTAGCTTAGACACTCTTGGCATTTGTACTACATCCTGCCCAGGAAGCAGATTATAGCAATTTGTTCTTGTATGCATGGTGATAAATCTAATCCTTCGTTACAATGGAGCTCTCTAGATTTATCTAGTGTCATCTCTGATGATCTGTTACTAGGAAGCATTTTGAAGCAGGGGAAAGAGCTCAGTTAGTGAGAGGCTTGCTTTGCAAACATGAGGATACGAGTTGCATCTCTGGCACCAATTTTAAAAGTTAGGCATGATGGCATGTGCTTGTGATCCCAGTACCAAGGAGACAGAGATAAGCAGGTTCCTGGAGCTCACTGGCTGTTTAGTCTAGCTTAGTCAACATGCCCCAGGACCTAGGGAGAGGTAAGTGGCTCCTAAGGAACAATACCTAAGGTTAACCTCTGGCTTACACACACACACACACACACACACACACACACACACACACACACACACACACACACGGTCTGTTGGGAGACCCTCTGATATGCTGTGTAAATATACATGTCTTCCCAACAATCCTTCTTTTAATGATAATTCTTGCCCAAATAATCTACAAGTTGAATATCTCTTACCTAAAATACTTGGAACCAAAATTTCAGGGTTTTGTTTGTTTGTTTTTATTTTTGTTTTTTGGGGGGTTGGTTTTTTTTCAAGACAGGGTTTCTCTGTGTATCCTTGGCTGTCCTGGACTCACTTTGTAGACCAGGCTGGCCTCGAACTCACAACGATCCACCTGCCTCTGCCACCCAAATGCTGAGATTAAAGGTGTGCACCACCATGCCCAGTCCCAGATTTTTAAAAATTGAAATGCACATGCATAATGAAATCACTTGGAGAAGGGAAAAGGGACCCTTCTGATCCTCATGGAAAACATCGTAAGGTGCACAGTGGGCGGAGTTCATGCTGTGCAGCTTTCATATTCTTTGTAAAGTGAGTTGAGTCCCATTTAAGAATGACAGACAAGGCAGGGCTAAGTGTTAAGGAGTGTGAAGAAGGTTTTGTGGCAGCTAAGGAGAGTCTGTCCCTACTTAACCACACACTCAAAGCAGCCAAACTACAGGTGTGTTCCAAGAGCACAGGAAATGACCACCACATCAGCAAAATTCTTTAGAGATTCCATGTGATCCAAGAGTTAAGGCAGAGAAAGAAGTTGGGTACCCATGGCCAAGGATCATCATTCATGGGTCTAGAAGTAGTGAAGTTGTGTGGAAGACAAGGGCAGGCCAGCACAGCCCCAACCCCAGGAATGATAATGATTACTAAAGGACAACCAACAAAGATTGTCAAATTACCCATTTGTTTTGCACTGTGAACACTTGAAACCCTTATTTGGCTTCTACGTAATTTTTATAACCTTCTAAATGTATCTGTGTTTCAACTGTGGACTGACACAGCATCTCAGGTATAGAATTTTCCACTTGTGGTTAGATTGGTATGTGTTGGTTGAGTAGATTATTATTAGGTGGTTAGACAATGGGTGGATGCAGGCGTGCGTAAGTGAATGGTTAGGTGATGGGTGAATATATGGATGATGCGTGGTAAATGAGTAGGGAATGGCTAGATGGATAGATGAGTGGATGTGTGGGCAGATAGATGGATGGATGTGTGGATGGATGGATGGATGTGTGGATGGATGGATGGATAGGCTGGTAGATGGGTAGCTGTGTGGATGGATGGATAGGCTAACAGATGGTTTGGTTGGTGGATACATGCATGAGGACAAGGGCAGTTTGGGGTGTGATAAGGGAGATGACAGCCTTAGCAGATGGGGACTGAAAGGAAAAGACAGGGCTCTGGGCCTGTTTGGAAAGCATCCAGTGGTCATCAAGCCCCAAGGGGGGCTATCCTTGGGACTACATGGGTGGACAGGGTAAAGAGGTGTGCATCAGGTTTTAAAAAGTCACAGACCTCAGACCAGGGCCAGGGAAACACACATCCTGACTTACAGTCCCTGGATTCCATCTCAAGGCCTGGTTGTTACAAACCATTAGTAGGAATATTAATTCTTTTCATTGACCTCAGTTCTTTATCTGACATAAATGGATATTGAATGCTGAACAAGTGTCCTTTGCTCTGCGTTAGAATATTAATACCAACAAATTTTTTGATCAATGAAAAATGGGGAAGCATGACAATGCATCAGGTGTCCATCAAAGGATGTTAATGGTGGCCATGGCCACAGATTTGTAATATATGCCAAATCTTCTTCCCTCATATTTGATTTCCTCAAGTAAAAGAAAACCAGTAATAAAACAAAAACACAGCCTGACTCATAGTAGGTGTTTACTTAGAGTTCATTCTTTTCTTGAGCCCTCACACAACTCCCTGGAATAGATGTTGGTAATTCCACTTTTATATGAAAAATGAGATACTCAGAAAGACAAATTCCTTCACTGAGGAATATGTGACAGGGTTATGGCAGACAGGGTTTGAACCCAGCCATCTAGATTACAAGCTGGTGATCCCCTTCCTTTACGTCTAACAGTCCATCCAACTCTAAAATTCCAGGCCTGCTTCCTCGATGTAACCTTCTGCACTGCACACAAAGCTGCCAGATTCTGAAAAACTGTAAACATGACATGAATATAGTGGGTTCTTTGTTAAAGTTACAACATATTAAATGTTGTCATCGAAATTGTTTTCTCTAGTTCAAAAAGGCTCTGGGTCCATCTAACACCATGCTGTGACTGATGACTGCCGCTGGCACAATTTCATACAAGCCTTTTGCAACACTAAATATTTTCGCAATACTGAAGATATCCCACCAACTTTATAGTGCCAAATAGCCCGGGGACCAATCAGTCCTCCAAAATAATCATTTGTATTAATGCCTTTAATCAGAATGATTCTACTGATGTAGAGATGTCTTTTGCATAACTGTTCAGTAGGGATTCAGAAGAATGAGCAAGGGTGGGTAGATGTGTGCATGTATAGTCAATGGTTAGGTTGGTAAGTGGTGTGTGGATGGATGCATAGATAGATAGATAGATAGATAGATAGATAGATAGATAGATAGATGATAGATGACAGATGGGTGGGTAAGTTGATGGTGGATGAGTCAAGGGATGGATGGATGAGGGCACACATGAATGAGTGGATGGATAGATTAATGGGTACAAGGATAAGACTATTATGGATGGATGGATGGATGGATGGATGGATGGATGGATGGGTAGGTGGATGATACATAGAGGATGGGTAGTTTAATGGATGAATAAATGGGCAGGTAGATGATGGGTAGATAGACACCTAATTCTGGTTTCCTTGACAGCAGTGTGGTACCGGAGAATGAGATATAAACTATGTCTGCAGAAGTATGTGCATGGGTCTTGACTGTGTCACCAGTGATACAGGTGACCCCCAAAACATGTCACATCACCCTCTCCAGCCTCAGTTTTCTCATCTGAAAGTGAGAAGTAAATTAAGGTCACTCTCAGCTCAGAGTGTCCAGGATTTTGCTGTCTTCTAAGTCCACATTTTGGAAAAACAGAGATGTAAGAAATTCAAAGGCTCCAAACATCAAGTTCTGACGGAGAAATCCCAATAAATGTCAAGAGTCCTGGCAAGTCTTGCCCAGATTCCTCACATGCTTATTAGTGGGGATAATTTTCAGCCTCCTTAAAATACTTTATGACAGGCTCAACAAGTGAAGAAACATGGATCTGAGAAAATTGGCCAACACTTTTCCAACCCAAAGCAGAGTGGCCCCCTGGGGGAGAGATGTTGAGCTGTTTGAAAACAAGCACTTATGGAACAAATTGTCCAAAAAGATAGAATACAGAAACACGTTGGCTGCCCTTGATGAGTTTAGATCCCAGCCTTGGGGGACTGAGGCTCGGAAGCAGCCCAGAGAAAAAGTCAGGAGGAGACTCACTCAGCCTTGGTGCATTCCTGATAAAGTGAGAGAGACGGATCTTGCAATAGAGTGAGGCAGGCAGACTGGTTTACATCCTGCGTTTGTTGTTCTTGACTGAAATTGTTCTGAACAAGCCAGTCTTCCTAGTCTCCATATGTGAATTTAGTCAAGGGCACAATGACCTCAGAGGCTCTCTGCCTGGCTTTGAGTAGACATACATTAGTGCTGGCCTACTGTCTTGTCCACTCCAGTCAGGTAGATAGATGTCTAGGTTCCTTATCCCTTACTTATCCCCCTCAGTGGCAGCATGGGAGCTGTATCCACTGGAGAGGGGGAGCCAGTATTATTCCAGTAACTCACTGGTCAGGCGATTGAACAAAATCAGTGGATGATTCTATCTTAGAACATAAGGTGGAGAACAATTGAGAAAGATACACAACATTACCTCTGTCTCTTGAAATTACACACACACAAATGTGTACCCATACATACATACATATACAGACAGTAATATAGAAAATATGCATACTATATATATAAAACATATGTGTTTATATATGTATACATATATACAGATAGCATATATAGACACATACACACATACACAGATAGATAGCAATAATAAAGAGGCAGAGACAAGATGCTCCACTGGTAGATGTGAAAGGGCAGAGTGTATCCACTGACTTGGGGATTGGAAGCATGATTCTGCATCAAGGGGCAAACTGTCCCTGCTATGTGAGCCTTGACCACCTCTGTCCCAGCCAACTCTCTTTAGAGCCCATATCTCGCCAGCCTCTGACCATAGAGCCAGATTTTTACGGGGCAAGAAGAAAGGATACAACAGTGAAGAAATGGAGTTCAAAAGGTCTCTGTTCTCCCACATTCAACTTCATTTTTCCTGGGGTTAGAGAGATGGCTCAGTGGTTGAGAGGACTGACTGCTCTTCCAGAGGTCCTGAGTTCAATTCCCAGCACCCACATGGTGGCTCAAAACCACATGTAATGGGATCTGATTTCCTCTTCTGGTGTGCATGAGAACAGAGCATTCATAGACATAAAATAAATACATAAATGTCTATAATTTCATTTCCCAGTGATTAAAGTATTTTACCAGACCTAGGTTTCACACATCACCTTTCTCTGAGGACTGCTATAAAAAACCAGGCTGAAGAAATGGCTCAGCGGCGAAGAGTGTGCATTGCTTTTTGCTTTTGCAGAGGACCAGTTTGGTTTCCAACACCCACAACAGGTGACTCACACCTGCCTGTAACCCCACTTAAGGAGATCTGACACCCTCTGCTGGCCTCTGCATCACCTGCACTCATGGGCACATAACACACACAAACATGTGGACATAGGTATAATTTAAAAATAAATCTTTTTTTTTTTTTAATGAAAGATCTGGCCACATATCAGAGATTCCATATGCATGCAACTGTCTTAGCACAGTGCCTGGCTATCAGTTTAAATGAGAGATAAATGAAGCCTTTCCTTCTGATGACTTATTCAGAGGCAATTTGTTGTATCTCTAAAGTAAATTCTAAAATGGTGTCAAGCCAAAAGTACACACAGGAGAAAGGATGGCGTCTTCAGCAAATGGTGGGGCCAAGCTGGATAGTTTATGTATATAGAAGAACCCAGATAGGTCCATGCCCATCGCCTGCGCAAAAATCAACTCCAAATGGATCAAGGACCTCAATGTAAGATACCCTGAATCTGATAGAAAAGAAAATAGGGAGCATGGTTGAGCTTACTGGCACAGGACCCCGATAGTACAGGCATTAAGACCAACAATTAGAAAATGGTACCCTGTGAAATTAAAAACTTTTATACAGTAAAGGGCACCATCATTTGAGCAAAGAGGAAGCCTACAGAATGGGGGAAGTGTTTGCCAATTGTACATCTGATAGAGGGTTAGTATATAGATACACAAAGAACTTAAAAAGCTGAACATCAAGAAAACAGACAACCTAATTTTAAAATGGGGTATAGAACTAAATAGAGTGCTCAAAAGATGAAACACCTATGTCCGAGAAACACTTAAATACTGGGCAACATCCTTTGTCATCAGGTAAGTGCAAATCAAAACTACGTGTAAGTTTCATCTTACAGGAGTCAAAATAGCTAATGTCAATGAAACAAATGACAGCACATGCTGGCAAGGACGTGGGGAGAGGAGAGCATTTAGCCATCGCTGGGGGAGTGTAAACTGGTACAATCACTATGAAAAGCAGTGTGGTGGCTCCTTGGGAAACTGGGAATAACCGACTACAAGCTCCAGCAATACCATTCTTGGGCTTACACTCCAAGGACTCCACATTCTATTACAGAGACTCACATTCATCCGTGTTCTTTGTTGCTTTCTTCATAATAGCTAGACACAAGGAACAGTCAAGATGCCCATCAACTAAAATGGATAATGAAAATACGGTACATTTATATAATAGAATATTATTCAATTGTTAAGAAAAATAAAATTTGGAGACCAGTGCATCATTTTACCCTCATCAGAGAAGCTACTTCTTGCATTAGGTGGCAATTAACGCAGAGACCCACAACTGGACAGTGTGCAGGGAGTGAGAGAGGCTTTGGAGTGCTCAGGCCTGAAGGTTCTCTCAGCACTCGGGGATCTGTATAGAAGAGAAGGTGGAAAGACTAAGATCCAGAGGTGAGGTGGTGGTTGATTTTAAGGAAATAGGGTTTCCCAGATGCACATAGAGACTCAAAGGGACTGTGGCCGCATGCGCGAAGTCTGGACAAGGCCAGGCCAGATAAAATCTCCAGCATGAAGCAGGGGGAAGTGGGCACAAAGTTCCACCCTGAGCAAAGATGTTTCACAAATGACAGCTGCTATGAGAGGGAAAGCAGCCTTCTTCAGGGGAGAGACACTGCATGGATGAGCCACACTCCAGGGCAGACCCTGTGGTTGAGAACAGTCAGCCAGCACAAAGCGGACTGCATGTTTTCTGGTGGGTAGTCTTCCTTCCTTCCTTCCTTCCTTCCTTCCTTCCTTCCTTCCTTCCCTTCTTCTTCTTCTTCTTCTTCTTCTTCTTCTTCTTCTTCTTCTTCTTCTTCTTCTTCTTCTTCTTCTTCTTCCCCCCCCCTCTCTCTTTCTCTTTCTTAAAGAGACTGAAAGAACATGCAGTCGGATGGTCAGTGTGGAAGACCTGAGAAGAATGCTGGGATAGGAAAGAATGTAATAAAAATACTGTTTGAAATTCCCAAAGAATAAATTTAATGGGGGTGGGGGAAGGGTGGGAAATGAATGTGACATAAAATAAATAAATAAAATAAGGTCACAATTTCTTGCAGTTTAAGCCACATGTTTGTTTTTAAAATGTGTAGATGATCGCCTGAGAACTCAGTGATGAAATCAAATCCCAGAAGGGAGTAACCGTTTTCTGATGGGTGGGTGCCACATTTATGTGAAAGGCCAGAGCAGTACACGAACTTGTCAGGGTTGATTTCCATCCTGAACTTCTCAAGGAGGAAAGAAACCTCTGGAGATGAGATCGGGGCTGAGTTCTACGAGAGCAATACGCACGTGCAGCTCTCTCTTGCTGTGCATTACATCACCGCAGGTGGGACCTTTATTTGTTTCACAAGCCAATTGGGAGTTTTTGCTTACATGCAGTACTGAGATACCCAGGGAAGTCAGTGAGCATGCACCATTCTTCTCTAGGTGGCGTTCTGTATTCTGCATGTGTTTGAAGACTGTAAATTTGTCCGGACATATTTTTATTTCTTTGTATCTATAGTCAGTCATTGAGGGTGACTTTCTTGAAACAACTCCAAGAAGAACCAGTAACATGCGTTGCCTTATGTAGAGTGCTCCCCACAACAGGGTTTCTTTAGTTTTGCTTTTTAAATTGTGGTACAATCTCATGCCACTACATTGGGCCTATTTTTGGGGATGAGGGTGTTCCTGAGACAGGATTTCCTTGAACTCACAGAGATCCGCCTGCCTCTGCCTCCCCGAGTGCTGGGATTACAGGTGTGCGTCCCTGAGCCCGGCTTACATCGATCCTCTTAAATAGGCCCAAGTAAGGTGAGCAGTGCGAAGTACTCTGACACTGCCGTGCCCCCTGGGAGGTCTGTAGGTTTCTGAATTCCTGTAATCATGTCACAAAAGTGCAAGCCCAAGGGTGACAAATGATGGGCTTGGATCTGGGAGTAGCAGGGCCACCAGGCTCCAGAAGACCCCGAATGGCTATCCTGAAGAGCAGTGGTTCTCAGCCTTCCTAACGCTGCGACCCTTTAATACAGCTCCTCATGTTGTGGTGACCCCAAGACATAAAATTCTTTTCGTTGGTACTTCATAACTGAAAATTTGCAACTACTATGAATTGCAGTGGAAAGATCTATGTTTTACCTATGGTCTTAAGCAACCCCTGTGAAAGGGTTGTTTGACCACTCCTCAAAGGGGCTATAGAGCCTTCTGTGCATTCAGGGTCAATCTGCCTAAAGACATGAACATGGGAATTGGCACCTGTCTTTCATGTGTATCCCATATTCTCCCAGTTAATCTTCAGTAAGGAACCTCACTTAGCTGCTTTTGGGGATTGAATTTTTGTTCCCTAAAAGTCACGTGGTGTAATCCTAACTTCTGGTTATCTGGAACTCTGATATACATGAAGACAGGGTCATTGGGAAGGTGATGGAGTTTAAAAGAGGCCGCTGAGGTGTATGCTAGCCTCAGCTCTGCCGCTGTGACAAAAATATGCTGACAAAAAGCATCTGGTAGGACGGAGGGTTTATTTGGTTTACAATCCCGGGGTCACAACAGTCCATCACTGTGGGGAAGCCAGAGCAGGAACACGTAGGCTGACTTTATTAGTGACCAGGAAGCAAGTGTTCAGGGTCGCAGCACTGCCCGTCAGAACGAATCCTCATTGACCCAACTTCCTTCCACTAGGACCTACTTCACGGCAGTTCTACCACCTCCCAGGGAGCACTGCAGGCTAGGGACCAAGTCTTTAACATTATGAGCTTTGGGGGGGGGGGACATCTCAAAGCCCAGCACTATGGTTCAGGTACTTCTTTCTCATCAGGACCACAGCCTCTGGAGCATACTCCGGTTCCTCTTCCCCTCCACTGCATCCTCCTCATTGCTGTCAGAAGCATTTTAGAAGCACCCCCTCTGTCCCCACATATGAAGAATGTGCACTCAGTGGGCAGCTTTTGTTGTTGTTGTTGTTGTTATTTTTGAGCCAGGGTTTCTCTGTGTAGGCCTGGCTGTCCTGAAACTTACTCTGTAGACCAGGCTGGCCTCGAACTCAGAGATCCGCCTGCCCCTGGCTTGCGTGCTGGGGCTAAATGTGCCACCGCACCTGGCTAGAGTTCAGCTTTGTTAGTTCATCTTCATCTTGGGCTTTGTTTTTTCCAAGCAAAGTTCATGGATAAGTTCTTACTTTTTAAAAGTGTTTTCAAATTGTAATTTAGTTTTATGTGTGTGGTCGTTTTGCTTGCATGTGTATCTGTGTACCATATGTGTATAGTGGCCTTCGAGGCCAGGAGATGGTCGTAGATGCCATGGAACTGGAATTGCAGACAGTTGTGAGCATCCATGTGAGTGTTGGGAATCAAACATACGCCTTCTATAGAAGAGCCGGTGCCACTAACCACCGAGCCGTCTCTCCCTCAGTTGGCTCTCTTTTTACATGTAGTTTTCTTCCCCAAAAACTATACTGGTAGGAGGGCTCATGTTTCAGGCTTATCCACCAACCGCCAGACTCAGGCAGTGAGTAGCTGCCTCACACTCATGGCTCAGATGACTTATAATGTGTGTGAAGCTACGTTACAGCCTAAGTCCAAACTTATATGTGGTTTCTCAAGACAGACCGTAAGGAGTCGGGAAGTGAACAAAGGAGGATGGGATTTGAGCTGCCCTATTGGTTACAGCAGAGGAAGGCACGCTTCTTATTTTGGCCTGGGACTTCTTGGAACCAGAGTGCGAGGTGGAGGCCTAGTAGCTGCTGGTGAGATGTGGTCCTCAGAGGCCGTGGTGGGAGATAGAGAGAATAGAACCAGGAAATAGAGAAAACCAAGGCAAGCACATGGCTTTGTGCTGGTCTCCACTGGGACTCCATCCCTTTCTGCTAACTAAAGAGCTAGTCACAAGAGCCTCAAGCACTCTGTTCCAAGAAAGCATTTTTATCTTCTCTTTCTTCATCCATCAGGATCTCCCAAGGGTCAAGGGTGTGAAGCTATAATCCTCAAGTCATTTCCCGTGTTTCTGAGATGCCCAGATGCACTGGATGCAGAAGGTAGAGAGGGGGCAGAGAGCTGGGTTGTGGAACTTGGAACTTGGGAGCCACAGACACAGCTGGAAGAAAAGGCTGGGCAGGAGGCACACAGCCCAAGACTTGTCAAAACAGCCAGTCCAAGTTCATCGTTTTCCAGGAAGAGCCGAGGACACTCGTGCTTGATGACACTCTTTATTTTCAGTCTTTCAGTAACACTTTTGACAACTGGTTTACTCATCGCCTATGAAGTTCAAGACTCTGCGTCAAGCATCGTGCTAGGCTAAGCAGTCTTGACTTGCGTTTGGAAAGACTTGGTCACTTTCCTATCAGGTGCATGTGCTTAGTGAAAACTCTCAGGTTTTGCTGTTGTTTTTTGTTTGTTTGTTTGTTTGCTTGCTTGCTTTTTGGAGTTGCTGGCCATGATTTCAGACACTCCAGCCTCCAAAATGGGAAGCCAGGGCTAATCTCGTTAGGAGGCTTTTGATTTATAATTCATCTTGGGTCTCATTTTCACAGTAATCAGCAGAAACGATTAGAGACATTGTGTGCTTGGATCTGGATCAGGCAACCTTTCTGCCAGGACACAGTATACACAATGTATCCAGCCTGGCCTCTGGGGACAATAACAAACACATTGGTAGGACTGGCCTCCTTTGAAGTTCTGACAGAGCATCCTAATATGGGTGGTTGTGGCTGGCCGGTGGCCCCTATGCAGCCTGTGTGTCAGCAATGTGCCAGGGACAAGACCTATTTGTAGACAACAGGCAGATCAAAGGTGACTTTTCCAAGGTGCAGACAAGTGGGGCAGACTCTGGTGAAATAATTATCTCCTTCATCCTGGTCATGAGACTTCTGGTGAGCTGTGCCAAGGCAGGCATGCTCAGCCCCATCTGGACTGTGCAGAGCTCAGCCACTGAATGGGTCTCTGCAGTCTCTGGTGAACTGAGCATCTCTCCATTCTACTGATGAAGACACTGAGGCCTGGAGGTGGAATGGCCATAGATAGCACGCCTCCTGACCTGTTCCCATGGCCACACCACTGCTGCCCTCTGGAAGGTGACCTAAAGAGTTGTCACTATCCAGGGAAGTAAGCCACGAGCAGCCTCAGGCAGGTGACCACAGGACCGGGATCTGAAGAGACCACAAGACAGAGCTTAACTAAGTATAAACCCAGTGTGTCTGCGCATGTCCCAATCACATAGGGTGAGGCACTGAGACGGGACAGGAGGAGACAGAGATCCCACCCTTTCCCATGAGTCTCTGCTCAGGACATCCCAGAGCTCAGGTGCACCTCAGTTCATCAGAGGTAGGAAAGACACTCTGAAGTGTGCACATTCTGTTTCTAGCGTTGTGATTGGGAGTGCCTGAGGGAAAGAGTGCCAGGCCCTTGGTTGAAGTCACAGGAGCAGTTTAAGGCTACATTTCCCCTCAGGCCAGGGGTTGAGACAAGCAACTCCTTCCCTTCTTCCCTCTCACCCACAGCCCACCTGGTCCTAGGCCTCTGGAAGCCTTAGGCCCCAACTGCATCCCCCCTCAGAACCTGCCAGATCCAACTCTTTTTCTCTGAACAGGAAATGGGACTGAGACTGTCTTCGTGCCGGAACAACTGACAGTCAGCCTCCCTGAGGGTCTCTATGGGCCCTTGATCATTGCACAATTAATTTGACCATAAATCCAAATTAAGAGGGGGGAAAAAAGCCTCCCTAAGCCCACACCCTCCATCAAATTAGTGTTTTGTTTTGTTTCAGATCCGCCCATTTGTTATCCAGGCCTTACAATGTCATTTCTGGGTAATTGTTCGTCTAATATCGCTAGTATAATGATTTCATGAGAATTTTACCATCCTTCTCCTGGTCAATGATAATTTTAATGACTGAAAAGACTCCCACAAGGGGACCCCCTGAGGAAAAAAGCGAACTTTCTTCTCTGGCTCTCAGTCAATAGTCAGAAGAGAAAACGGCACATGCCATCAGGGAATGCTCACGCACACACCAGCAAGCAAGAGGCTCTGCCAAGGCCCCAGCTGCACATCTCCTAACTTACTTCTGACTAGCTACCCAAAGGTCAGTCCCCACAGGCTGAGGGCTCAGTCTCCAGGATGGACCACTTCCACTGCCACCTGCAGGTTTGTGTTACCTGTGTTTCTGCTTGGTGAGCCACAAAGCAGGGTTTCCAGAGACCTGTCTTTGGGTGTGGGTTTAGCTCATTTGCTAGCCAATCCGGGGAAGTAATTACGCCTAATGATTTATCATAAAGGGCATTACCAGAGACGGACACTAAGATGTGCTTGGAACATAGTAGGCAGTTTTCTTTGGACCTGACAGTTGTGAGCTGCGCAATGTGGAGGCTAGGAGCACCCAAGTTTCTTGGTGCGTCATCTTTTAGCTATTCAGATAGAAGAAACTCAGTCTTCTGGGGTTTGGACGGTTCCTTATGTTGCCATGATGGATAACATCATTGGCCAGGGGTAGCCACTCAAGCTAAAGATTTGGCAGCAGGGGAGGGACAGTGGTGGTGCTGGAACTGAAAAACCCCCAACTGTCCCAAATTGTTTCTTGGTTTCTCTAGTGACCAGACTTTGTCCCTGAAGTTCCTGGGGGCTGCCTACCATCACCCACTTCATTAGCTTACCAGGAGACACTTCTGATGTTATCTTGCAGATTCCGGGGTGGTCAGCAGCCCTGTGCCAGGAAACAGGGATGAAGAACAAAGACACATTTTGCAATAGCACAGGGACACATTGTAACTGACCCAGTCTGTCTCTTCCTGGTGATTCTCCTGTTCAAGCTTGGTAAATAAACAGAGACGCCTTTCCCCATCTTTTGAAATTTTTTCTTAACTGTAAGTTCCCAGAAGTTGGATTAGTAGATCAAATGGTGTAGACTTTTTTTTTTTTGACTCTTAACAAAATAAACCCAGCCAAGATGCTGGAAGGACGGCTCAGCAGTTAAGAGCACTGACCTCTCTCCGAGGATCCTAGTTTGGTTCCTAGCACCCACATTGGCAGCTCACAACAGTCAGGTCCAAAGGACACTGCATTTCCTCAAATTCTAGTGGTTAGACAAAAGCCAGGATTCCCCGAGAATTTGGGAAATCAGTTCCCCTCTGCCCAAAGAAGCTGTTTCCTGTATCCCTTGTATTGCCTATTTGCACATCAAAGCACATGCTGGCCTCCAGGCTCCCACAATATCACAGGTACCTGTTACCTACTTTAGAGTCCATGCTAGCATCCTTGCTCTTCTCATTTTCTTCCCCAGTGTAACCCTAGCTCTAAGGGACCCAGTGCCTCCTATGGCCTCCATGGATACCTGCGCGCGCACACACACACACACACACACACACACACACGCACAAACACAAACACTTTTTTAAAAATAACCAAATTACTTCATATGCATTATACTAATATCTGCTCACATTCTAGATTTGGAGGGAGTCTCTACACTGTTGTTATGAATCCGCCCTGATCTCACCATGACTCACTGTCCACCATCTTGGGAGGTTGGGTTCCACCTGCTGGTAAGGAAGAGCATTCTCTAGCCACAGAGAGGACAGTGGACACCCATGGTCCCTGCCTGTGCATCTCCAGCTTCCATATGGACAAAGAGGAGGCAGTAGGTGGAAGTGAAGGATGCTACAACACAGTGGCAACACAAAAGCCCAGGATCTTTTGTTCCATGGTCTTTCACTGGGAGAGCACAAGCTGAAAGATAAATTGATGTCCAGTTACAGAACGAAGTCTTGGCAGCTCTAAATGCAAAGCTTAGGCCCTATGTGTTGACCCTGGTGGCACTGGGCCCTATGTGTTGACACACAAGGGAAGGTTGCTCCCAGTTTTATCCTGTATCTTGGTGTCAGGAGACACAGGCGAGGTTGGCCATACAATGCATGTCACAGCTCTGCGATAGATTCCTCATTAAAAGTGCTGAGGGAGCCGGGCAGTGGTGGCGCACGCCTTTAATCCCAGCCCTCGGGAGGCAGAGGCAGTAGGATCACTGTGAGTTCAAGGCCAGCCTGGTCTACAAAGTGAGTCCAGGACAGCCAAGGCTACACAGAGAGACCCTGTCTCAAAAAACTAAAAAAAAAAAAAAAAGTGCTGAGGGACACCGGGCTCTGCTTTTGTGTACGTGTGTGGGTGTGCATGCACATGTGTGAGAACGCATGTGAGGGTCAGAGGTCAACTATGAGGTAGCCTTCCCCAGGTGCTCTTCACCTTATTGTTGGAGGCAAGGTTCCACTGGCCTGGAATTGGCTGCTGAGACTGACAGTGAGTCCCAGGGTCCACCTGTCTCCCCATCACCAGTGCTGGAACCCCAAACTCATGCCACCATGCCCAGATTTTTTACGTGGGCACTGAAGTGAGGTCCGCCTGCTTGCATAGCAAGTACCTGACCCAGTGAGATGTTTGAACTGTCACCCTGGTCCTGAATTACACCTGTAAATGAATTTTTTTTTCTCAAATCCCTCACCAAGACCTCAGGGAACAGTCCAGTGGAACAGCTCATGTGAAAAAATATGCTCCTCCTTCCTGGTGCTTCTATGAACACTCTGGCTTTGCAACCATCTTCCAGCCCTGTCCTTTCCCACGTTCTGCCCTGAATCTAGTGTTCTGTGGGTTCTGATGCCTACCTGCTTTCTGCGTCACTGGCCTGAAGATAAGGCAGGGTTTGCGCTAGGACCTTGGAGGGAGTACAGGATCACAAGCCACCCCTACTGATAGGGTGTCCTTGAGCTAGTGACTGGAAGGCCTGTTTTTAGATTTTCCCAGCCATGAACAGTGACACTGTCTGCCCCCTCAGGAGTGGCAGAGCCAGAAGGGGACTGAAGGACACTTGACAAGTGTATCACTCCAGGGCTGTTCTAGATAAAAAAATTTTTAAAAAAGTAAAAATAAAAATAAAAATAAAAGAGGGAAGATGAACCCTGCAGTTCTGGGCAGTAAAAGATGACTGTGGCTTCAGGGTCTTCCCTGCCCAGCAGCCAAGGCTGCCACACACCTTGCCATCTCTTGGATCTGTTTCATCTGAAAATGGGTGTGGCCATTCCTACTTCTCGGGCTTGCTGGGAAGGGCAAGAGAGCAACGTCTAGAAACCTGGATCGTTTGACAGACAGTAAAAGTGATAAACTACCATTTCCTTTTCTCCTGCCTGGATTTGGCACGTGACTGACTACCTGGCAACAGATTTGGAGGAGAGGACCAGTAAGCGGCAGAGGGTTCAACTGGTCTCTTGCTTTATACTTCAGACAGTCTCTTGGCATCCCATATTTACATAATACGAATTTTATCCTCCCTACCTCTCAAGGAATGGTGGGTTGAAAATGACATGGCCTTCATAGATGTGTGGTCTTGTAGAAAAATACAGGATCCAGGCCTGGAGGATTGGCTCTGTTGGTAAATTACGTGGCTTTGAAACATGAGGACCAGAGTTCAATCCCCAACAGCCACATAGAAATGAGGGCATGTTGGCACAGATTTGTAATCCTGAGACAGGAGGGTTCCTAGAGCTCGCTGACTAGCCAACTTAACCAAATTGGCAAGACCTAGGTCCCAGTGAGAAACCCTGCTTCACAAAACAAATCGGACAGTGCTTGAGGAACAATACCTGAAGCTGAGCTCTGGCTTACCTACCCACCTTCCTGCCTACCTACTTACCTATCTACCTACCTACAGAGAGAGAGAGAGAGAGAGAGAGAGAGAGAGAGAGAGAGAGAGAGGGAGAGAGGGAGGAAGGGAGGGAGAGGGAGGAAGGGAGGGAGGGAGAGAAAGGGATTAATAGCAATGCCCAACTCTCAGGTTACTAACCTTGGATTGGAGAGCTTTTCTGCCTGCCACACACGCAGGCTTCCCTGTTACTAGCGCACTCTTGCTATGCTGGGGAAATAACTCCTTGGTCAGGTCACATCTGGAGCACCCTGATTGAGCCTGAAGATGATGGTTTATTCATGAACAGGACAGCTGTGGCCAGAGAGCTGACTCAGAACTGAGGGTGGATGGGGGGTGGGGGGCAGGCGGTACAGTGAAAGTCATGAGCAACAGGCTTATTCAAGGCACCAATCTTCCTGCAGCCTGAGCCAGGCGTTTGCTCACACACTGACTGTATATTGTCACAAAATATGCATTAATTCATCAAGTAGGACCCAGAGATCAATACTGAGTCAGGATCTGAAATGAAATATCTGTGTGATTTCTACCAAGCATCCTGGCTCCAGCCTGGGTTCAGGCTGGGGAGCTCGCCGTCTTCCTAACTTATTTTGCACTGTGTGTCTGTTTACAAAGTTTGGTTTCCATGTTCAGTCCTTTCCTCAGGAAGCATAGGAGTTTGCATTGGGGACTCTGGAGCTACAGCTCCAGAGCCCAACGTCAGTGTCCCCTGCCTTCTGACCCTGTGATCTTGCGAGTGGCTTGCCCTCTGCTTGTCTCAGTTTCCGCAGCTGGAACATGAGGATGCTAACAGTGTTTGAGGCTAATGTGGCAGGGGTTTTTGAGAGTCTTTGTATTAGTACGGAAGACACACACGTGCAGAGGAATGCTGGGCACGCAGTGAGGGCTCAGGAGATGCAGCTGTTATCACTAGTCTATATTTATTTCCTCACTTGTGAAAGGATAAAAGTTGAAGAACAATTAAAACACATTAAAGGTTGGTATGCCAGGAAGGGAGATAAATGAGCGGTTTGCATAAACACGAATTAAGAGAGACACACTCGAGTAAGAATTGTTCCCTGCTGAAGACAGCAACCATCTGGAAGGAATTAAAGGGGGAGGGGGTGGGTCATGAACAGAGAACACTCGGTGACGGTTGGAAGGAGATAATTCACTCCGCTGTTCATAAATGGCCCCAAAGGAAGGACATTGCTCTAGGCTTGGCCAGCAGGAGTTGGATGACACCCCCCCCCCAAATTTGGCTTCACAAACAGTGATCTGATTGGTCTAGGTACCTAAACTATCTAGGCCATCCCAGTGAACAACCACATCACCTTGAAGAGGCTGCTGCAGGAACAGATTTACACTAGTAAGGTGCCACTGTCTGTCTGTGGGATGAACAATAAGAAAACTGTGATGCACAGTAAAGTAGGGGTATATTGAAACTGGCTCTCTTATACATCTGTGCTCTAAGTATGAACTAGCATGATTTGAGAAGAGTCATTTGACTGTGATTTTTTTGTATGTGTGGTTTGTTTTGTTTTGACTTTTGAGACAGAGAGAAAGTGGTCTCATTCTGTAGTTCAGGCTGGCCTATAGTTTATATTATGTTACCTAGGCTGGCTTCAAGCTCATGGCAATCCTCCTGCCTCAGCCTCCCTAGGCTTTGTTGTGAGCCACCACATCTGGTTATGGGATTTTTTTAAACTCATAAAAATGTCTATATATCTTTCAACCTACAAATACAACTTCTGAGATTTTGTTGTTATTAAAATCTTGAAAGAAAGACACACACACAGACACACACACATACACACACACACAGAGAGAGAGAGAGAGAGAGAGAGAGAGAGAGAGAGAGGGAGGGAGGGAGAGAGAGACCTGCATGTATTTGCTAGGATAAATACATTTCCCTTCCAGAAACTCTTTGCAGTCAACACAATTACAAGAGACTAAGAGAAAGATGGTAAAAATTCCTGTGTGAATAATTACACTATTAAATGGAAAACTGCAGAAATGGCATTGTAAAGCCTGGGTCTGCAAATGGATAGAGCTAGAAAAGCAAAGCAAACAGTGCTTGGATGGAGGGTGTGGGCTTGGGGAGGAGTTTCTTCCTTGAAATTGGATTTGTGTTCAGATTGGTTGTGCAATGATCAAGGACCCACGGGGACTCCCTGGGATGGGGGAAGGTGATTGTCAGCAGTTCCTCCATATGGAAGCAGTCTTAGCTCCATTCCCTGGACAAAGAGAAAGGCCTGGAGCCTGCAGGTACCAAAGAAAGGTCAGATGGGCAGAGCCTGGGCCCTTCAGGGCTGGGAAGGAGAAATAAGAAAAAACATTGCTTGGCTTCCTACCTGGACTCTGGGCAAATGCAGCCTTAAACTGCTCCTGTGACTTTGACCCAGGATCCCATAGTCACATTAGAACCAGGGTGTCCTTCTTACCTCTGATGAACTGAGGTGCACCTGAGCTCTGGGATGTCCTGAACAGAGACTCATGGGAAAGGGTTGGGATCTCTGTCTCCACCTGTCCCGTCTCAGTGCCTCACCCCATGTGATTGGGACATGCGCAGACACACTGGGTTTATACTTAGTCAGTTCTGTCTTGTGGTCTCTTCAGCTCCCGGTCCTGTGGTCACCTGCCTGAGGCTGCTCATGGCTTACTTTCCTGGATAGTGACAACTCTTTAGGTCACCTTCCAGAGGGCAGCAGTGGTGTGGCCATGGGAACAAGTCAGGCGGCGTGCTATCCATGGCCATTCCACCTCCAGGCCTCAGTGTCTTCATCAGTAGAATGGAGAGATGCTCAATTCACCAGAGACTCGGAGACCCATTCAGTGGCTGAGCTCTGCAGAGCCCAGATGGGGCTGAGCATGCCTGCCTTGGGCCAGCTCACCCGGAGTCTCATGCCCAGGATGAAGGAATTTATCCTCTGCCAGGCTCTACCAGTCCATACCCTTGTTCAGCCTGTAAGAGATGGTTGACAGGCTAGAACAAATACAGAAGGCAGCCAGGAGGCCTGGAGGCTACTCCCAGTCTTGAGAAAATGAACAAGGGAAGTGTGGCTTTTAAGTAGAAAAGATCCCACAGATTAAAGAGGTGGCGAATTTCTTTGAAATTCTGAAGGGCCGCCTTGTCAGGAATGTGAGGGTTCTATATGCTACCGAAGGGAAAGATCTGTGGATAGAAACCTTAGCTCATCCAAATATGAACAGAATGCAAAATATTCCGATAGTCAGAAGTGACTGAAGGCGGAGGGGCTGGAGGAGCACTTGGTGGTGACTTTTGTGGGTCAAAGCAATGACAGAAAGTTGAAGCAGGGCCCCAAGGCTTCACTCAGCTCCACACCCGGGACCTTATCTTGAGTGACTTCTTTTCTCCAAGAGGGATCACCACAGATGCTGTGTGATCCCATAGGCAGAAGGAGCACAACAGCAGATTATCATGTGGTCCAAGAACCGTCATCACTAGAGCCTTCACTACCTTCTCTCCCTTCCACAGCCAGAATTCACGTCATGAGACTTGAGAGACCTCAGAACCAGAGCCAGGACTTGAATCTTCACATTGCCCCTTATTCACAGGGCTGGCAATCCGAGCCAACAGCGGATTGATACCCCCAAACATCCTTATTCCAGCCAAGAGATCTAATAGGGAGAAACCTGAGCAAAGCCAGTCAATCTTGGGGTTTGGCCTGCCTCTCTCCTCAGGTGTCAGCGACAGTGGCACCCCACATTGCGTGCCACCTGCCACGGTCCGTCTCAGTTGGGTATAGGTCCTTGGGAATGGGAGTTCAAAGTTCCAGAGTGGACATCCTGCCACGTATCAGCAACATCTACAGGTGATTATAGTGACAAATAGGTTTGGGAGCCACTGGATGAAGCACTCAGTATCAGCCATCCGTCCCTTTCATTCACATCTTATTGAGCACCTGCTGTATGCTGTAGACTTGCCTGTTATTATCTGGACCTTCCTGACCAATCCTTCTCACTCCTCACTTCTTCTACAGTGTCCCGGCCTCGAAGCTCCCCAGATGACTTGAAGGTGCTGACTAGGAATGTCAACAGGCTGAACGAGAGCTTCCGGGACATGCAGCTACGGCTGCTGCAGGCTCCACTGCAGACAGACTTGACAGAACAGGTGTGGAAGGTTCACGATGCGCTGCAGAACCAGACAGACTCACTGTTGGCCCTGGCAGGCTTGGTGCAGCGGCTGGAGGGCACACTGTGGGGGCTGCACGCTCAGGCGGCACAGACTGAGCAGGCGGTGGCCCTGCTGCGTGACCGAACAGGACAGCAGAGCGACTCCGCACAGCTGGAGCTCTACCAGCTGCAGGTGGAAAGCAACCGGAGCCAGCTCCTGCTGCAGCGGCACGCGGGCCTGCTGGACAGGCTGGCGCGCAGGGTGGGCGTCCTGGGCGAGGAGCTGGCAGATGTGGGTGGAGCACTCCGTGGCCTCAACCACAGCCTGTCCTATGACGTGGCCCTGCACAGCACGTGGCTACAGGACCTACAGGTGATGGTAAGCAATGCCAGCGCGGACACTCGCCGCATGAGCCTAGCGCACATGAGCATGGAGATGCAACTCAAGCAGGAGCTGGCCATACTCAACGTGGTGACCGAGGACCTGCGTCTCAAAGACTGGGAACACTCTATCGCCTTGAGGAACATCACCCTTGCCAAAGGTACTTGAGTGATCCAACCCTGTCTATAGTGCCTCCTGCCTACGCTCACCCCACCACACCTCTGCAAAGTTCCTCCCAAGGGCTCATCCTGGAGTGACAGTTAAAACTCACACCTTCACCTTTAAAGGCTTACACTGTATGATTCTAGAATGTTCTGCCCAAATGACATGTGCCCATTTCCAGGGCCTACCTAGGTCCCTCTGCTGAGTAAACCTCCCTGGTGCAGAGAATAACTAAGCATCCATAACCCTAGGCAGGAAAACAACCAAGGGTCGACGATGGTGAGAGCTGAGGTGGTCAGAGATTGGGTGAGCATTCTGCAGCCTTCAAGAGACAGAAAGAGGGTCCTACTATAGGCATGGCAAGAGGGCAGAGGGCCCCTCCAGTTACAAAAGTTCAAATGAGTGGAGCTCCAAAGATTGGAGAATTCCAAACTTGAACCTGGTCTGCTAGGCTGTCAGAAAAATATGTTTGGCCAGGCAGTGGTGACACACACCTTTAATCCCAACACTCAGAAGGCAGGGACAGGTGGATCTCTAAGTTTGAGGCCAGCCTGATCTACAGATGGAGTTCCAGGACAACCTGGACTACACACAGAACCCCTGTCTTGAAACACACACACACACACACACACACACACACACACACACACACACACACACACACACACTTTGTCCAGGTAGAGTAATTTAAGTTCATTACATTTATTTGCTAAATACAATTAATTGGCTGTTTGTGCTGGCACACGCCTGGAAGCATGGGTCTTGGCAAATAGAGGTGTAAAGATCAACAGATGGGAGCTAGACTGGTCTGTGCGAGAAGGCCCTGTATGTGGATGAATGAAGTCACTGATGAGTGCTTACTACTGCGGTGTGTCCAGAGTGCTCCTGTGTGCTTCCATGGTTTTCCATACTGCTGTTGGACTGGCCTTCCTGCCATAATTCTATCTGATTTGTCTCTAACTTATTCCTTTCTAAACATGTATGTACACATTTACACACACACACAAACATATACACACATGCCTATACATACCTGTATAATCACACACACACCTGAGTGTATAACTCACACGCACATACACATGCATGCCTAGACACAGTCACAAACACAGATACTTGCATGCATAGCCCACATGTGTTCATACGCTCATACACAGATAACTGCATGTACATACGTAGGCATATACGTGCACAAGTACACATATAGATACCTCCATGCATAATTCACCAACACAAACACACATATGCAAACACCTGCATGCACATAATTCACATGTATGTGTATACATATATGTGAATGCATAACTCATAGATAATACACATGTGCATACATACACAAGCACAGATACCTAGATGCATAGCTCATATATATGCACACGTACAGTCAGACACAGATACCGCTTTCCTCCTCTTTGCATTTTTTTTCTGGTTCAGAATCCATAAAAAAATATTCAAGTGTACATGATGAGAACATTTACATTGTCTTTGAGATTGCCCCAAATATTTTTCAGTCCCTCACATGGCTTTGCAGTTTTCTATGGATTTTGACTCCAGTTCATCTTCTGTAGACATTCACAGCAAAGCATTGTTTTCTGCTTTGAATTTTTCAGCATCAGTGAGGTCTGTAAAAGAATCTGCCTGTGAGATTTAAAGACACAGAGAACTTAGGTTACCAGAGAAAGAGGCATCCCTGGAGGAGGAAGGAAAAATCCGTGAGGGAGACATGCCAGAAAACATTGGTACCACAAGCCCTGAGGCAGGCCACCCAGCCCTACACAGATGGCTAAAATACAAGCTTTCTAGAATTCCTTGGAATGAGAATAGGCCTCTGAAACCTCCTGTGTTGTAGTGGAGAACCACAGGGCCCCCCGAGAGGGGAAATGACTTATCCAAGTCAAATGTCAAACCTCTTGATTAAGGAAAACAAGTTTTCAAAGCAGCTTTATCTGGCAGCTGCTTTATTTTCGATAGGAAGCACCATCTAGTGGTTGGAGAAGGGAGGCCCCCCCCACCCCAGTGCCTTCTGTCAGGTGTGGAGTAAAGGAGTGGGGGCTGGGTGCCAGCTCTGACACGGGCACTCTGGCTTCCAGTCAATAGAAGCAGACAGTTGGGGTGCATGGAGCCACTTGTAAAAACGAGTGTACCTACGAAGGTTTGGGTACGTGTACAGATCCTGGGTGGGTTGTATGAGCTTCGGCCCTCTCACCCTCCTCAAAGCGGATGCAGGGTACTCTGTGAAAGTGAGTAGATTAATGCATCCTGGCCCCATTCCTTTCTTTGCCCTTGAGGGTCCTTCCAGCAGGGCTGCCCCTATATTTCTTGGGGGCGCTCTTCTCCTGGCTGCGGAATGGAGCTGCGGGCCCTGCCCTCTCCCTGTCTTAGGTAGAGATCTTTTGACTGAGGCGGGAGATACCTTGCTCTTATGTTGTAGTAAGAGTAGATGCGCGGGGCCCTGTAGCATCGAGAAACTGAGGCAGAGAGTCAGTGAGCAGGGCCTGTGTGGGCTCAGATGGTACACAGACCTTGTCCCAATCCCTTTCACACTGTGGTCTACCTCCCAAAATGAGAAGCAAGACACATGACTATAAAAAAGCTGAGAAGTAAAAAAGACTGACATGGACAAGGCTGCCCAGGGGTCACCTCAGAATGCCATCTGTGGGTTGGCAAAGCTGTAGAGGGCTCAATTCCTGGAGCCCGGGGTTCAGGAAGAGATGAACAGTGAAATGGGGTGAGGTGTGTGGGATGGGTGGGCTTTAGCCATAGAGATCTGTGCTAGGTTTCCTTCACTGCTGGGCTTGACCTGGAGGGGAGAGAGCTGGGTGCAGGGTGGGCATGGGGTGAGAGGACGTGTGATGGAGGAGAGAGCTGGGTGCAGGGTGGGCATGGGGTGAGAGGACGTGTGATGGAGGAGAGAGCTGGGTGCAGGGTGGGCATGGGGTGAGAGGACGTGTGATGGAGGGGAGAGCTGGGTGCAGGGTGGGCATGGGATGAGAGGACGTGTGATGGAGGGGAGAGCTGGGTGCAGGGTGGGCATGGGGTGAGAGGACGTGTGATGGAGGAGAGAGCTGGGTGCAGGGTGGGCATGGGGTGAGAGGACGTGTGATGGAGGGGAGAGAGCTGGGTGCAGGGTGGGCATGGGGTGAGAGGACGTGTGATGGAGGAGAGAGCTGGGTGCAGGGTGGGCATGGGGTGAGAGGACGTGTGATGGAGGGGAGAGCTGGGTGCAGGGTGGGCATGGGGTGAGAGGACGTGTGATGGAGGAGAGAGCTGGGTGCAGGGTGGGCATGGGGTAGAGGACGTGTGATGGAGGAGAGAGAGCTGGGTGCAGGGTGGGCATGGGGTCAGAGGACGTGTGATGGAGGAGAGAGAGCTGGGTGCAGGGTGGGCATGGGGTGAGAGGACGTGTGATGGAGGGGAGAGAGCTGGGTGCAGGGTGGGCATGGGGTGAGAGGACGTGTGATGGAGGGGAGAGAGCTGGGTGCAGGGTGGGCATGGGGTGAGAGGACGTGTGATGGAGGGGAGAGAGCTGGGTGCAGGGTGGGCATGGAGTGAGAGGATGTAAGATAGAGCTCATTTACATCTTAGCTCTGCCTTTTATTGGTTGTATAATTCTCGGCAAACCAGGTTTCATGTCTTGATCCTGTTATCTGAGAACTCGGATTTAAAAATATTATCATGCCTAAAAACCCCAGCTCTCCTTAAATGGTTTATGTAACTTGTGAATTAAAAAAAAAAAAGTGTTGACTGCTTTTTTTCCTTGCTCTTGAGCCATTGAATCGTTAAACAGCTGTCAGCTTCGGTTAGGGTCTGAGGAGAGTGCCAACTTCTGGAATGTATCAGTACATCTCGATCTTGGCAGCCGGGTTGTTTTGTGTGTATTAACACCCTGTGAGCTCATATACGCATTCATTTGTCAAGGAGTGACTATACAGTACCCTGGTCTGCTGCAAGCCTGCATGTTCTGGCTTCCTGGGAGAGCGCCACACGCTGGAGCTAAAAATAACAGTTTAGGAGCCGTGCGTGGTGGTGCACACTTTTAATCCAATGTAGAATTCCGGTCCTTCCTCCCATCTCAGAGGGAGTAGTTTGCGTTTTCCACTACTGTCCTTGCTTTGTAACCTTCTAATCTTGTTGTTGTTGTCATCTTTCAGGGCCACCGGGACCTAAAGGTGACCAAGGGAATGAAGGGAAGGACGGAAAGCCAGGTTCTCCTGGACTTCCTGGACTTCGAGGTAATTGGGGTAGGGGGTACTCTGGGAAGAACATGGGGTGGCGATTCAAGTCCATCCCTGACCCTCTCTTCCTAGGGCTGATAGACTTCCTCCACTCTTCAACCAGGGGACTAAGAGGTTGTCATTCTAACCACAGAACAGGCCAAATGCTTTTCCCTAAGAAATACCAGGATCTGAGGGAAGGGGCTCACAAGAGTCCCCAGGTTCCCCAAGCTACTGCCTACATAGGAATCGGGGTTCACAGGGCCAGGGCCTTCAAAGGAAGGTGTTCTACAAACCTTAGAACCTGACACTCTACTCCATCTCACGTCCTGATGCCCTGCAGCCACGTGGCTGGTGGCAAGACTGTAGAACCTTCTTCTAGAAAGACTATATCACTCTTAGGTTCATGGTCTTACAAGTTTCATATCAGGGCCTTTGGCAGACATCTGTGCCTACCCATTCCTGAGCCTGCGCTGCATGCAACGCTCCCCTGAATGAAGAGGAGGATGCAAAGATGCGTCAAGATGCTGCAAGGAGAGAGGGGCCCAGCAGGGAAGGGTCTGGTTGTTTATTTTAGGAATTATTCCTGTCAAGGCTGTAGGTACATTATAGACAAGAGGGAGAAGATGGGACGTGGAAGGGGAGCTCTCCAACCTGACCTCCATTCTGTCCTCAGCTCCACGGCTGAAGATGCCCCGAGGCCCTGCCTATGAATCATAGGGCGGGGAACTTTAGGCACATCTTGCATTAGACTCAGAGCTTGGTTGCCATGGGACTCTCAGACTCTGGGAACAGATACATCATGTCAGGAAGGGAAAGAGGGACGTTCCATCAATTTCTTTGACGTTCTCACACCCTTAGGAGGCCACTGTCCTCTCCCAGTCATTTGCTATTAGCCTTGGGGTAATAAGCAGGAGACAGGTTTCTTACGCTGTGGGAAAAAAAAAAAAAAGCCAATGAAAACCAGCTTGCTCTCCAAGCAGGAAAGAACAATTAGGAAGCTGATTAGGAGAGCTGTGTTCTGCAGCGATGACTAGACTCGGGTCAGGACTCTGGGGGCCTTGGGCTCTCACTCCACCTAAAAGTGTTTGTTGACTCTGGCTCTCCATGGTGCATTCAGCACAGGCTGTGGCCACAGGGTCTGATGGCCAAGAATCTGGAGCATGGGGCCTAATGGGCTGCATATCCATTGATTGGTTTTGTGGACGTCCTCATACTTTTGGCACTTTTGTTTGTGGAAAGAAAGGGAGTGTTTTGTTTTTGTTTTTGTTTTTTTCTTTCTTATTTCTTTAAATAGGTGAGGCATTACCTCCCACTCACTAATGCCATCCCCTTGGCATGCCCTCTCTGAGGACCAGTGAGCCCCTTAGCCTAAAGCATAACATGTTGTTCTTGACCAATCATGGACTTTCTGTAAGAAAGTACATGACTCAGGTCCTGCTTCTACAGCCCTCAGCTGTGTGCCCTGGGGCAAGCAGTCATGGGCCTTAGTTCCCTTATTTGTAACAGGTGGAATAACACCTCCATGCAAATTATAAGGATTAAACGAGATTCTTTGTGCCTGGCACACAGAGAGTAATCCAAAAGATGTTTGCAGAGTTTACAAGTCCAGCATGCTTGCAGGTATACGAATAAGACTTCTACCATCACTCACAGCTATACTAGGCCGTTCAAGGGGGAGGGGGAGGGGTGGGGAGGAGAGTGATAAAGGTGCTTACTTATGGGGATGCTGTGGGCCAACCTGCAGGATGCTAGGCAAGAGGAAGCAGAGCCTATGGAAGACCAAGTTCATATTAATCATTAAGCCAGACAAGAGCATCTAATGGACATTTCAGTTCTGAGTCTGCAGCTGCACCTTGTCTCTTCCCACCCCAGGTCTGCCAGGAGAGAGAGGTAACCCAGGATTGCCTGGTCCCAAGGGTGATGATGGAAAGCTAGGGGCCACAGGCCCCATGGGCATGCGTGGATTCAAAGGTAATAATAAAGCTTGCTGCACGCTAGAGCCTCAAGTACCTTCAGTCCTTGAGAAGCATAGGGGCACTGAGGTGGGTGGGCATGGGGTCACATTCAACCCCTGCTATCCACCTGAGGGGTGTGTGTGTGTGTGTGTGTGTGTGTGTGTGTGTGTGTGTGTGTGTGTGTCTTTGTGTCTGTGTCTGTGTACATATTGCAGTCCAGAGATATAAGCAGGGGAGGCTAGTGAGGGATCTCTCAGAACAGAACCAGGCTGCAAGCCCCTATCACACCCCCTCACTACTCCAACCAGACTCCTCTCCTTCTGCAAGACTCTTTGTGCTCCCCTCCAGTGTTTGCAACTTTATTTCATTTCTCAGGCTTACTCTGCCAACGGTGTTTCTTCTGCTATTTTTCTTCTTTCCGTGGCTAGTCCCCTTGTTCATCCTTAAGGGAATCCAATTCTTCAGACTCAATCTCCTGTGGCTCCCTTCCCATTCAAGATAGCCAGATCGGCCAGGTATGGAGGAGCACACCCTTAATCCCTGCGCTCAGGAAACAGGCAGGTGGACCTCTGTGGTTCCAATGCCACCCTGGTCTACATGGTGAACTCCAGGACATCCAGAGCTACATAGAGGGACCACGTCCTAGATAGATAGATAGATAGATAGATAGATAGATAGATAGATAGATAGATGATAAATAGGTAATTGATAGATAGATGATAAATAGATAGATGGTTGATAGATAGATGATAGATACATAATAGATAGATAGGAGGTGATAGATAGATAGATAGATAGATAGATAGATAGATGACAAGGATGTCTGATGCTATTTGCACAGGCTGCCTACAGTTCACTTGTTACCATAACAACTCAGAGAAAGTACTGCTCATCATTTCTACCCTGTGTCTGGAAGGCTTATTGTTCTTGGATCATTACGAAAGTATATTCTACTCTCTAGTGATAAAATTTTGCCTGAGTTTTTTCTTTTATGATGCTAATTTGAGAACGAGTAATTTTTAAAAACCACATAAAGACAGTTGGTGTTGGCTTAAAAACGATGAGACAGTGCGGACCTACACAAAGGGTAAAGTAGACAGTTCTTTCTTCTCCAGTCCCTTTGGCTCTTACTCTTACTCTGTGAGCTCTTCGGAGCCCACACCACTGGATGTTTCTCTAACTGTGTCCAACAGTGTATGTGGTTGGTTCTGTTCTTCTCAAACCTGGGATGACAGTAAACACTCTTTCCCGGAGATTTCTGACTTGCTTTCTTCACCCGCAGTTTGCAATGGGCTTTTGACTTGCAGATGTATGTGGGGGAAACCTTAAAATAGAATCCCCCTTGCCTTTCCATTACCCTCTAAGCGGTGCCAGGACCTTCTCCTTCTTGGTAGAGTGGAGCAGAAGCCAGGAAAAGCTCTGATCTTTGAACCCAAGCCTGGAAAGGAAATTCCACAAGTCCTTGGAAACCCTGACTCTACTGTCTCCCCTACCAGAAAAACCAGCCTGACTGATAACCTGTCTCCATAGACACCTGGATCCTGCCCCTTCCCCTCCAATGGACTTGGGTGTGGATTTCCAACTTTGACTAACCTTGCTCCGTCCCAGGCATTCCTTGATGCTATGTGGTAGATGGGGCTCCCTTGCGCTTTCACTGCAAGTGCTAAAAGCCCTCTCTTTCCCATAAGATGGGAGCAGATGCTATCATTGTTTTCCCCACAGTGCCCTCTGGTGGCTGCTGGCCTCTGCCTGAGGGGTTCCCTGGGCTTGGGTTAGTTAGCAGTCCATAGGTAAAAAAAAGCTTAGTAACAAAAAGCGTTTGTTCCTATTTCTAATGCCCGTTTTTCTTCTGTGGCAGGTGAGCGAGGCCCGAAAGGAGAGAAAGGAGAGAGAGGAGAGAGAGCTGGTAAGGACGTTCTGCTGGGTTATGAAGTATGGTGGGGCATAGGTGGAGCCCTATAAGGTCAGGGGTCAGGTGCTGGAACCATACTCTGGGACTTGAGCATCAAGAGCCCACCCCTTTAACCCTTTCTGGCCTGGCAATAGGTGTCATCAAACCCTAGGGGTGTAGGCCTGGGATTGTATAGATGGATCTAGAGGTTTCCTCTCAGCAGCTGCCTATATACAATCTTTGGGTTTCCATTTATCCATCTGTAAGAGGGAGAGGATGAGACTCCTGACCTCTTAGGGCCAATGGTGAGAAACCGGCCAAGCTGGTCCATGTGTGACAGGGGCTGGACCCCTGATTCAGGACTCATGAAGTGTCAGCCGTCAATATTCCATGCCATACACCAACTCAGGCATACTCCCTAGAGTCGCTGGGGATGTGTGAGGAAACTCAGCTCCAGGCTTTAGAAACATCTCATGCAACACTGGTGGGGGGAGGGGGAGGGAGAGGGGGACGGGGAGAGGGAGCATGCAGAGGGTAAGTGGGACCTCTTACGTCTTCTCCTTTGCTACTTCTGAGGCCATGAGGCTAAAGACGCCCCCTGGCAAACCACTCCGCTTTGTGTGGGGATGGGCATCTCGGCCGAAACCCTTCCTGTAGCAGTTGCAAGGGAGCTGGCTGATCTAGCCGAACCACATTTCTATGAGACACACCGTCCCCCAAAGTGCTACATGCAGACTCCCAGAGAGACTGTTGGGGAGGAACACAGAGAACCTCCCAGCCAAGTTCCAAACAAGAATAGAACACCCAGCATGTGGCGCCGTTAGCTCCAAGTCTATATTCAGGAGGCAGTGGATGGATTAGCACGTCTGTAGGCACCTGTGCTCAGAGCACCCCTCAGAGGATGAGCCTGGGTTACAGGAGATGGGAACAGACAATCGGGACTATTACTGAGGACCTCCACCAAAGGACAGGGTGGCAAACGTGATCTTTAGGGTACCGCATACTCCTACGTTTCTGAAAGAATGCAGCCAAGGTGGCTGAGAAGGACTGGATTGCGGCATTTAGTTCTGAAAAATAAACAGCTTGGGTGAGGTTGAACAGGAAGGGAGGAACTCTGTGGAAAGATGACCTTTGAGAGTGCGATCAGAAATGCTGCCCACATACCAGAGGGGTCTCGCTGGGAGCTGTCTGCCAACTGTTCTCTTAGCTGACTTGAGAAGCCAAACAGGAAGCCACAGCCAGTAGAGTGAGAGTGGTCAACTCTCTACCTGGACAGAGCCGGTTGGGTTCTGAGGCTGAGGAGGTAGAAACTGAAGCTGGATGGTGTGGAGCTTCCCAGTTAGAGGCTGGGGAAGAGAGCCCATTCACTTGACCTTATAGCCTGTGGATGGCCCAGCCAGGGACCAACATCAGCACCAGATGTGTTTCCCAGGG
>NC_140501.1:52537483-52797483 GCF_964271855.1 Acomys minous | reverse complement strand
TTCTCCATGTGCACAATCAATATTGTCTACAAATAACAATATTACCAATATTCTTTCCTTTTCACATCCATACCTTTAATCTGATGACATTTCATAGCTACTGCAGGAGACTGCCCATTGTCACACCCACATACCCAAAAAATAAATCATTTTCATAGCATTTTGTGTTTTGCGGGTCCTTAGGTCCTTTTGGGATGCCTGTGCATCTCTGCTGCCGCCGCCTGTGGAGACAGGAAGGGCCTTCCCAGCGCAGACTGCTGGTGTCTATGAGGAAGAATGATGCATTAGGACCTTTGCCAGAATTTCCTGGGAAGGAAAAGTAATGCTTAAGCTTGGGGCACCGGGTGGGGTCCAAGTGCCTTCTTAGGTTGTCCATTTCTTGTGTTTACGTCCTAGCTTGCCAGCCCACCCTGTCTTCTGGCCAGTGGCTTCAGCCATTGGTTATAACCAAATCCTTTCACTAACCCACCACTTGCCAGCCCTTGTGCCTCCCAAGAGGGAGCGTCTTAGAGGTCTTAGGTTGATAAGAATCAAAGGTGGATCTTTTAAGGTCAGTTCTCCCATTCCCCACCTCTCTGTCTCTCACTCTGCAGGTGTCTGAGGCTAGTGGGGAAGAGAAAACTCCTCAGCTCCATCCAGCCTCCTTGCAGACACTGGACTCACCGGATGTTCTTAGAGCATCCGCCATTCAACACAGGGACAGAATGAAGCTGCTGGTCTGAGTTCAGCTGTTATGCTGAGGACGTGAAGAGCCAGGTCTGCTGGCTTTACATTCTTGAGGATGGGGGTAAATACCCTTAACTTGAACATCCAGTCCTGGGACCCCAAACCTAGTCTCCTCCTTCTTGTTCACTGAGAGTCCTTGGTTGTCTCTCTGTTCTGCTCAGTGCTGTAACTGGGTTTGGGAGGAAGAGCAGGGCGTGCCCATCCTATACTGTCTTATTAGCACCGAGATTGATTGATGTTTCTGCTAAAGTCTCAAAACTGATTTCTGGAAACACTTCACAGATGGAAGGGGCTAGTCTCTGGGCCTCATCACATCAAATAACTCACCAATAATCTAAGAAATGAGCATAATGTGGCAATGTGGTTAATCTTCTGTCAGGATCAGACTCGCAGGATGCACTAGTGGCACTGCTTGTGTCAGCAAAAACCTGAGGACCGGACAGAGAAAAAGCATTTTTACCTCATAATTATGATTTATGATATTTCTATTCTGATGGATATAACAATGATTATGGCAAATATTAATACATAGTTATGTCTCTCTTCTAAAGACAATATATTTTTTAAAAGGGCAGAATTAAAATAAAATCATATAAATATACCATTTATTCGTTATTTATATTCACTTATTTATATATCTATATTTATATAAATATATAGTTATATTAATAAATATATTTATAAATATATTTATATTTATAATATTCACATATTTATATTCATTTATTCATTTTATATATATATGTGTGTATATATATATAGCATTTATTCAGAGCCAGAGTCAAGGACATGGCCCAGTGGGTCAAGGCAGTTGCAGCCACTTCGATCCACCTGAGTTCATCCCCCCGGAATCACATGGCAGAAGAGAAGAACAGACGGCCACAGATTTCTCTTCCAACATCCACATATTCCCTGTAGTGTGGGTGCAGCCCCTCTCATAGAGACTAAGTAAATTAGATATCATTAAAATAAAAAAAAAATAAACACAATTACCCATTTGCTCCAAATCAGTGGTACTTTACTGTGCCAGCTTCCCCTCTCCTCCGGTCTGGAATCTCCAGCTAGAACTCATTGTAGATGGCTCTGTAACTTGTTCCTGGCTACAGGCCTCAGTACCAAAGCTCCTCCATCGTTCTGTGTCTCTAGTCTTCCCCCAAGGATCCCATTATCAGCCTTCTGTATCGATACATTTATCTATAAAAGTGACTCAATCTGTGTTAGCCAAATAGATTAGCAATCTCCAGCTACTTCCTTTGAATGTCTCCATGTTTCTCAAAGGTCTTTGTGGTATTCGTGGGGCACGGGATTCTTTAATAAACGAATACCAGGTGTGTAGAGAAGTCTCACGACCTATGAACGCAAGCACACACACACACTCTTCAATTGTGCCTGCTTTTATGGGTTCTCACTAATGCAAATTCTATTTTCTAGATCCCTTGACCCAGTTCTAACATGGGCTTCGTTAGTACATGTAATTGTACCCTGCATGGCTTTTGGGACATTTTCATTAGTGCTTGTACCTACATGCCTCTGCTTTGGTCATTCCCCATCCCGCCCTAAGCATCTTAATTTTGCAGACGTGCAAACCAAAATGAGCGTTAGGACTTTATTACCCATTTCCTGAGGTCAAATAACTCCCATTGTTCTCGAGACCAGAATATAGATAGGTTTTCTAACTCCAGGCTCTTCGCAACAGACACCAGTCCCTCTGTGACTCAAAGCCAAAGGCATGATGGGAAAGAGCGTGGGGCGGAATGCAAAGGGATCTATTTCACGCTGTACTCAGAGGGTGTCATCCAAACCCAGGAAAGACTTTGAATTACTAACCTGGCATTAATTTACTGGTCTGTGTCTCGTCTGTGACTAAACGTTCTCCAGCCCGTGCTGATTAAACCTGGCGTGAATCAGCTATACATGTCACGGTTTAGCAGCAGCTCATACAAGCAGTCTCCCCTACAGCAGTCCGTACACAAAGACCAGTGACTAGGGGATTCAGTTTCTAGTTGCCGTGTATAGAATAGCATTGCCTTAAATTGATTTATTTATTTTTTAAATTAGTTTTTTTTTTTTACAAACAAATGAACGTGTAATTACAACATATTCCCCCTCCCCCTTTATCCGTTCCATCCGACCATGTGATCATCTCTGCTTTGTCCTTTCTTAAACAAGTGACTGCAACCTGCTCAGTCCATCTAGTGTTATTACCTGTGCCTATGTCATTTCTGGGCTGACCACTTGATATTGGGTGACCAATTAGGTAAAATGACACGATAGACACGGTTGCACCCGAAGAGAATGATGGCTGTATAAACCGTGACATCAGCGTCTTTATGTGTCAACTACGCTAACTTCATTCAGAAATGTGAAACAGCAGGATAAAGTTTCTTAATAGGGGCTGGATCTTTGTGTGCTTCTAGATGGAAGCAGAAAAAATGCGGCCATGCTTTATATTAACAATATAGTTTTCTGTGTTTATTCAACATGCCCAATTTCTATTACTGTGAGAAATTGTCTACTGACAAAATTTGATAATTGAGCCCATTTGCCTCCCTACCCCCCGGATGTTATTAATATTTTCTTTCTGTGGTGCGTTAGAAAATACACGCCTTAGGAAACAGCCTGATGCCTGTCACAGCTGCAGCCTCACCGATGCAGAAAATCTGGCATTTACTGAGAATGAAACGCTCCCTCTTTTTTGCTTCGTCTGCCCTTCTCCAGTCCCCTTTGTTTAATCACGACTTGGAGCCTCTGAAAAGAGACAGCTTTCAGGAGCGAGCGAGTAGGCATGAGGGCATACTCATGTGTGAATAAGATGGCTAGGGAAGCGGAATTGATTTTCCCCCTCCAGCTGAAGTCTGTGGGGGAGGTTGCTCTCTGCTTGTCACTGATAGCCTTATGAGTCACAGTCCCACAGTCCCGGACTGCCCCCAGGCCAGGCCAGCCCCTGCTGCGGTTTCCATGGCGCCCGGCACCCCTATCATAAGCTTCGCCACCGGCATAGCTCAGTACTGATGGCTCCCTGCGCCTTTTGTGTATTTGCGGATAGATGTACTGGATCAGAGATGAGAACTTGCTCATACACCAGCGTCTAGCCAAGGCCAGGCACATCGGGTCCTTCTTCATGGGTTCAATGAAAGAGTGAATACAGTTTAAAATTAAGCTTGTTTTCAACTTCCATTTTTTTAGAAAGAAAAATAGTAAAATATTAAGATTTTATTTTTGAGGATGTATGTGTCTGTGTATGGTGTGTGTGTGTGTGTGTGTGTGTGTGTGTGTGTGTGCGTGCGTGCGCGCGCGCACACACACACGCACGTACGAGCGCATGCCTACAAAGGTCAGAAGAGGGTGTTGGATCCCCTATGCCTGGAGTTACCCATTGTTGTGAGCCACCCAATGTGGATGCTAGGAACTGAACTTGTTTTTTTTTTTTAATTACTTAGATTTATTTATTTATTCACTTTATATCCAGAATGCAGCCTCCTCCCTCCTCTCCTCCTTGTCTCACCTTCCCACTCTCTTCCTTCCCTTCTCCCTCCCCTCCTCCTCAGAAAAGGAGAGCTCCCCAAACCCACCCCTACACATTTGTGGCATCAGGAGTAAGCACACCCTCTTCCACGGAGGCCAGACAAGGCAGCCCAGCAAAGGGTAAGTGATCTAAAAGCAGACAACAGAGTCCATGTCAGAGACAGCCCCCGCTCCACTTGCTGGAGGATGGACATGAAGACAAAGCTGCCCATCAGGTACATAGGTATCAGGGGCCTAGGTGCAGGCCACTCCTGCTCCTTGGCTGGCCCTTCAGTCTCTGTAAACCCCATAGGCCTAGGTTAGTTGACTCTGTTGGTTTTTTATGGAGTTCTTGTCCCCTCTGGGTCCTTCTATCCTTCCCCTAACTCTTCTACAAGACTCCCCAATGTTTGGGTGTTGGTCTCAGCATCTGTTTCTATCTACTGCTGGTGGAGCATCTGAGAGGACAGGTATGCTAGGCTCCTGTCTGCAAGCATAGCAAAGTATTATTAATAGTGTCAACTATTATTAATAGTTGTCTCTCTCCTATGGGTCATTCAAGCAGGGCCAGTCATTGGTGGACCATTCCCTCAATCTCTGCTCCATCTTTATCCCGGTGCATCTTGTAGGTAGGGTAAATTTTGAGTTGAAGGTTTTGTGGGTGAGTTGGTGTCCCCCTCCTTCTACTGGAAGTCCTACCTGGCTATGAGGAGACTACTTCAGTCTCCATGTCCCTCACTGGTATGAGTCACTCCCATATTTGGACAAGCTTGAGGCCTGAGTCAGGGTAGGCTCCTGGGAAGATAAGAAGCGGAAATCTTGTCCTTTGCAAAGTCAGTGAGCCATCTCTCCAGCACACCAACTTCCTTAAAAGCAAACAAACAGCTTCATTGAAATATAATTGAAATACGCAAGGCACACATGTACTTGTATACAATTTGATGAGTTTTGGGGCATATGTATACACCCATCACATCACCACAGTCTAGGTAACGCATATGCCTATGATATTCAAATGTCTCCTCTGCGTCACCTTTAGCTCTGAAATGTCTCAAAACTTGAGTTTTTAAAATGCCAAAGAAAAGTGAAAGTCGTTCTTCGCTGCCTGACCCTCGAGAGCTCCGTTTTCCCACACTGTCTCCGTTCTCTTCTCAGCATTCTGCAAACTGAGTCTCACTGTGATGCCTGGAAGGAGGCGAGTAAACAGAGAAAAGAAGGAAGTAGAAAAGTCCAGGGAAAACAATGCCAGGAACAATGTCTCTTATTCTCCAAAAACCATGAGCAGGATCTCAGGTAGAGTCCCACCACCAGGTGATGTTTGTCTGGAGGAGTGCCAGTTTCAGGGAAAAGAAGAAGTAAGAATTTGTGTGCCTCTTGTATGACATTTTGCTTATCTTCACGTGAACGAATAAACCCAAGCCTCTGCTGCAAAGACTCGGCCTGTATGACCTCACTCCTTCCAACTCACCAATACGTGTTTCTCATTGCGGTAGGAAGTTCCTTTGCCTATGGTGGGATGGGGGAGGGGGAGACATGTACTGTATTAGTCGGGGTTCTCTAGAGTAACAGGACTTACAGAATGGATCTCAGCATATATTTAGAAAGGGGATGAATTAGAATGACTTAGAGGCTGCAGTCTGATTAATCTAACAACGGCTGGCTGTGAACAGTCCACATGGCTGGCTGTCTCAGCTGGTCTTTTCTACGAGCTGGAATCCCAAAGAAGTAGGCTCTAATGCCAGTGAAGGAGTGAATGTGCTAGCAAGATGAAGGCAAGCAAAGAGCAAAAGCTTCCATCTTCCATGTCTTTATACAGACTTGCAGAAGAAGGTGTGGGTCAGACTAAAGGTGTGTCTTCCAACCTCCACGGTCTGGACTAGAAGTAGATCTACCCATTTCAAACCAAGCCTCCCCCCCCCCCAAATTTCTTACAGGTGTGCCTTCCATTTTTGGGTTTTAGTTTCAGATGTCGTCAAGTTGAAAACCAAGAACAGCCATTACACGTACCTTCCACAGAAGATAGCACAGGGCAGAGGCTGGCTGTTAAGAAGGGACCAAGCAGAGGTGAGTACAGATGCTGAAGCTGGAGGAGGAGATGAAGCCACAACCTTGGTCCTCGAGCCCAGCAGGAAGCACAGATAATGAACTAGATGATCAGTTTTTAAGGAAGCCGTTGAGTTAAGCTAGTTAAGCAAGAGTTTTAGAAGAGCCCATAAAGGCACAGAGCTGACAGATGTTAGGCTGTAGCCATGGTGCTGGTGCGCGCCTGTGGGAGGCAGAAGGCGTACTGGGGAGATTCTCTGAGCACACCCCCTGTATGTGGCATTCATTTTCTCTTCTCTCTAGGCTTCTCCGAGGTACTATGTATCCTCACCCCATGGGCATCCCGTGTGTTTCTTCACAAACACCACCGTTCATCTCATTCCTTTCTTCGACCTTATCCTCCTTTCTTACGTCGAACTGTTAAGAGAAACCAACCTTGAGCTCTGAGACTGAAACGGACCCTGGAGTGGAGGGAGCGGGGAGGGATGGGTAAGAGCACATGGCATCAGTGCTAACTGGTACCTAAGCAAAGCATATGTGTGAGGCTTTATTTGAGGGTCGTTTAGAGATAGTTCCAACCCAGGGGCTTGACTAACCCATAGATTCAAGAACTTTTACTAATCATAAAACAACCGCCTTGTTGGGAGATGGAGAAAAGCAGAAAGTGGTGCCTCTGGAAGAAATAGACAGTAGACAGCTGGGGGCAGACTCTTGAGGGGTTATCTTGCCCTTGGTCTTCCCCTGCCTTGCCCCTCCCCCATCCCCACCCTGCTTCCTGTCTGCAATGAAGTGTGTTCCTGATTGCCACACACTCCCCCAAACCATAGTACTTTGCTCAAGTGGACAGGCTCAAGCAACTACGGACTGAAATCCCTCCTCCATGACATTTCTGTCAGCTCTCTAGTCACAGTGATAGAGTCACTAACAGAGGGACCCACGTGCCTGCTGGGTCTAGAGAGTTTATTGTAGGCTAATGAAGCCTTGAGGGTGCTGGCTTCCTTTCACCACACTGCCCGTCCTTCGTAAGATTCTTCAGCTGAATGGTCATTCCAGGCTGTGGGCAACATCTTCTAAAGAAGACTAAATTCCCCCCTTCTTCAAAAACTGTGGTGACAAACAAACAAACAAACAAACAAACAAACCAAAACCAAACCCCAAAGCCCAGCCTTTCTGACAGTGGCTCATTGCTTACCATACTTGGACACAACACAAGGTGTTACTCACACAGGTCAAATGGAATTCTCTGCAGATACCCTCTACCCCCCAATCTCTCTCTCTCTCTCTCTCTCTCTCTCTCTCTCTCTCTCTCTCTCTCTCTCTCTCTCTCTCTCTCTCACACACACACACACACACACACACACACACACACACACACCATAGTACCTTCTAGGAATAGTCACTCTGACATTTTTCTGCTAAAACACAATCCCTTAACCTTACCTGGGAGAATTCCTCTCTGATGTGTAGTGAGTATCTCAAATGTAACGAGTCTGAAACAGCATGGACTGACATCTCATTAGGTATCGACATTGTTCTCCTAGTTGTTTGGATCGTGGAGTCAGTGGTTATTTCTTCCTTCTCGCCCAAGCCTCATGGAAAGCACCAGGAACACACCTGTTGACCTGACCATGTTGACTGTAGCTTTTCACCTATGCCACAAGCACCTAGTGAACACCGCTGTATGTTTTCCTAACTCAACTCCAGTTACATTTTGCCTCTCACACACGCTATTCTCAGCTATCAAAATGGTCCCTGAGAACAGAATTTAGACCATTTTATTCTTCTATTCTAACTCTTCCAATAGCTTTCTATTTGAGAATTTAAAATACAGAAGCCAATACTTGACCCTAGAGGGCCCTGTAGAAACTGGCCCCTAGGTGTTTTTCTGGTTACATCTGTATAATGGTAAATATATAAGTGCTTAACGCTAGGCACAGTCCTGGCATGAATGTTGACTGACAATTTCATTTATATTGACAGGTAAAGCTGTGAAGAGATGACATTCACACATCTATACGTGTCATGAGAAACTCCTTTGGTAAACTGAATAACAGTTTTCAAATATTGGTAGGGCATTTTTCCTTAAATTTTTGGTCTACTCAAATGTAGAACAAAACATTTAAAATTTTTTTTCTTACTTGCTGTGATGTCATACACATATGTGCTGAGATATGAACATATCTAATCCTCAACTTTTCCCTCTGGCTCATCCCATGTCCCTAACAGAACTCCCCTCCCAATGTGGTTTGTTTTTTGTTTTGATTTTTTATTTAGATACTCCACTGAATACAATTAGTGCTACCATGTGTCCATGAGATGTAGCCATTGATGTAACAATGGTGTAACTTCTATGGGGTGTCTAACCATGTTCTGATTAGATCTTAGAACATGTCTAATATTGTAATCCCTGTTCAAAGCCCACAGCTTGGAAGTCATGAACCCTAGGGTAGAACCTGCTGCTGCTATTTTGCTAAATAGTCATGCTATCAAATTGCCTTCTAAATAGTTATGCTTATGCTCATAGACCTGAGATTCTCTCAGATGTGGTCAGACAAACTTCCTTCTGTATGATCAACAGCTAAGAGGAAGAGACAGAACTTGTCAGAGTACAGACCCTGAGTCCAGTGATACTGGCTTATAATCCCAGTTACTAAGGAGGTGGAGGTAATAAGCATGCAAATTCAGAGTTAATATGGGCTATAGAGTGAGGTCAAGACCAGTCTGGGTAACACTGTAAGACCCTGTCTCAAAATACAGAACTACAAAAAGGCTGACCTGTAGCTCAGTGGTAAAGTGCTTGCCTAGAGTGTCCAAGGCTCAAGGTTAAAAAAGAAATGACCCCACTTACCCTGCCCTTTCCTCAGCCACCAGACACACAGACCTTCAAGATTAGTCTGCACTTTAAACATCTCCGTTTATTTCACAGGTTTGTATAATCAACAAAATTCAAATCTAGCCCTGCTTGGTAGTGTTTGCAGGTTTCTATGTTGGTGCTGAGTGAGGTACTGGGCATCACCAAGCACAGAGCTTGGGGAAATCCTCACCAGCACAAGTCCACCTCAGGGGGATATAGGCATCTCCTCAAAAGCCTGGACAAGGGACAGGATGGCTCAGCAGTTAAATGCACTGGCAGCCTGGAGCTGCTTTTGAAACTCTCCCAAATGACATAATCTTCTTATTTATAAAATCCACCTGCAGGGTCTTCGGATTGAGAGAGCCACTTTCCTTCCCCAGGTCGTTTCTGGAAGCCCGCCCACTGGGAGACTCACATCGTATCGATTTTCGTTCTTATGTGCCCCACTCATTTTATCTATGATTTCCTTTGTCATTCTCTTTCATACATTAAAGTCTTTCCTTCAAGATCGGTGTAGGGATTGTCCTTCAAAGTCAACAGTCTTTCTGTCCCCTTGGAGAATACCAGTAATTCAATATACAGAATATAACAAGTACTCAATACATTTTTCTTACATTACTGAATGAGAGTGATTGGCACCCAGCTCTCATCTGAAAATCAGCCCTTCACCCATGGGCTGTACCCAAGGCTGGCAACTGACTGTAGCAATGGCTGGCACCTGGGATTTGTCAGAACAAGGAACAGCCACACTTACCTGACACCCGGCTTAAAGTCTGTGTTATTAAGAAACATTCATCACAATATGAATTGGTATCTATCAAAAATCAATGGGGACATTAAACCCTGGTTTTGATGGTCCCCTGGTTTTGTCTTCTGATGGTGCCAATAGAGAATGTGGTTCCAGGGCCCGTTCTGAGCCTCCTTCATCTTTATTCTGAAACTTGTCATGGGATGATGAAGATCTGTGATGCATGCTGGTGACATCTGATTTGCAGTCTTTTTTAAAAAAAAAAGTCGCCGTTTTTAGATCGGAGAGTCTCCCTTGGCATTCAGAAGACTGACTCACCCACTTCAGCACTCCCTAGGCAATAAGCATTTATGTTAATTAAAAATCTGAACAGAGCTGGCCTTTGAAGACTAAGCATCTATGAATGCCAATAAGCAGATATTTATTACTCCAGAGCTTTGCCAAATGTTTAGTATTCCCGGGTAGAGAGTGGGCTGTCTCTGGTACCCTACCCTGAAATGCACTTAGGACCTGGTCCACCAAACAGCAGGCTTTTGACCAACTGTCTTTTTGAGGCTGACCTTCATTCGGGAGCTCAAGCTGGCCTAGATCCTCCTCTCCAGCTCAGGCTCACCTCAAACTCATAATCCTTTGCCTTAACCTCTGAAGTCTGACGATTACAGGCTTGTACCACGACGCTTAGCTTCACTGAAACAAATGGTGGCTATGTTTCCAAAACCTTATTCTTAGTGAGAAATGTCCTGGGGATGTGGAGAAACATGGGCTGACCTCTTTAGCTATTGCAAACAGTATTGGGAATGTGAAAGAGAAACGCTATATAAGGGTGTGGACATGGGAGCATAGTGACAGTGAGATAGGGTCATTGAACAGTTAACAAGGGAACTCTAGGTGCGATGAAAGAATTTTCTGATGGAGGCGTAGCAAGACACGAAGGGGAGTCTTTCCTTCTCAGAACAGGGGTAACACCAGCCTCCTCCAGTCACCACTGGTGCCAGATTAGCTACAGGCCAGCAGGTCTGGGGAGAGCAGAAAGTAGATAGAGTGGGGATTCTGTGTGTCCTCTGTGAAGCCGTTTATATTATTATATTATATCATATATAATTCACATATGAATTCATAGTCACATATGTATAATATACAATTACATATTACCTGTTGTGTATAATTCAAATATATTATATGTGAAGTCATTGGTATGGATCTGGGATGAGGATATGGAGGATGGCCAGGCATATTGGGAAAAGAAAAAGGCAGTAAGGCACATCGGGAGAAAGAAAAGGCAGTCAGAAAGGGGAGGGTGGAGAAGGCAGAGCTTTAGCCAAAAGGTAAAGGGCCAGTAGGAAAAGAGCTGGGTTGACAGAGGGAGCCATGGCAAAGATGCTAACTGGGACGTGGTGGAGTGTTTGGGGGAGTGTCTGAGTCAGCTACACAGTATCTAGCCTAGAGCAGCTGGCACAAAGTGACAGACACCTGTTTCTCACCTTTCTGTTCACTGCAGGGTCAAGATGAGATTTGCTTCCTTCCAGGAGCTCATTTCCCAGTTGGCAGATGACCAGCTTTTCCCCCATGGCCTCAGACTTCATGAGTGGAACCATCCTATGACTTCATAAACCCAATTTCCTCCCAAAGCCTCTCCTAACATCATCTTCTTGTGTATTAGGCCTTCAATATATGAATTGCCATGTGTTGGGGGGAGGGGTTAACAGACATTCAACCCATAAGTGAGGGGCAGAAACAGTACTTTTAGTTAACTAGTGTATCTTCAGTCCCTCTTGATTTTTCCTGGGCTTCTAATGTCAGATGGCATGTGATGATGTGTTTCTGCATGTCAGCACTTGACTCTCATGTGCCCTTCAGCTCAGGGGTATGGGGCCACTGCACTATTGGAATAGACTGACACCTGGGATGTGTGGCCTTAGGGTAGACATCACTCATGAATGCCTCATTGCACGGCTGTACCCTTCAAGGGCACACAGGGGTGAATGCAAGCCAGCGTGAGCTAAGTTCTGCTTCTATGAAACCTATACTCCAGAGAGTGACAGACGGGAGGCGAGCAGTTTCATAGCCAGACAACATATTGCTGAAGAGCCACATATAAAGGAAGAAATGGGAAACTTGACAACCCTTTAGGATAGTGGTGAAGGATTGTCTCAGGGGTGATGTTTGAGCTGAATCCAATGTCATAAGTCATGAGGGGGTGTCAAGGTCTGAAAGCAAAAAGTTCCAAACAGTAACCACAAAGCATTTTAGGGAAAGGCAAGTTGAGTGTGATTGAGAAACAGAATAAAGGTTGCTCTTCCTGGAGTCCTGAGAGAGAGAGAGAGAGAGAGAGAGAGAGAGAGAGAGAGAGAGAGAGAGAGAGAGAAGGAGCTAGATCACGAAGAATCTTTAATTTCACTGGTCTCTCACCATCTCTTATGGCCTGCATGGTTACCTTACCAAACCTCTCATGTTCAGACTCCACCTCCTAAGATAATAGTATTTGGAGATGCAGTCTTTGGGGTGTAATTATGGTTAGACAAGGTCATGAGGATGGGGCCCTGGTGAAGCACCTTTAAAAGAAGCAAGGGGCTGGCTCTTTGCTGTGTGAGAACACAGCAGGGAGGTGGCTGCTCTCAAGCCAGGAAGAGAACCCTCACTAGACCCCCAACTCTGCCAGTGTCCTCACCCCAAATGTCCCATCAGTATATATTGTTTGAAGCCACCTCACTAGTGGTAGACTGCTACAGCAACCTAGGCGGAAAAATGGAAGCCGAGCCTTGGTTGTTGTTGCCTCTGAAATGAGACTGTGTAAGCATGCCCCTCCCCCCCCACCCCCCCCACCACCCCCCCCCCCCGCCACAACATGTTTTATAGGGATAATTAAATGAAGCTGTGCATTTAAAGTGTTCAGAACCTGAGCTGTACAAAGGTGCATTAAATTGCACAGGAACGAATTCGAGTACTGACAAAAACCACTAAAAACTTTCCGGGAGCGATTTTGTTCTGATTTGTTTTAGCAAAATCATCCCTCCTGGCATCTCAGAGCGGGAGGGAGATGCGGCATGTGAGAACGCGGACCACAGCTGTGGCTTTGGCAGTGGTGAGGCAAAGGAGGTGCCAAGAATTACTCTGCAAAAGGAGCAACCAGAATGATGATTTATTGAATACAATGATTGCAACAGACATTTCTGGGGGGAGAAGGGGGCAAGTAAGAATTTGAGGAAAAGAGATCAGCAGGTTGTTTTGTTCTACTTGATGGGCTCCTCCATGCAGTCGTGAGGAGGGGAGGGGAGAGAGCAGTTTTGCCTGTTGTTCCTGGTGATTTGAATTTTTATCTATTGAAAGAAAAATGGAAATTATTAGTATCCTGCAGAGAGAAACCAGCAGACTAGCAAAGAAGCAGAGATGTCAGCTCCTCGTACTGTTTGTGGGTATGTGATTGGCTCTGCTTTCTGATACTATGCACGCACCTTCTCACCACAGATGAGGAACCTAAAACAGACCAATGCAAATGATTCTACCAAAGTCCAGCTCGGTGAACGATGAGGTTTAATTGAGGTAACTCACAGTAGCAGGGACGACTCTAATTCAGCTTCATCACTGAACAGCTCACCTCAGAGTGGCGGGTGGATGACTGATGAAAGCTGCAACACTAGGTAGGGGGGAGAGGGGGAAGGCGAGAGAGAGAGAGAGAGAGAGAGAGAGAGAGAGAGAGAGAGAGAGAGAGAGAGAGGAGGAGGAGGCTCTCTGCGTGACTTGCCTGCAGCTCCACAGGTCTGAGAACCTTCTCTCAACAAGTCATCTGGTCAGTCTCCTGTTTAGTGTTTCTTTAATCATGATGTGTGTGTGTGTGTGTGTGTGTGTGTGTGTGTGTGTGTGTGTGTGTGTGTTTGTGTGTGTGTGTGTGTGTCTCATGAATCTTATGAGCCCTAGTGTCCCCAGATATGTGGAATATATTTAATTCCCACATCTCATGAGTCCTCTCCTTTACTGGAGTGAATGTTTCAATATGGAGGAAATTCTATACAACATTTTCCTAGTTTCTTTCATCATATTTTTAAGAAAAGCCAATCATGAAGTATTAAGTGTATGTGTTCTGCTATTTAGGCATCCATCCAAAAGCCCTTATGAGCTCTTGTCACCAGGATGTCCCTGTTCTCCAGGCAGAGGTGCAAGAGAAGCTTCTAGCAGAAGCACAGGGCTGAAATTCCATCTGAAGGACTCTAAGGCCTGAGTATGGCTAACACAGGCCCAAGCATGGCCAACACAGGCCTGATCATAGCTAACACAGGCCTGAGCATGGCTAACACAGGCCTGATCATAGCTAACACAGTCCTGAGCATGGCTAGCACAGGCCTGAGCATGGCTAACATAGCCCTGAGCATGGCCAACTCAGGCCTGAGCATGGCTAACACAGGCCTGATTATAGCTAACACAGTCCTGAGCATGGCTAACACAGTCCTGAGCATGGCTAACACAGGCCTGAGCATGGCTAACACAGGCCTGAGCATGGCTAACACAGTCCTGAGCATGGCTAACATAGCCCTGGGCATGGCTAACACAGGCCTGAGCATGGCTAACATAGCCCTGGGCATGGCTAACACAGGCCTACACATGGCAAATATGTCAGTGACTGGTTCTGCCCTTCTTTCCCATTCTCTCTACCTTGTTAAACCAGTAGGTTACATTCCTAAACCTAGCCATCGAGGTCTGTTCCTTTATTTGGCCACTCCCTCCTCCTGAGCCTCACCACCAAGGCCCAGCTATTAAAAGTATTGAAGCCCAGCCATCAAAAACACTCATTTGTCCACCTTAATTGACATGCCCAATCAAAATTATCCACATCATCCTAACACAGGGATTTCCTCTTTTCCCTCTGTAAGCTGCCATCTGCCTATGGACCATCCCTGTCTCCTCCCTATCCAGAGGCTGTCCTTCATCTCTGTGGGGCAAATATCCCTTCTCTTTCCCCTTTTCTCTTCTCCCTCTGTCTGTATTTCCTGTCTTTGTCTCTAATTTCCTTCCCTTTGTCCCTCTAGGGCATATAAATTTCCTTTGTGCCAAGAACTTGGTCTTGGTCAGTCCTGGGCCACCCTTTTTCTTGCCATCTTCACACAGAGCACCTAAGGGATAAGTACCAAAAGTGGACCAAAACCTGGGGCTTTCACTGCTGGCGACAGGGCAGGAAAGCTATCCCACAGACCCTCTTGCTGATGGATTAGCCATCTTGGCCTTCTAGTTCCTCACTACAAAGCAACCAGTATTCTTACCTTGCATTTGTTCCTTTGAGATAAACTCGGAAGCCATGGATGAGTCACAGGGTGTGTGTGACTATAAAGCTATGGGAGGGAGCCAGTGTCTTTTCTAAAAACACAGAACAGCATGTTTGCAGTAGTTTGGGGGAAATGACTCTGGCTCCTTTTGGTATTTGGTTTTGCCAGTTTCCTGGGTAAGCTGAAGATGGAAGTCAGGGTTCTGTCCCTGCCAGGAAGTGTCACACTGCTGAGCCACATCCTGGCCAGGGGTGCCTTTGCAGCTGGTTGGTTTTTTGGTTTTTGGTTTTTGGATTTTTTTTTTGCCTGTCCAATTTGTACTTCTGTGTCTTCTCGTGTCTAGCCTATCTTTCCATCCCATGTCCCCTCATTATCTCTCTTGACAAGAGACTAGGTGGCCAGCTCAATTGTTCTCTGCTCACCCTCGGTCCCTGAGGGCCTTTTCCTGTCCTTTCTGACATATCAAGGCCAGGCTCCTCCTTCCAGAGAGTGAGCCCCCAGGCTCCCCCACACAGCTGGGGCAGGCCCTCGGCATGCACTCACGCTCCTTCTCGGATGCAAAACAATGATGAGAGTGCAAATCTCCAACTCCTCCAAACACCAAAGCGAGTAAAGTGTTTCGTGCATGAAATGAGGACATGGCCACTCCACGGCATGGTTGAGGAGAAGGATTACTGTAAACATGGGGGACGGCACACCCAGAGGCATTGGGAAGGGTCCAGACTGAACCAGGACATGGAGGATGGGGGGAAGGAGGAGACAGGAAGTCAAGTGAGGGAGCAAAGAAGACACAGAGAAAGAACAAGAGAAGAAAGAGGGAAAAGATTCCAGAGAAGAACCAAGAAAGCATGTGGCCAAAATGGTGGAAATATATAAGAATCAGAAGCTGGGAGGAGGGCGAGGAAGGCCCTGGGCTCATGAGCGTCAGGGTATTAGGCGGGATTGAGAAGAACAGAGAGGAGTGCTGGTACTGAGCAGCTTGGCCAGCATCTGCTTGGTATGCTAATAGGCGCCTCAGTTAGCCATTAGCCCCATGTTTCTTTGGCACCTGACACTTTGTCAAGAGCTAAGGTTCTGTAATGGAGGAAAAGGATCTCCAGATGTGCCAAATGCCTCCTTTGAAATGTGAACATCCGACCACATTACAGATGGTGGTGAACCACCATGTGGTTGCTGGGAATTGAACTCAGGACCCTCAACGGGGAGGCCTGGTGGCACTCAGAGGAAGGATAGCAGGCTACCAAGAAGAGGCTTGAAACCCTATGAGCATATACAGGGGGAGGAAGTCCCCCTCAGTCACAGTCATAGGGGAGGGGAGTAAGGGGAAAATGGGAGGGAGGGAGAAATGGGAGGATACAAGGGATGGGATAACAATTGAGATGTAATATGAATACATTAATAAAATATATTTTAAAAAAAAACAAATGTGAACAGCTGGCAAATAAAAGACGCCCTGCCCACAACAGGATCTCGGGATGACAAATGTGGCCCTGGACACTCTGATGGGGTGGTGTGCGTCTCACTCCCTGTTCCGATCCATCCCAGCCAGCTCCTCAGAGATCATCACCTAGTGGGAAGGAGCAAAGCCAGCTGCTGAGGGGATGGTGGCTATCACACCGCCATTGGGTGCAGGCCCCGGGCCCGACCCTTCGCCTTGGAACCTTTTAACAAATTACAAACCATGCTGTTTGCTGCATCTCCTTCCCCCTCTAACTGCAAGGACAAAAGTCAAGATAGCTCAGCCTTCTATTTCCCCATTCTTCCTTACTTCTCTCACCAGGAGTCCCAATAGGATGTCCTCACCTCTATCTCACTTTCCTGCTAAGTGAAGACTTTCGTGGGACATGCCCCTTGGGCTAATATGCAGATATAAGTGAGTATATACCATTTGAGTCTTTCTGCTTCTGGGTTAACTCACTCATTATGATCATTTCTAGCTCAATCCGTTTATCCACAAATTTCGGGAATTCCTTGTTTTTAATAGAAGAGTAGTATTCCATAGTGTATATGTACCACATTTTCTTTATCCATTCTTGTACTGAGGGACACTTAGGCTGTTTCCATCTTCTGGCTATTATGAATAAGGCCGCTATGAACATGGCTGAGCATATGTCCTTGTTGTGTGCTGGAGCCTAGAAACCTACAAGAAGAACACTATCATGGGCAGATCTGGGCCCAGGGGTTCTGCACTAACCAAGGACAATATGTGCAGTAAACTTCCAACCCCTACCCAGATCTAGCCAATGGACAGGACATTCTCCACAGTTAAGTGAAAAGTGGGGACAGATGTCTTGCAGCCTCTGAGAGACCACAGATACCAACCTAGACTACTATACTCATGAAAACTCTTAATTACTGTAGATGGAGAAAACAAGATATTCCACGACAGAACCAAATTTAAACAATATTTATCCACAAATCTAGCCTTATAGAAAATGCTAGAAGGAAAATTCTACCCCAAGTAGGGTAACTACATCCAAGAAAATACAGACAATAAATAATTACACACACACAATCACATCACCACCACCACCACCACCACCAAAATAACAGGAATTAACAATAATTAGTCATTAATATCTCTTAATATCAATGGACTCAGTTTCCCAATGAAAAGACACAGGCTAACAAAATGCATGTGAAAACAGGATCCATCATTCTGCTGCATACAAGAAACACACTTCAGCAACAAAGATAGATATTAGCTCAAAAAAAGGGGGGGCTGGAAAAGGTTTTCCAAGTAAATGAACCCAAAAAGCAAGCTGGAGTAGCCATTCTAAATACCTAATAAAATAGACTTTCAACCAAAATTAATCAAAAGAGATAGGGAAAGACAGTTCATACTTATCAAAGAAATACACTACCAAGATGACATCTCAATTCTTAACATCAGTGTCCAAAATACAAAGGAACCCACATTAAAAAAGAAACATTACTAAAGCTTAAATCACACATTGAACTCCACACATTAATAGTGGGAGATTTCAGCACCCCACTCTTGCCAATGCACAGATCATCAGGATAGTAACTATGCAGAGAAATAATGAAACTAAAAGATGTTATGAAACATATCTACAGGCCATTTCACTCAAACACAAAAGAGTATACCGTCTTCTCAGCACCTCACAGAACCCTCTCCAAAATTGACAATATAGTCAGTCACAAAGCAAGCCTCATCCTACACAAGAAAATTGAAACAATTCCTTCTATTTTATCAGATCACCATGGATTAAAGCTGGACTTCAACAACAAAAAGCCTACAAACTCGTGGAAACTCAACAACTTTCTACCCTGTGACCACTTGGTCAGGGAGGAAATAAAGAAAGAAATCAACGACTTTCTGGAAATCAATGAAAACGAAGGCATAACATACCCAAACTTATGGGACATAATGAAGGCAGTGCTAAGAGCAAAGTTCATAAAGTGCCTTCATAAAGAAATTGGAGAGGTTTCATACGAGCAACTTAACAACACACCTGAAAGCTCTAGAACAAAAAGAAGCAATCACACTAAAGAGGAGTACACAGCAGGAAATAATCAAACTTAGGGGTGAAATCAACAACGAGTAAAATACAAAGTATCAAGTAAACCAAGAGCTGGTTCTCTGAGAAACATCAACAGGATAGACAAATTCATAGCTAAACTAACTAAAGGACACAAAGAGAGAGTACCAAATTAACAAAATGAAAGGGGTACATAATGACACTGAGGAAATCCAAAAAATCATTAGGTCTTTCTTCAAAAACATGTATGCCACAAAATTGGAGAATCTAAGTGAAATGGACAATTTTCTTGATTGATACTACTTACTCGCATGAAATCAAGATCAGAGAAACAGTTTAAATAGACCTATAACCGCTAGGGAAATAGAAGCAGTCATTAAAGTATCCCAACCAAAAAAAGCCCTGGGCAAGACTGGTTCATGACAGACTTCTACCAGACTTTCAAAGAAGAGCTAATACCAATACTCTTCACGCTATTCCAGAAAATAGAAACAAAAAGATCAATGCCAAACTCATCCTATGAGGCCACAGTCACCCTGATACCTAAACCACACAAAGACTCAACAAAGAGAATTTCAGACCAATTTCCCTTATGAATATTGATGCAAAAATACTCAATAAAATGTAAACTGAATCCAAGAACACATCAATAACATCATCCACCATTATCAAGTAGGTTTCATCCCAGGGATTCAGGGATGGTTCAACATACAAAATCCCATCAGTGTAATCCACCATATAAACAAACCAACAAAAAAGCACATGATCATCTCATTAGATGCTGAAAAAATCCTTTGACAAAATCAAACACCCCTTCATGTTAAAAGTTTTGGAAGAGATCAGGGATACAAGGCCCATACCTAAACACAATAAAAGCCAAAATAAAAATAAAAAATTCAATAAACAAAAGTCAATATACAGCAAGCCAATAGCCCACATCAAATTAAATAGAGAGAAACTTTAAGTAATTTCACTGAAATCAGGTACAAGATAAGGTTCCCTGCTGTCTTCATATCTATTCAATAAAGTACTTGAGGTTCTAGCTAAAGTAATAAGACAACTAAAAGAGATCAAGAAGATACAAATTGGAGGGCTGGAGAGATGGTTCAGAGGTTAAGAGCATGACAGCTCTTCCAAAGGTCATGAGTTCAATTCCCAGCACCCACATGTTGGCTCACAACCATCTATAATGACATTTGTATACATAATAAGTAAATAAATCTTTTTTAAAAAGAAGATACAAATTGGAAATGAAGAAGTCAAAGTATCGCTATTCACAGATGATATGATAATATATATAAGTGCCCCCAAAATTCTGTCAGAGAACTTTTACAGCTGATGAACACCTTCAGCAAAGTGTCTGGATACAAAGTTAACTTAAAAAAATGAGTATATCTCCTTTATACAAGTGATAAACAGGCTAAGAAAGAAATTAGTACAAAACCCTTCACAATAGCCAAAAATTATTTAGGATTAACATCGTAAAAATGGCCATCCTATCAAAAGCAATCCTCAGAGTCAATGCAATTCCCATCAAAACTTACAGTCCTTGAAAGAGAAACCATCAACTTCACTATAAAAAACCAAACAGGTTGATCAATGGAATCAAATCGAAGACCCAGAAATAAGCCATACACCTATCTATGCCTGACTTTTGACAAAGAAGCCAAAACCATACATTGGATAAAAGAAAGCATCTTCAACAAATGGTGCTGGTCTAACTGGATGTCTGTCTGCATATGCAAATAATGGAAATAGATACATATTTATCACCCTGCACAAAACTGAAGTCCAAGTGGATCAAAGACCTCAGCATAAAACTGGGTACACTAAATCTATTAGGAAAGAAAAGTGGGAAAGAGCCTTAAACTCATTGACACAGGACACAACTTCTTGAATAGAACACCAGTAGCTCTGGCTCTAAGATAAACAATTAATAAATGGCACCTCATAAAACTGAAAAGTTTCCGTAAGACAAAGGACGCTGTCAATAGAACAAAATGGCATCCTACAGAATGGGGAAAGATCTTCACCAGCCCTACATTGAACAGAGGGCTACTGTCTAAATTATATAAAAATTCAAAAAATTAAACACCAACAAAAACAAATAAACCAATTAAAAAATGGGTACACAGCTAAACATAATTATCAACAAAGGAATCTCTAATGTCCAAGAAGCACTTAAAGGAATGTTCAATGTCCTCAGTCATTAGGGAAATACAAATAAAAATGACTCTGAGATTCCTTCCATCATACACCAGTCAGAATGGCTAAGATCAAAAACTCAAGTGATAGCATGCCCTGGCAAGGACGTGGAACAAGGGGAACACTATTCCTTTGTTGGTGGGAGTGAAAACTTTTACAACTTCTGTAGAAATCAATTTGGTGCTTTCTCAGAAAATTGGGAATAGATCTACCTCAAGACCCAGCTATACCACTCCTGGGCATAAACCCAAAAGATGCTCCACCATACCACAAGAATACTTGCTCAACTATGTTCATGGCAGCTTCATTCGTAATAGCCAGAAACTAGAAACAACCTAGATGTCCCTGAGATGAAGAATGGATAGATAGAGAAAATGTGGTACATTTGTATACTAGAATACTACTCAGCTATTAGAATCAGGGAAATCAAGTGATTTGCAGGCAAATGGGTGGAACTAGAAAAGATTATCCTGAGTGACGTAACCCAGAAAGACATGCATGGTATGTACTCATAAGTGGACATTAACCATAATGAACAGGATAACCATGCTATAACACACAGACCCAAAGAAGCCAAGGAGGGCTCAAGGGAGGATGCTTGAATCTCACACAGAGGAAACAAAATAGACATCTGAAGTAGATGAAAGCAGGGAGCTGTGTGGAAGAGGGGGTGAGGAGGATAACAGGGGCCGGCATCAGGTCTGGGGAGAGGTGGTGAAAAAGGGGGATCTGGGATGGGGAAGACAGAAAGAAAGAGTGAGAATTGGTGCGGGAGCATCTCTGGTACAAGGGAGGCCCCTGGATGGACAGTGTTCTATGCTTGCTGGTGTCACCCATGCCTGATGATGACCATGCTCATATAGAAAGTTAGCTGCAGCCCCTCTTGGCTCCACTTTCAGCCAGAGCAGAATCCCAGCGAGGCCCACTGCCCTCTTCCTCCGCATTGCTTCCCTTTTGAAAGCCTCAGCCACAAGCCCTTCCTATTATCTGCACAGCTCTTAACAGCTGTTTCTATGGCAGGTGTTCACAACCATACCTGTGACAGGTGCTAGAGGAGCCTCCATTGACTCACCACACAGTGCTGCTCCGATCAATGGTAAAGCCATCCACTTTCACTTTCCCTAGCAAGAACCACGCTGCCCATCACTCCTGTGGCCTCCAGCTGTCTCACCTAGTCCATGGATGGCAGGGCTTCTGTTTCTCATGACATCATCACTCACCTGCATCCCTAAGTGTAGAATTCAAAGACCGTCCTGTGGCCCACAATGGCCCTGTGTGCTAATCTTCTCCATAGCCTCATGAGACTCACATTTCTTTCTTGTTTTCTGGGCTCTAACCATTTTGGTTTTGTTTGTTTGCTTGACGTTGATTGGTTGGGTGGCTTTAGCTCTCAAGTGTTCCAACTTACTGCCCACCTCAGAGACCATCTATGTGTACCCTTTAGATACACTTTGCCCTTCCTTGCTGACTTCCCCTTACCCTGCACAGTAGATCTCCAACCACTGCCTCTGGGGTGAACTTTTTTTTTGTCATCTTGTAGTTTTAATACATGACAAATAGCTTAAAATGGGTATTGATCTCTTGTGTGGTGCTTTAACCCTCAATTGTAAGCACTACAGGCTCCAGGGCTTGTCCAGGCCGTGTCCCATTAGTTTCCACTTGCTCCTGGCACATAGTACATGGTCAATAAATAAATGCAAAGCATAGTCACAAACTGAGAATCTTACAGCTGAAAGAATAGAAGAACAAAACTGCTCATTCTGAAAACAAAATGAAACCCAAAAAACTCTGTCCATTCTGAATTTACCCATGGCATAAACATAAGAACAGTCAGGGCTTTCTCCTAAAGCAGGAAATGATTTGATGGCTTTAAATGGTTTGCACTATATTTGAAGTATGTTTTCTTCTGCAGCAATGTAAAGGAGACTTTAAAATGTAACTTTCCCACAAGTAGCATTGTCCTGCTATACCCACAGTATACCGATTGCCATGCCCCCTGATGACCAGACTCTCAAAACTCCCTTGTACAAAATTGCAGAGAATCTATATGTAGCTATGCAATGCACCTGTAGATTTTAAACATCGTTTAGGAACAACTCTGATGATATAACATTTAAAGGCTGCATAATGGGGGCCAGGAAGGGAATAAGGGCAAGAAAAATATCTGTATTGAGGCCGGAGAGATGGTTGATCTTGGAAAGGACCTGAGATGGTTCAGTTCCCAGCACCCATGCTGTGGCTCACAACCATTAGTGACTCACATTCCAGGTGATCTCACCTTGTCTCTGGCCTCTGAGGACACCAGGCATGCACGTGGAGCACAGACGTACATGTGGGCAAAATATCGCTACAGAAAATAAAAGCAAATACATCGTTCATTAAGATGCCTGTCTATAAACTTAGTACATTTGCTATTGAAACTATTTTCCACCTGAGGTTGTTTGAATCCGATGATGTGGAACTCCTGGGACAGAGGATTACCTGCACACAGAATTCTTCAGATGACAAAAGACAACATAACTGTAGACACTTCTGGAAGGCAATGTTTTCTTGCAGAGTTGTCTTACTCGGTAATCTCAAGCAGACATAGGTTACTTCCAAGGCCCTCCAAACATTGGCAATGAGCCCACCAGTCATTTAAGTATTCAGGTCAACCTAAACACCAGGTGCTTTGCCCAATAAACAAGCAAGCCTTGCTTCTTCTGATTTAAAATCATGTCTGCGCCTCTTAAAATCATTTCACGGTGTGTGGACAGCCAAGTTTCGCCGCAGATGCATGCCTATTACAGCACAGGGCGCCTTAATCTAATCACCAAAACAAAGCACATTAGATCAGCTCCCGGATACCTTTTGCTTTGTTTTGCCCCTGGCTCCTATTCCAAGCCTTAAAAGGCCTTGGCCCACACACTCGCATATTACAAAACCCTTTGGTCAAAACGCAGGCCAGTTCCTCATGCCAACTGGAACACAAGACAGTGGATTGGTTTACTTTGCGTTTAAGTAGATAATGCCTCTAGTGACCCATGAGTCAAGTGTGATTCTTCTGAAGACTCTGATCTTTTTCCAAAAATAAATAGGTTTAATGACCTTGTAACCATCTCAATGATTAATTCACAAATGAGAAACCTTTGTTTGACCCTGTCTGCATTCTCTATTTTCTTTAAGTTTTAGTGGGCAATTTTCTTTTATTAAATGTTTCTTTGGATTAAGAAAGTACCGCATTGTAGTGGCTGTACACATATTTTTGTTTTGGTTCCAAGTGTGGGATAGGGAACAGACTTTTGAGAGATCAGGTGATGTTTATCTACTAGAAGAGGAACCACCTCATGGGGGGCAGGGGCTTGGCTTTTGCCAGCTGAAATACATCTCAGTGCAGACTCTGAGAGGATATATATGTGTATATATCCAAAACAGGAGACTGGGGCTTTTGGGTCTTGGTATTGTTTAGCTGTTCATCGCTTCACTTTAAGACGCTTCTAGAGAGAACCGTGTCAGAGAAAGCTTCAGGGCTTTGGGTCCCGGCTAATGTTCCAGGTTCCAGCAGCAACTTTGGTGGAATTGCTCGTCTGCGGAAATCCTGCTGACTATGCCAGTGAATAGCTCCCAGGAACTGAGTCCAAAAAGGTCTACCTCTCCTGTTCCCATTACCCTCTCTTCTCTCCTATCTAGGGTAGGCGGGTTGGAAGGGAGGTATAAGCATTAAAGAGCCTCAAGGAAAGTAGGTTTGGAAAAGGTTCAAAGCCTACAGCTCATTTTGTTCTGTTTTCTGTTTTATATTTGAAAGGATTTAAATACAACAAATTTACGAAACATCTTTTAATAGCAATACAGTATAATACTGAAAGCGACAATTTAAAATACAAATAAATAATGCTTCTAGATAGATGCATGTAAGATAAAGGTACTCCCCAAAAGGTAGCTAGTAGAGATGACCTGGAAAAGAGGGAAAGAACAGGGTCAGCAGGAGAGATGGTTCAGTGGTTAAGAGCATTGGCTGTTCTTTTAGAGGACCTGGGTTCAATTCCCAGCACCCACACGGCAGCTCACAGCTGTCTGCGAGTCCAGTTCCAGGGGATCTATACTTTTTTTAAAAACCTCTGCAGCCTTCTGCATGCATATGATCTGTGGACATACACTCAGGCACACACACACACACACACACACACACACACACACACACACACACACACACGCACACTAAATTTTTTTAGAAAGGAAAAAAATGGATGGTATGGCAGTTGTGATTTATCTTTTAAAATCGCAACATTCTAATGCAGAAAAATAGGATTGGCTAAATTGCAATAAAAGATAGGGTATAACTCCCTTCTATATTTCAACTTGGAAATTTTCCAGAGGTGAAAATAAGTGAGTTTAGACAGGTGGTGAGAAACTCCTGGGGTCACAGGAAAAGGGTAGAGGCAGGGGGAGGGGGGCCCAGGGAGGGCGACTGGAGGCCAGATGAAGGCCAGAAGCCACATCAAAGGAGGTGAGGGAGAGGCAAAATTCCTTAGCTGTGATGGAGAAGAGAGTAAAACAGAAGCTGCCTGAAGGCGCTCACATCCTGGGGGAACAGACAGAAAAAGAAAAGCATGGTGGATGTCTAAAATTTAGGTGGAGATCCAACACAAGGTATTTACCATTACTAAGTCAATACTTATTAGTTTACAGGAATGCAGATTATTGGCAATTTAGAGCCGGAGCACAGAATTATGAAGAAGCAGCAATTACAAATCATCACTAGAATGAGAAACCGTAGAGTAAGAGAATAGATACAGCCACTGGTGCGCTGAAAAAACTGGAAAACCCCCAAAATAATTCTCCAGAACAAATAACAGAGCTACATTTAAAAAAAAATCGCAGTATGAAAAAAATATTAGGGCAAAGGAAGGGTAGAGGAGTCTTTAGAAAAAAATACAATAAATGGAGGTATTACAAGAACTATTGATTGTAAATTTCTTATAATTAGAGAAAGGAGGAAAACTACAAGGTGAAGGGATTTAGAAAGTATCAACAGAAAAAGGTAAGAAAAAGCATACTTTCTAAATAGTAAGGAAATTTAAGGACATCAAAACCAAAAAAAGAAGATTCCGGAGACAAAAAAAGATAACATCAAGTTGATAAATTTTCCCTAGAGGTTTCAGCAGTGATTTCTGGGGGATACCAGAACACACACTCTCTCTCTCTCTCTCTCTCTCTCTCTCTCTCTCTCTCTCTCTCTCTCTCTCTCTCCTTCTTTCTCCCCTTTCTTCTTCCTCCTTCTTTTGTCCTTCTTCTTTTCTTTTGCTGTAGTAAAAAAATAATAATAAATTTGAGCTTACAATGCTTTTGTAAATGAGAAAGCTGGGCTTTTGTCAAGGGTAATGACATCATTCTCAAGCAGGCAGCTGCCTTGGTGGAGAAGCTTACAGAGTCCTTGGCAGAGCTATTGGAGAAGCGTCTTCATGAATAGACAATGTGCAGGAAGTGCAAAGCTCTATATAGGCATAAAGGTGTGTAATAACTTCATTAAGATAGCTGGAGACTGCAGTTTCGCAGGTGAATATTGAAATGCCAATGAAGAGCAAAGTGGAACAATCTGGATGAAGACTGAGCATAACGAGAGCGATGGGACTCAGCACTATTGGATTTCCAGATGCTTAATTTACACCTTTCTGACACGGAGCTAGCTAGGCTCCTGGTCCCCAAACACTGAGGGGGTCAAGCAGATGGTTGTGATTCCGTTTTAAAATTTGTGATGTTTTCATAACCTGTGTTATGGTTTAGATAAGGGACATGTGCCCCTTAAAGCTCATGTGGTAAAAGCTTGATTATTAATATAGAGGACATTCAGAAGGTGGTGGAAGCTTCTAGAGGAAAGCTTTAGGGTAGGGTTGCTAGATCATTGAAGGGTATGCCACTGACAGGTCCATTGAGATCTTAGCCCCATCCTCTCTCTTTCTTTCCCAGCTGCCATGAAGTAAAGAGGTTTCCTCCACTCTGCACTTTCCCATGATGCACTGTGGTGCCACAGAACCAAGGCGACAGGATGTGGGGTGATGCCTCTGAAACTGCACCAACATAAACTTTTCCTTCTTTCAAGTTCATTATCACAGGCATATTCTGTTATAGTAGCCCAAAGCTGACTAACACAATTTATAAGTTTTCAAATTTGGAAGATTATCTCATACTGACACACACTGTGGAAGGACATCTATATTTGGAATTTGTATCAACTGAGGATGTCTGACTAATTTCGTTCTATGTTTGAATTCTGAGCATAGCGTGTGCGAAAGGAACTGTCACCATGTGTAATCTTAACCATTAGTGTCAATTAACGGTCTGCCCCCCAAAGAACTTTGCATTTCCTTCTTGAGCCTTATCCTCAGTGAGCAGTGTGGGAGGTCACCATGTTTGCTATTCAGATTTTTTTCCTTGTCCAAGTTAGCTTTAATTGTCAACATGACACAGTCCAGCGTCACCTGAGAGGATGGCCTTGATTAGAGGATTGCTTAAATCATAATGGCCTGTGAGGATGTCTGTATGAGATCGTCTTGCTTATTGACTGATGTAAGAGGACCCATCCCATGGTGGGTGGAGCCACTCCCTGGGCAGGTGTTCTGGGGCTATGGGAGAAAGCTCCCACCACACATATACATACATACATACATACATACATACATACATACATACACACACACACATATACATACATATGCATACACACACACTCAGATACAACACACACACACACACACACACACACACACACACACACACACACAGAGGAACTTGCTGGACTGGTCTGTGTAGTGGTAGAGGCTGCGTAGTCCAGCAATGGCTATCCCATACCCTGGAGAGGCTGAAAACCCGGTAAGCAGTCGGTCCAAGTCAAGATGCTTCAGCAGACCCCATCTAGAACTGAATGCCTGGAGGCTTCCAGGTTAGGGGCCTGAAGAAGATGGCCTTTGACGTCAGTGGCAGGGGAACCAACGGAGATGCACTCATGGTAAGAGGCAGAAGTGAACGGTAAGGAGCTTTTTAATGGACCTCTTGAGATCTGGGCCACTGCCAGAAGGTGCCACCAATGGGGTAAGGTCTTGCCCCCTCACTTAATCCTTCTGAGATGTAATGGCACCGTCTTGCCTAGATGCTTGTCTCATGACTGATCCCAGGTCCAGCCAATCTTCACCATCGCAAGGACTATCTGTCAGAGGGTGTGACTACAGCTCTCATCTCGCAGCACTGCAGTAAGTGTGGACAGAAGCGATAGTGAAGTACTAACCCAGTGACTTGTGCTTGGGAAATAGTAAATGTTTGCTGTTGTTCATGTAATCATCGCCAAAGCCAGGCACAGTGGTGCGCACCTTCAATCCTAGCAGAGGCAGGAGGATCTCTAAATTCGAGGCCAACCTGGCCTCACAGGAAGTTCCAGGTCAGCCAGGGCTATATAACAAGGCCTTGTCTCAGAAAAAAATAAAATAGATAAATAGCACGTTCTTTGGCAGAAAGTAGGGACCCTGGGGCATGGCACCTACTAGCTCAAATTTCTCTTGACTCTTCACTATATCTAAATCAGAGGCCAAGTTGTAGTTAAAGAGAGTGTTGGCATTAAACACGTTATTTTCTGCTTTCTATTCCAAAGTAAAAAACAAACAAACAAACAAAAACGCCCATGGATTCATTTCACAGCACTCCAGGAAGCCAGTTGTTGGAAACTACATTTTGAGGTTACTGTGAATTGAAATATGTCAACACAAGGTAAAGAGAATTTAAGCTTTCAGGACTACGACTTTTGTCCCTTGAGTACCACCATGTAACAAGATGTACAGCATCCTCCCCACCCCGCATGGACAGTCCCCTCACTGGCCTTCCAGAGATGTCCTGTGCTGTCAGACATGCCTAATTACAGCTGTCAGCTGCAGCTTGCCGTCCTCGTGGACCGCTTTGGCCTGTAGCGTTTGGATGCGTAGGCGTGGACTCTGACAGAATGCACACTTCTGTGCCTGGCTTCTTTTGCTTAGCCTAAGTCTTTGCTATTCATCCCCATTGCTGTATCTAACATCCATGATGCTCTCGATTATTCAAATGTTATCAAGCAGAGGGAGGAGAGATATCAAGGAGAAGCTTTATCATCTGAAAGACCAGAGCTAGGCTTGCAGCTCTGTACCAATTGGATATAATTCAGTCTGACTGTCCGGACAAACCTTTGCAAATCCCAACATTCTTAACCCCAAATGGCCACAGAAATGTTTCCCTAATAACATCACTGTGGAGATTAAGAAGAGTAGATGAGAACGGGCCGCCAGGCATCTGCATAAGAGTTCGTTCAATCTAATGTAGCTGACCAGTCACAGATATCGACTAATTTCACTTCTGCAGCTAACCACAGCCAAATGAAGGGATAGAAACTGATTTTCTACATCACACATGTAACATAAATCTTACTTCCCTCCATGGAATATAATTTCAAGGCTTAGAAGAGATTGCATCCAATAGTATAGTCTCAGAATTAAACCAAATACGTGATTAAAAATACAGAAACCATAACAAGGCGCTCTCTCTCTCTTTCTCTCTCTCTCTCTCTCTCTCTCTCTCTCTCTCTCTCTCTCTCTCTCTCTCTCTCTCTCTCTCTCTCTCTCTCTCTCTCTCTCTCTCTCTCTCGTGTGTGTGTGTGTGTGTGTGTGTGTGTGTGTGTGCATGCATGTGTGTGTGTGTTCATGTGTACATATGGAGGCCAGAGGTCAATGTTTGGTGTCTTCTTCAGTATCTTTCCCCTTAATTTTTGCAACGTGGCCTCTTCCTGAACTTAGAGCATAGTTATTCAGCCATGTTTCCTGACAAACAAGATCCTGGGACCTTCTTGTCCCTGCCACCCCAGTGCTGGAATAACAGGTGCATAGAAGACAGGCTTTACCATCTAAGCCACTTCCTAACCACTTCTGAGTTCTATATTTTCTTTTCACAGTGTGAATTTTGTCCCTTATCACTCATCTTTCATCAGAGTGGGTAGATTAATTCTAAAGGTTTAAATGCACCTAGCTATTCATGTTACGGTAACATATCAAAGCAAGATGTGATTCTAGCAGCAACAACAACAACAGAAACAACAACAACAAAGCCCTTTCAAGACAATAAACTGCGAGCAGAGTACATAATAACATTGAATGAAACTATAAAGAAGTAAATTGGGGAAAACTCAGCACTTTCCTTCAGCTCAGAGAACTCTTTCCTATAAACATTGATTCTCCAAGGCACAAGGAATTAAATAACATGAACAGCCCAGTATTTGTGCTGTTCTTAGAAACTTTGGACCATTAAGAACTAATTTGGGAATGAAAGCGGTCTTTGAGCACACCGAACATTTAGACACCGTAAAAAGCATTGCCACTCTAATTGCCTGGTTTGACATGACCATGAAAATTACTACAGCAGAGGTGCTTCTACATTAGAACTGGGAAGTGCTGGGTGTGAAAAAAATTGAAGTAATCATGCTTCTTTAGGCAAGATTTACATGAGCAGAAACAGGTAAGAGGAGCCAGCTCCTTCCCAACACATCCAAATAGGACTGGTCTTAGAGAAAGATAATGGTCGGGCTAGCAACATGGTTCATTGGAAAAGGCACTTGCTACCAAACCTGACAACTTGAGTTTACTCATTAGAATCCACATGGTGAAAGAATAGAACTGACTTCAGCAAGTTGTCCTCTAATGGCACAGATGGACAGAGCTTAGAGGCATGAGTTCTCTCTCTCTCTCTCTCTCTCTCTCTCTCTCTCTCTCTCTCTCTCTCTCTCCGTGTGTGTGTGTGTGTGTGTGTGTGTGTGTGTGTCTGTCTGTCTGTCTGTCTGTCTGTCTCTTTTTTGTCTCTCTCACATAGACACACACACATGCACACAAATGTAAACTCAACCAAATTGTATTTAGAAACCATGTTTTTATTTTATTTTATTAATTTATTCATATTACATTTTAACTGTTAGCCCATCCCTTGTATCCTCCCATTCCTCCCTCCCTTCCCCCCTACTCCCCTCCCCTATGCTCCCCTATGTCTGTGACTGAGGAGGACCTCTTCCCCTATATATGCTCTTAGGGTATCGAGTCTTTTCTTGGTAACCTGCTATCCTTCCTCTGAGTGCCACCAGGCCTCCCCATCAAGGGGACAGGGTCAGAAATGGGGCACCAGAATTCGTGTGAAAGTCAGATCTCACTCTCCACTCAACAGTAGAGAATGTCCCGTCCATTGGCTAGGTCTGGGTAGGGGTTCGAAGTTTACTGCCTATATTTTCCTTGGCTGATGCCATAATTTGAGCAGGACCCCAGGACCCAGATCCACCCATCATAATGTTCTTCTTGTAGGTTTCTAGGACCCTCTGGATCCTCCTATTTCCCCATTCTCCCATGCTTCTCTCACCTAAAGTCCCAATAGGATGTCCTCTCCTCTGAACCACTTTCCTGGTAAGTTAAGTTTTTCATGGGACGTACCCCTTGGACTAGTGTCTCGATATAAGTGAGTATATACCATTTGTCTCTTTTTGCTTCTAGGTGAACTCACTCATTATGATAATTTCTAGTTTAATCCATTTGTCCACAAATTTTGGGATTTCCTTGTTTTTCATAGCTGAGTAGTATTCCATAGTATGAACGTACCACAGTTTCTTTATCCATTCTTCTACTGAGGGACACTTAGGCTGTTTCCATATTCTGGCTATTATGAATAAGGCAACTATTGAACATGGTTGAGCATATGTCCTTGTTGTGTGGTAGAGCATTTTTTGGGTATATTCCAAGGAGTGGAATAGCTGGGTCTTGAGGAAGCCCTATTCCCATTTTTCTGAGAAAGCGCCAGATAGATTTCCAAAGTGGTTGTACTAGTTTGCATTCCCACCAGCAATGAAGGGATGTTCCTCTCTCTCCACATCCTCGCCAGCATGTGGTGTCACTTGAGTTTTTGATCTTAGCCATTCTGATGGGTGTAAGATGGAATCTCGGTGTTGTTTTGATTAGCATTTCTCTGATGACTAATGAGGATGAGCATTTCTTTAAGTGTTTCTAAACCATTTGATATTCCTTTGTTGAGAATTCTCTGTTTAGTTCTGAGCCCCATTTCTCAATTGGGTTATTTGGTTTGGTGGTGTTTAATTTCTTGAGTTCTTTATATATTTTAGATATTAGACTTTTGTCAGATGAAGGGTTGGTGAAGATCTTTTCCCAGTCTGTAGGCTGTCGCTTTGTTCTGTTGACAGTGTCCACTGCCTTACAGAAGCTTCTCAGCCTCATGAAGTCCCATTTATTAATTGTTGACATTATGCCAGGCAAGATTACTATATCCATAGAAACCATGTTTTTGTAGTAGATGTAAACAGTTCTTAGTGTGAGATGTGAAACTGCCTCGTGTGAGGGCATGTGATGCGTGTCTACTAGAAAGGGAACAGCTTTGTGAGGGGGCATGGCCTTTGGTGGTTAAAAACCATCCTGTACGGACTACGGCAGGGTATAAAAATAGCCCAAAAAACAAAGATCAATCACTTTTGCATTGCTTCACATCTCTTGGCGTCTTGGTTTCACATCCCTTAGTTTTGAGATGCTCCTCTTTCAGAGATATGCTCCAGGGAGAAGCACTCTGGAGAATGCTTTGAGACTCTGGCTGCTGTGGCTGGGGTCACTTTTGCTGGAATCATGATGACGAGGAGTGGAGTCACCCTAAGGCACTGAGTCTAAAAAGGTCTCCCTTTCCTGTCCTATTAACCCTTCTCTCCCATCTGGGGTAGGTGGGGTGGAAGAGAGGTAGAAACATTAAATAACCCCAAACAAAGTAGGTTTTAAAAATACCAAAGCCTTCACCATTATGAGCTTATTAGGAGACCAAGGCACACATAAAGCTATGAAAATAATGTCTCTCACATAATGTGTGTTAAGTCAAGGGCAGCAAATTTTCCATATAACTTATGTTTTTATAGTCATTTTAGGTTTTGTGGTATTTTTGTTTGGTTGGTTGGTTTTTGTTGTTGTTGTTGTTGTTTGTTTCATTTTGTTTTACATATTTTCTGAGGTTCTGGTCATCTAACCCAAGGCTTCTGACCAGGCACTCCAGATACATACCCTCTAGTCTTGGCATTTTCATCATCTATAAGAATACCACACACAGATAGGTTAGATAGTAAAGTCTATGCTTTTCCTGCAGACATGTCACCTCTGTGAGTTACAGACTGTAAACTATAGATGAAAATTACCATTAAAAATCAATTTTAAGAGACTATTTAATAACACAAAGCAGTCATCACGTCCTTTTAGGTTAAAGCAAAAGTTACAAATAGCAACAATACAAAACAATTTCATTTCTCCGAATAATGTATTCTTTCATGATTTAAGAAAAAGTTGAAAGGCTGGAGAAATATCTCAGCAGATAAGAGCACTTGCTGCTTTTGCAAAAGATCTAGATTTGATTCCCAGCACCCACATGGCAGCTCCCAACCATGTGTAACTCAGTTTCAGGGGTTCTGATGTCTTCTTCTGACCTCTGTGGGTACTGCACTCTCATGGAGCTTACACGTGCAAGTAAAACATCCACACACATAAAATGACCACAAACATTTTTCAAGCGTTGAAAGGTTTACCGTATTGCCAGGAAAGGACACGGCTTTGTCTATACACAGCTATGATACAGCAGTGTGTAATATCCATGTGCTTCCTGGTGGAATGCCTGAAACCTTGTCACTCCCTACGCTACAGGAGTTCTGGAAGTGGCCTTTGCTCTAATACATGGTCCCCGAGGGCTCCTGGACAAGGAGCAATCACAGGAAGGACCATGTGGTTAGAAGCTTGGGAACGTTTCACCCCCTTGCCAGTCGTTGGGAATGAGAGGACTGGGGATGGAGTTAATCCGCCATGAAGAAGCCACTGTGACAACCTCTGAAGTCCAGGGCTTGTGGAGCTTCTAGAAGGGCTAACACACCCACAGAATTGAAGGACTGTGTACCCCAATCCCATGGTATAGGAACTCCTGGGCTTGGGGACCCTTCTGGACCTCATTTCCTGGATGTTTTTATCCAGCCGTTTACCTGTGTCCTCTATAACAACCCTTGTTAATCCAGTAGGTTGATAAAAGTGCTACCCTGCATTTTGTGAGCTGCCCTAACAAATGCATTGCGCCCAATGGGGAAGGAAGGTCATAGCTGCCTCCAACATACATCCAAGTCAGACCGTTGTGGGTAACTTGCTGCTTGCAATTGACATCTGAGTGAATAGTCTTTCGTGATTAAGCCATGCATTGTGGAGGCCGGCACTCCCTACCTGTGAGGGGCAGCACCCTGTATGGAGTACTGCCAACATCTCAGCCCAAAGATGTCCCTGTGCCTAGTGTTGAGCGTTGAGAAGAAAAATCGTTTTTGTAATAGCATACATAGCCTATGCTCACTTCCCAGTCTGAACCTTTTGAACTTCATTTTCTTTTTGCTCCAAATGTCACTTAATACCTAGGACAGAAAAATCAATATAAACTTCAAATGTTAAACGTGGGCATTTCTTCGTGTGTTTGGAAAATGGATTGTTTTTATTATGGTGCTTTTTCCCCCCTCCCCAAGCCTTATATATTGCTTCTGAAACAACCACAAAACAAAAGTAATTTTAGGGAAATCCATTAAAAACACAAAGGGCTTTTTTTTTGTAGAGCAAAAAATTCAAAACACCCAGAGGCAAGGAAGCAGGTCCACGGATACCTGAAGTTGCCATCGTGAGATGAATTTTCGGTAACCTTTATCTTTGTGTTCCCTTCTATTTTCAAAATGCTTCATCTGCTCGTCTCCTTTTGAGTTTCCCTCTGCTACCCGCTCCTCTTCATAAGTGGCATGACGGGGACGAGCCTTTTTCCTTATCAGAGGTTCTATTTGTCTTCTCCTCTATCTCAGTGTGTAAGGACGTCGTGATGACTGTAGACCGCCTTTCTTGACATTAGAACTGGAGGATCTGGAGAGATGGCTCTGTGGGTAGGAACGTTAGCATGAAGCCTTGAAAGAGATCCCTAGATCCCAAGTAGGAAGCCCGGCACAGCTGTGGTGTTATGAAGGGCTGAGATAGGAGAAGCTGAGCCTTGCTGGCTGCCAGCACAGTTCCAAGCTCAGTGAGAGACCCTGTTTCAAAGGAGTAAGGTGGAAAGTGATGGAGAAGGACCCTGTGCCCTCCTCTGGTTTTTCCATGCATATTCATGGATGTGTGCACCTGTACACACATGCACATAACACACACACATACACACACACACACACACATGAAAATAAAATAAATACAATCCAGAACACGGGCTTGCCACTGATGACATTGCCTGATGTCTAATGTGGCCGTGAGTCTAAATGAACATTTTTGTTTGGTTTGATTTGGCTTTTTAAAAAAAAAAAGATTTATTTATTTATTATGTATACAGTGCTCTGCCTGCATGTACACCTGCATGTGAGAAGAGGACACCAGATCTCATTATAGATGGTTGTGAGCCACCATGTGGTTGCTGGGAATTGAACTCAGAACCTTTGGAAGAGCAGTCAGTGAGTGCTCTTAACCTCTGAGCCATCTCTCCAGCCCCTTGGTTTGGTTTTTTGAGACAAGGTTTTTCTGTGTAGCCTTAGCTGTCCTGCATTTACTTTGTAGACCAGGCTGGGCTCCAACTCACAGCACTCTGCCTGCTTCTTCCTTCTTGAGTGTTGGGATTTAAGGTTTGCACCACCTGACTACTAAATGAACATTTACATATAACAACTTCTAGAAAAAGAAATGATCTCAAAGGTGTCCTCTGGCGCACACACCCCTGATATTAGAATCTAAGAGTATTGTTTCATCCCAACAGAGACTTTGTTCTTTCACACAATTCTCATCACCTGGCAATATAAGTAGAATGCGGATGCTTCACGCCCTGTGCAGTGGTTGTTGTCAGAGCAAAGCATGAATGCCAACTTGACATGACCTCATCAGCGTTTCTTCTTTAAGATAACCAGCTCTCACTTACTACTGCAGAGGATCTAACTTGACCTTCTTGAAGCAAGTAATTAAGGTTATTCACCAAGAAAAATAAGTATCTATATGCATGTACTATTAAGATTTCAACCTACAAATAAAAGAGTTTATTGTACTCTGAGTCTCTTAGTTGTCTTGTTGCTTAAAATAGTGAATAGGCTTGAGGCCAGTGTAAGCTCAATCTTATTAGTTGAGAAACATTTTTTTGGTTATTATTATGCAAGAACCATAACCTTTCACCCAGTATTTCTCTTAGGTTGAGCTTCTCCTCATCTTTTGCCTGCTGAGTGGAAAGACTGACAAAAGAAAACCAAAGCTGATCTAAAACAATATTCATTTACTGCCCATGTGGAACCCAGAACCTTCTCATATCTTTTTTCTTTTCTTTCTTTCTTTCTTTTTTTCTTTTTGATTTGGTTTGGTTTTCTGAGACATGGTTTCTCTGTGTAACAGCCTTGGCTATCCTAGACTCACTTTGTAGACCAGGCTGGCCTTGAACTCACAGCAATCTTCTTTGTAGCCCTGTCCTCACTCTGATAAGCTGCAGAATGAACCATGCGCCTGCAAAGGACATACAGACAGGACTCAGTGGTTTGTATAGGAATATAACTGTGAATGAGCGATAAGACCGTGTAGGAGAGGCAGCCGACAATCACTAGTATTTCCAAGGGACAGAACCAAAACAGCTGGAGAGCAGCTTTGAGATGGGTGACTGTTGGAAGGCTCTGATGTGGCAGTAGTGAACACAGAACAAAGAAAAGTAAGTAGATAGATAGGTGATAGATAGATAGATAGATAGATAGATGATAGAAATGACAGATTGATGACACATAAATAGGCAGTATATAGATAGAGATGTTAATATAAACAATACATATAGGTGATAGACAGATATAGATAATAGAGAAACATGGAAATTATAGACAGGACTTGAACAGGTAGAGATGATAGGTGGATAGATTAGATGATATATAAATGACACGAATAAATGATATTTAGATATATAGATGATATACATATATAATAGAGATTATAGGTAGATGATAGATAGATACATAAATGATAGACATGGATCATAGATGGACAGATAACGATGCTAGGTTTCGGACAGCAGGAGTCATATTTGCAGGCAAAGCAGACAGGAGTCCTAGAACCACCTGACATACAGGCTCAGGGAAAGTTATCTCTTTGTCCTTTGGTTGCAGCATTGGGTCAGAAAGGCATTCTGAGAGACTCCTGACAGAGCCTGCAGCATTAGGGGTGCTCCTGCGGTCCCATGTCTAGGAACTGCTAGAAAGTGTCAAGCGTGATCCAGGGAGAGCAGCCTGAAGAGGGAGGGAAGCTACAAATGAAAGATAGCATCAGTGAACGTGATGCCTCATGTTGGGGGGAGGGGGCCTGAGGCAGTGTTAGTGATGGGGACCATCTGTCAGAGACACAAGACATGAAACCCCCCCAAGGAACAAGGGTCTACACATGGCTATGGATGATAAGTTTGGCAAGTTGTGATGGTGGAAAACAGGCATATTCTGTGCTTAAAGCTGAGTGGGGATTATTGCATCCCATAGCACACCCTCCATCACAAGGTCACATATCTGAAGATAGCAGGCAGAGACTAAGTCCTGATGAGCAGGGCACCCCAGAATATTTACAGCTGACTCTGACCATAAGCTGCACCCCCTGGTTGCCAGGGCAGTATCACAGAGGCCAAAAGAGAATGCCAGTAGCATAGAGACTATTGTCACCAGGTAGAGTAAAGCAAGGTGGCCACATAGAAAAGAGCTGGTAAGCTTTGGTGACATCTTCCGGTATTGCCCACACCATTGACTTCTATGGAAGACAGGGGACCTGTCCTCTTGAATGATGTTTTTAAAAAGTTATTTTCTTGCACTTTTTTTTTTTTGGCAAGTGGGCAATTGTATTTCCATGATAGAAATCAGAAGGCAAGTTCTTCAAAGCTAAGCATGTAATTTCCTTAGCATTCAGGTATGCTGTTCTAAGGTCTGTAGCCAAAAGATTCAATGTCAGTAGAGGCACTGTTCATGACATCAAGTTATCTACCTAGGTGCTCATTAAGATATACATGAATAAAGGAAACACACACATGTATGCACATGTACATACACACATGCATGCACACATGGATACACACACACACATGTGCATTCAAGCGCACACACAAGCACATAAGTATGAGCACACATGTACACAAAAATCTAGTTTTCTTTCTATTGCTGTGACCACAGTCTGACTAAAAGCAGCTCACAGGGGTGATGGGTTTGTTTGGCTTACACTTCCAGGTCACATTCCATCACTGAGGGATACCTGAGCAAGAACTTTGAGCAGAAACCACAGAGAATGATGTTCCAGGTTTGCTTCCTATTCTTACTTAGCTTTCTTACAGAGCCAGGGACCACTTACTTAGGGCTGGTGCTGCCTAGAGTGGGCTGTGCCCTCCTGCGCTGACAATCGAGTGCATCTCCTTAGACATACCCACAGGCAAAGCTGAGCTGGGCAGTCCCTCCACTGAAGTTTTCCTTTCATGTGACTCTAAGCTGTGTCAAGTTGACAACTGAAGCTCACTAGGACATGGTCTCTCTCTCTCTCTCTCTCTCTCTCTCTCTCTCTCTCTCTCTCTCTCTGAGTTTTTTCCTGTCAGTTGCAGGAAAAAGAGAGGATCTGGATATCTCTGTTCAGTGAAAAACCCAGATTCAGACAAGTATATTTTTTATTTTATGGAAATCTAAAAACAAGTCTTTAAAACATGAAAGCAGGAAGAATATTATTAGGCTATGAGAAGAGGTGAGAGGGAAACACTTATGCACAGATATGCAAATGCCTTTGTGAATATTTTTGTGTTATATGATTCGCATATGCTAACAAAAAGAAAGAATAAGAAGAATTTACACATGATCTGTATATATACATCTGTGTTCTCAAAAAAAAATGGGCTAAAGGTTTGGGTTAAAGGGCTTTCCTTGCCTGACCTGTTAAGATTGCTTCATAGTGGCTGACCTTTGCCCCAGTAAATGTGGCACCCAATTGTGTTGATGTAAAATGCTATTTGACATAATTCAACTCTCTAATATGGTATTTAAAGGGATGGAATGTCAAAGCATAGGCTTGGGGTAAGGGGAAGCTAGCCATTGTCCCCTCAGTGGCTGTTTGAGGTAGCGGATGAAGAGAGAACACACTGGGAGGAAGTCTTCTTGCCGTGCGCAGAAATCACAGCCCCGTTACTAAGCTCCCACAGCTTCTGTTTTCCCTGGATTATAAGATGAGCTAACGTGCCTCGCCAAGTACTCTATGAGGGCTTCGCAGCTGCTTCAACTTGAGGTAATGATGGTCACAGAGCCTAGAGGCTTTATGAACATGGCGAGAAAAAGCAGGGACTCCGCCTTGCAGTTCAGGATGCCACCCTCTGTCCCTGGCTGGTGACAAATGATCTCACACTTGAAGGGTGTGATTTGGAGGCAGTTATCAAAGCTAAATGACACCAGCAAAGGAACATGTCTCCCTCAGAACAAAGCCTGGCCTAGGGCCCACTGGAATGCCGTGGCATTCACCATTAAACAGTTCAAACTAAGAAAGGCTATTTGTTATGTGCTTCGTGTCAAGAATGAAAAAGAAATCCAGGACTTGGCAAATAGGCAACCAGTTTGTTCCTGTTTTTCAATCTGTCACTGACTGTGTTTCACAGGCTGTAACCCTTTTGTTCATCTTGGGGGAAAAATGGGTGACAGTCACTGGAAATTTTCAACTCTACTGGACACAGAAATATCTGGAAGTTCTACAGGAAGCTGACTGCCACATGCTGCTCTCTTTCTCTTTCTAGTGTCTTTACAGAGCCTGCTGATGATGATCAAGACAGGAGCCTTCAGAACTGCTTGATCCCATTTCGAATTCATTGCCTGTTACTCCAGCGAGCAGTGAACTGCAGCTTAGGAAAGGAAACGGGCACTAGCAAACATCCTGGCTCTCTTCTGAGCCCGGAGGGCTGGACAGAGTGGCCAGCTGAGCTGGCTGGGTTCAGCTCTCAGCAGCACGGGGGACTTGGCCTCTGTCCTTCCCACTGCAGTGCAGTTATGCGACTGGAAAACAGATCAAGTGGTGTTCTGCAATGCACTAAGAAACGGAGTGTAGCAATCTGTTCCCCCGAGGGGTAGCAGCTCCACAGCCCTGAAGACGTTCCTGGGAGCAGGAGAAAAAAAAACTAAAGCGTGCTTTGTGTCCAGTAGGGTCTGCAGGTTCATATTCATGTTTATATTCATGAGGCATGCAAGAAAAGCCAGTGTCACCTCAGTGGGGGCAGACACACCAGGAGCCAAAGGGAAGTAGAGGAGGGGACCCAGACCTGAGTACACTCAGAGCCAAGTGGGTGACTCAGTTATGTAATTTGGACTAAGGACAATTCTCATTGCTTGGTCATGGATCTCCATATTCAGCAAGGTCACCTTCTGTTGGTATATAAACACCTAAGAGTATTCTCTACATTCATAAAAGTATATGTGATCACCCACTGTGCTGGGAACTCATGGCCCTCCCTGTGTCTCCTAAATTTGCTTTCCCATTTCATAGAGATAATGTCCTATGGGGCTGGAGAGATGGCTCAGCAGTTCTGAACACTGTCTGCTCTTTCGGAGGGCTGTGTTTAGTTTGCATCAGCTTTGTTAGGTATCTGTACCTCCAAGAATTCTGACATCTTCTTCTGACCTCTGTAAGCATATGCACACATGTGTTCATACACAGAGATACACATATACATCCTTGTAAATAACAATAAATAAATCTTTCTTTTAAAAAGAGAGATAGTGTATTGGTAATTTTTCAGTACTATAGCTAATATCTATGGCTGTCCAGTTATGAAGAAAAAAAGGTTAGTTTTGGTTTACTGTTTTAGGAGTATTAGTCCACTTGGCCATACTGCTTTCTTGACTGGGAAAGTGTGATGGAGCAAACCCTGTCCCCTCATGTCTCAAAACAAAAAGGAGAGAAAGAGACTGAGGTCCCACATCCCTTCTAAGGGCAGGTCCCCATGACCAGACCTTTCTCACTTGGCATCACCTCTCAGAGACTTTGTCATCTCCCTATAGTGTGTAGTGGATATAAACAGGTTTTTGTTTTGATCCCAAGTGTGGGATGGGGAACACTCTTGTGAGAGAGTAAGTAATGTTTATCCACTTAGAAGTTGAACCACTTCGTTGGGGCGGGGGGAGGGGGGTTTGGTTTCTGCCAGCTGAAACACATCCTAGTACAGACTCTGAGAGGATATATATATATATGTGTGTGTGTGCGTGTATGTATGTATGTATGTATGTATCCCACAACATGAGGCTGGGGCTTTTTGGATCATGGTATTGTTTTGCTGTTCATCGCTCCACTTTGAGATGCTCCTAGAGAGGACCACTCCAGAGAACACTTTGAGGCTCCAGGTTCCAGCTACTGCTCCAGGTCCCAGCAGCAACTCCAGGAGGAATTGCTGGTCTGCTGAAATCTTTTCGACTACACCAGGGGAATCAATCCCAGGAACTAAATTTAAAAATGTCTTCTTCTCCTGTTCCCATAAATCTCCTTTCTCTCCTGGCTAGGGTAGGTGGGTTGGAAGGGTGGTATAAGAATTAAAGGACCCCAAATAAGATAGGCTTGGAAAAGGTGAAGCCAACAGTAGTGCCATGCTGAAGACAAAGCCCGAAACAGGGAAACCTTCAGAGAACATTGTCGATCCAAACTAGGCACAACATCAAAATCATAGTTAAACCTCCTTTGTTTGTTTATTTTTGAGACAAGGTTTGCTGGATTCCATACTGGTTTCAAATTCCCTACGCAGCTACAGATGACCTTGAACATCTCATCTTCATCCATGCTCTGAGTGCTGGAATTACAGATGTGCTTGCACCATGTCCAGTCTCTGAATCCTGGGAATTGAGCCAAGGGCCTCATGCATGCTAGGCAATCACTCTGCTGACCGAGCCACACTCTTAGCCGCCCTAAGTGGTAAGAACTGACAAAGGACACTGGTCACTGTTAAGCAGAGAATGGATGAGTGATGGTGACCCAAGCCCACCGTAAAAGACATGCCTTGTGTCGTGGAGTGAATTATGCCTATTTTAAGACCAAAACACTACCCCTCGCTGTGACTGTACTTGGAAATAAGGCCTTTAGGAGGCAATCAAGGTTAAATGGGTTCACGAGGGTAGAGCTCTGATAAAACAGCCTCAGTGGCTGCACGTGCTGAGACTATAGGGACTCACTCTCATTCCCACACTTTCTCCCCACCCCCGGCACCCGCACCACAGCTATGCACACAAGGTCCCGAGCTATGCACTTACAAGTCAAGAGAAAGGGCTTCAAATGGAACCCTTCGTACTGATACTTGGATTTGACGACTCTGCAACTGCGGTAATTGTGTTGTCTAACCCTTCTATGGGCATCCTTAGAGAAATCACATGCGTTGTCCAGAGTAGACAACCACTTCTGAAGCCAGCTTATTATCTACCAGAAATGTCAACTCAGGATGAATATGTACTCCATTGTTGTTAGAAGATAGATTAAAAAAAAAAAGAAGATAGATTTTTGCATAAAAATTCCCTGGGGTTTTAATGTAATTAATAAAAATACAAGCACCATGAAGATATGAGATTTCATATATATATGAATATATATATATATGTGTATATATATATTGATTCATCTTGGAATTTTTAAAAACATAAATATAAATTACATATTATTTATTACACATTGAAATTGATCCAGTATTCATCAATCAGGGATTGGTCTAGATGGTCAAATAAATAATGGATCGTCCATAAATCAAAACCTTTTATTAACATATATGTCATAATGACTACTAAGTAAGTAAAATAATTGATATCAGGACATAATTGTAAAATAGAAATAAAATATCTCAAGTTTAAAATGAAAATAGTATCATTTGTAATTAATTATAAAACATGTATTTCAAAGTGTAGTTGTTGAGACCAAGCACTCTAGGTAACGTGACTCACAGGCCCACAGAAACTCCATGAATGCAAATGAGATGGAACATGTTAAATACAATAAGCTGTGAAAAAGAGCACACATGCCTCCACTTCCATAATCTGATAATTACATACATAAGACACATCTTTCCTTTCTGAGCACAGCAGAAGCGTGTCCTATGTTGGGATAATCTTTTTGTGCACTGGGTGAAAGCTGCCTTTATATTATGCACATGCTGATTTCTGTGTCAGCAGAGAGATCAGCACTGTCCAGGCTTTGGTATTACTATTATTATTATTATTATTATTATTATTATTATTATTATTATTATTATTATTGTGATTGCTCAGTGCCTGCATGATAGTTGGTAAACACTCATCCTCATCACCTTCTGATTGGTTTAATAAAGAGCTGACAGCCTATAGCAGGGCAGGAGGAAAAAAGGTGGGACATCCAGGCAGAGATAGGAATCCTGGGAAGGAAGTTCTGGGAAATCAGGCACACTGGGACTGAGGAGAAGGGATGGACCACGAGGGAAATGTGCACTAGTACAGACAGGGTTATTTAAGTTATGTGAGCTAGTTGGTAGCAAGCCTAAGCAATGATGCCTAAGCTATAATAAATAATCATAAGTCTCTATGTTATTATTTGGAAGCTGGCAGGCTGAGACAGTCTGACAGTAGTTGTGGGCTTAGATGATTATGCACAGGCCTGTGGCTATCCATTTGGAAAATCCACATAGATCTCTGTGTGTTAACCTTGGGTCTTAAACATTCACCTAGAATCCATGTGTTCAAGTCTTGGTCTCCTGAAACCTTCTAGAGGTGAGGTCTCAGAACACTGGGGATGGGCCATTCATTCTAACTCTTTGTTTTTCTCGCTGGCTCACAATGCAGCTGGTTTTCCCCAAGTGCATGTTCTCTCTCATTGGCATCTGCCTGTCTACCTGGGGCCCATAGCAACTGGACATCCCAATATTAGACTGAAGCCTCTGAACATGTTAGCGAAAGCCAACACTTTCTCTTTATAATACAAATATCTCAGATATTTAATTACAACATGGAAAGCTAAGTTGAGAGAGAGAGGGGGAGGGAGAAGGAGAGAGAGGGAGAGGGAGAGGCAGAGAGAGACAGAGACAGATAGAGACAGAGAGAGAGAGAGAGAGAGAGAGAGAGAGAGAGAGAGAGAGAGAGAGGGAGAGGGAGCACATGTGGGGAAAATGTCATTGGGTTGTGTATTACAGAGAGTCTAACATCTCTACTAAATGTCAATGTTATTCCAATCTCCATGACAACCAAAACTACAACTTCCCACACATTCTTGATGGGGTGAGTGTCTTTATTGAATGCTGTAGATTAGATATTTTTGTCTCCTCTAGTTTCAAGTTAAAGCCCAGGTCTCCAATGCGATTGCATTAGAGGGGTATTTGGGAAGTTCACTTCCTCCTTGGAGGACACAGCAAGAGTGTGGCCATTTGCAACCCAAGAGGAGAGCCCTCCACGGACAATGAACTAGTCAATGCCTAGACTTGTAATTCTAAACTCCAGAAGTGTGAGAAAGCACATGCCTGTGATATTCTGATATAGTAGTCATCTGACTCAGACAGATAACTGGAAAGTCACAGACTAGACCTTTGCTCATGCTTCTTCTGTTCTTTCTTATGTAGTGAATCGACAGAGACTATTGCAGTGCTCAGGGAACAGGAGGTGAATATTTAATAAACCCAGGGCTGAGTCCTTTAGACAACTTCACTAGGGAAGTCAATGTTTTGTGGATTTCTGGTATCTGAAGGAAGGGTGGTAGAGGTTAGACCTTAAGGTGGACAGCAGGTGGACTTAAGGTGAACAGCAAGACGCCTGCTGCAAATAATGAAAAAGGTTGTCAGTGTCTCCAAGTCTCCTGAACACTTCTGGATTTCCCTGAGACATACCTTATTTGCTTTTGCATGATCAGTGAAGACCTGATAGGGATAGACTAGAACACAGACCAACACTCAGAGGTGATGAGGAAAGCCATGTGAGTAGCACCATCCAGATCCCTTGCAAAACCAGCCTCAACAAAACTTACAAATTCAAGGCTTTCCAATGATTTGCTCATGTCTTTTTCAAAGTAAGTATACATTCTGCCAAGAATCTTTAATTACTGGTTGTTTACCAAAGCCAAGAATAACAAAATGTTTCAGGTTCAATGACTGAGGTCACAGTTCAGAGGGGCCCATCTTCAGATTACTGTTTGCGTCCCTACCCTTGAGTGGGGAATAGTTAATGTACTTAAAAATACTTTGCCCAAGTTCTCATTCTCCACAGGGTATGATTACATGAATAATCTTGTCAGAACCGAGTAGATGTTCCCTCCCTCACCCGCCTGTCCACCCCCTCCAGTCCTCCTCTTGCCCAGCCCTCCTCTCCTGCTGAAATATATCCTGAAGACTCTCATCGGCTTCCTGGTGTGGGATCCAGGAGTGGAGTCGGAGAATCTGCAGTGTTTGAAAGCCAACAGGCAGGAGCCAGTTAAGGAGAGAACGCTCAGCCTAGAGCTGGGAGGTAGAAGCTGTGGTGTGCAGTTTCTGAGAACCCTGATGTAGGAACAGGGGCTGTAAGTAGAACAAGGTAGCAGGCCTCCTCTCTTCCCCCCCTCTCTCCCTCCTTCCTCATCTTTCTTCCTTCTCCTTTCTGCCTTTTTTTCATCTCCTTATTCTCACTTAAGCTCCAAGGATGAGCATTCCTGCAAGTGTGGTGGGTCTTGGTTGAGAAGCAACAGGAGGCAGGACCTGATGGGATCACCCTTCTCTCAATATCAATATGAAGGCTGAGGTGCTGTGCTCCGTGGTAGGGTGCTGTGCTCGTGGTGAGGTGCTGTGCTCCATGGTGAGGTGCTGTGCTCCGTAGTGGGGTGCTATGCTCCATGGTCAGGTGCTGTGCTCCGTGGTGAGGTGCTGTGCTCCACGGTGAGGTGCTGTGCTCCGTGGTCAGGTGCTGCGCTCCATAGTGAGGTGTTGTGCTCCATGGTGAGATGCTGTGCTCCATGGTGGTTCTGTCTGAGCTCTAATAGAGAGGTTCACCTGTAACAGGACTTAAATTGCCCTCTGATGCATTTTCAGATCCCAGGAGCCCCTGGTACCATTGAACAACTTGCCATCCTCCTTGATGTAGCTATGAGGTGTTCCATTGTTTGTGTCCAATGGATTGAATAAATATTTTGGGGTTGTCCATAGTCGGCATGCCTTTAGCACAATAGCACATGAGGACTATGGAGTGTGATGGCTGCTCCTGGCGTGAAAAGTGTTAAAAACAAAGTGAAAGTTTTAGTTTGTCAGCCCATGTTGCACTCAGAATACAAGACTTTCTCGGACGTCTGTGGCTGTGGTGGAAGAGCCATTTATCTTCACTGCAGACACACAGCCGAGGTAGCCAACAATCAAAGTCAAGGCTCCAGCCAGAGGCTTGCTAGAATTCACAATCAGCTGAACATACAGAAGAGACTGATTTTATCTGTGGATAACTAGTGAGCAGGCTCTTTGGCGTGAGAATGAGGAGAAAACAGGAAGATTTTGTGAACATTGCATACACCAATACTCCAAAGGTCTGAGAAATCTTGAACCATGGACAGCTCCCCTCATCTGGGCCACCCACTGTCTTGCTGAGCTTTGTCTCCATCCAATTCAGTTGCTTCCTCAAAGGCCTTCCAGGTCTCCTTGGGCTTCCATCATCATTGTCTCCAAACTACAAGTAAGCCCTGGGTGCCAATCCCGTCACACCTAAGAAATGTTGGTTCATAAACCAACAATTTATATAAGCATCTATTTATATTAAAAGCACCTTAAAATGTTTCTCACGTACTTTTAAGAGACACTGGTGTACCTACAAAGAAAATAATGGTAAAATGATCATGAAATCCTCTTTAGTTTATACAAGTGCAAAACCTTAGGATCAATTGCAAGAAGACAGGTCTCCTCATGGCCTTGACTGAGTGTTTTTATCTCCATCTTGCTTACAAGGCTCAAGAAGAGGATGCAGAGGACAAAGCATCCAGGATAATCAGGAAATGTCCCACACAACTTGAGGTGTGCCTTTCATTGCCCCACAACAGGATGCTCTGACATCCCTGGGCTCAACAACTCAAATTGTATCCAGGAGGTAAAACCCAAAGTGGGCTTGTTTTCTCAGGCCTCTTCAATATGTTGAAACATACGAGACAAGCAACACTCCATCTGCATTGTCCATCATGCCTGAGCCAGGAAGACTAGCTCTATGTGGGCCTTATTTTCTTAGTGACTATGTCTGAATAGCCATACTGCTTAGCTTAACTCATGCGCAGACTGTTAGCAAGAGGAAGCGTAAACTTGTCATGTTGTGATGCTTTGTGAACTCCCTGTCTATGAACAGTATTAGAGCCAGGCATGGTGGTGCATGCCTTTAATCCCAGCACCCAGGGAGGCAGAGGCAGGTGGATCACTGTGAGTGTACAAAGCGAGTCCAAGACAGCCAGGACTACATTTATGGCCAGTCTGGTCTACAAAGTGAGTCTCGGACAGCCAAGATTACACAGAGAAACCCTGTCTCATAAAAACAAAAAGAAAAAACATCTGGCATTGGTGTGAACTGTTATTTTCTGGGTATTGACCAGCTCTGATTGAGTAAACTTCCTACAGGATCTACTGGAAGATGTACTGTTTGTTATTCAGATGAATTAATCGCTGATTATGGAATTCCAGATTTGATTCAAATAGTTTTAAAAGTTGAGAGAGTTTATGGCTGCAATAAATACCTTTGTGAACCTCCAGATGCCTCACTAAGGATAGCCTTGTGGCTTCAGATAAGCCTCCACTCCAAATGGCACCACAAATCCTGGTATTTCACCATAAATATAGGCAAGTTGGTTTGAACTTTCCATGAACCTAAGTTGGGATGAAGCCACCTAGAGATGTCTGAATTTACTCTGTTTCTTAGAATGAAAGAAAGATAAAATTATTGTCCTGAATGCGTTATGAACTAAGAAATGTGTCGTTAGGTCAGTCCTAATTGATAAGTCTTGTAACTTTTAGGCCTTGTCACTCTGAACTCACTGTGAACTTATGTAATGGATACTTAGATAAGAAATGTTTAGATTTAAAACACGTAACCTGTTGTATTTTCGAATTCATCTGTTTTTTTGATTAATTGCCTTTCTTTTGACTATGAGGTAATTCTCTTTTTGCAGAAGTATAAGTACAGTGGCTGATAATAAATGTTGTTGATATTGGGAAGCGTAACTTTAGTTGAAGTTAAGATGCCTGGCTTCATCCACCTTTTCTCTTGAATGTGTATGCATGTGAGTGGTTTATTTTCTATCTATCTCTTATTTCTTATTTCCCTGTAGATTCTCAAGTAAGTTAGCAGACTCAAGGCTTTATAACACCAGGCTTCTATGGCTAGTAAACGTAAGTTTACATTAGCTTCCTGGAAACCTCTGCAAAGAGGCCTATCTACAGATCAAAGAGCCTCCCTTTATAACCCCCGTGTAGTTTCTAGCCAGAAGCTGCTTTTTAAAAATATATTATTTAATTAATTTCTTCAGATTATGTCTCAATTGCTTTCCCCTCCCATGTGTCCACCCATTCCTTTCTCTTTCAAGCTTCCACCCTATTCCCCTCCCCTAGGTCTGTGACCAAGGGAGGCCTCCTCCCCGACTCTATGGTTATAGGCTCTCTATCAAGTCTCATCTTGGTAGCCAGAAGCCACTTTTACAGCCTCAGCCATAGGAAAATTGTGGTCAGTTTAAGTTCTCCTCCTTGGCCACAGTAGCCAGTCCCTAGAGAAGAAACCCTGGGCTCCCTTTTCTATTTCTTCTCTCAGTTCTGATCAGTTGCCTGAGCCATCAGCTGTGGCCACCCAAGAGATGAAGCGAACCGGAAGGGCATCTGCATCCAGCCCCAGAGACCCCACCCTGGACCTCTTCAGAGCAGCAGCCGGGCATTAACACTCCCTGATAGATTATCCAATCTCCAGTGGTCAGTCCTAAACACATGTGCATAGGAGCAACATTAAATGTACTCAGTAGGAGTATATATACATATATTTATATGTATGTATATGTATACACTCTATGTAATTTGTGTGTCTTTAAAACAATAATAATTTTTAAAGAGGTTATGAGTTTCAGAGGAAGTGGGATAAGACAGAAGGAGTTGGAGTGGAAGAGGAGAGGTGGGAATGATACAAATACAGTACTCACATATAAAATTCTCAAAAAATTAAAAGAATTTTCAGTTGAAATTATCACACACGTACAGGGCGTTGCCACTCTCTTAATTGTATGGCCACCCCCTCCAGGCATTCACAAAGCTCTTTTAGTCTTCTGAAATAGAAGTCTGTACACAGCAAGCACACCGTGCCCTTCTCCTCTGTAACCCTTGTCCTAGAAAGTCACCGTTCTACTTAATTTTTTTTAACGCAATTCTGTTTTTAGCTGACAAATGTTAATCTTAAGAGATAACTCTTTTATGAATTTGACAGTGTCAGTGGAATCACACAATCTGCATCTTTTTGTGACTGGTTCATTATTTTAACTCACGAAATTCTTAAGGTTTTCTCACGTTGTAACACAAGTCAAAATTCATTTCTTTCTATGTGCAAATGGTATGCCTGTGGTGTGTATACAATGTATTTTATTTATCTGCCCACCTTACAGTAAAAGCTTGGATTATCTCCACCTTTTGGCAAGTGTGAACAATGCTACCAGGTACAGATGTGCACAGATACCTATTTGAGAAACTGCTTTCATTTCTTCTTTGGGTATTTTACTACATCATTTTTATAAGTGGAATTTCTGAATCGTATAGTAATTTTAATTTTTAAATTTTAATTTTTAAGTTCAGGATGAATTTTACATGAGTAAAAATTATCAGAAGGATTATAAGGAAGCTAAGTATATGGAAATAGGTATTAAAATATTAAACATGAATATATATTACAGGGATATGTACTCCTCACTAATGCATTAAAGCAAAAATATATGTTAAATAGAGGCTAATTAAAGTTATTTTTATCCCTTAAAATATGCATTAGAATGAAGGCTTTACTGCTAAGTTTAGATAAGAAAGTCACTGTTGAGCAGCCTTTGGTAAGAAAAGAGAATGTCTGTGACATTCAGCCCACTTTGACCTTCTTGATTAGTGTTTAAAATCCTAATTTTATGTAGAGCCATCCCTACCTGAGTGGTGATTGGCAACCTATGGCTGCTAGAGGAAGGAGAGTCAGTTTTCTTCAGGGGTGTCATCCTTGAGAGGCTGACTATGCTCCCAAATATGGCTCCACACTCGTGCGTGGGGTGTGTGATGGATTACCACCCAGTAGATCAAATAAAGAGCCCATGGAGTTGGGAGGAAAAACTGGGGTGGGGGGAGGAGAGGGTAGAAAAAAGAACTGAAGGGGTAGGAGTGGGGGCAGATTTGATCAGAACACACTATATTCATTTATGAAATTCTGGATGATACAAAATCCTAATCCTCAAAGAGTCCTTATAGCAGAGGAAAGTGCATCTCAGTGCTTGCTGTTTGGTGAGGCCAGGAGAGGATCCAAGCAAAAGGCTGGAGCTGTCACCACTGCCACTATGGAAGATTACTTTTGTCTTCAGATGGACAAAGTCAGTATATTTGAAAACAATAACAAGAGCTAGAGAAATGGCTCATCAGTTAAAAGCATTTGATGCTCTTGTGGAGGACTCAGTTTCGGTTCTCAGGATCCACATGATGGCTCATAATCATACATACTTCCTGTTTCAAGGTAGCAGTTACCCTCTTCTGACCTCTGTGGGCACTGCACACACATGGTGCCTAGACATACATGCCCGTCAAAATGGCCATGCCCATAAAATAAAACAAGGAAGTAATTTAGAAAAGCAGTTACATCAAGTAGAAAATAATGTAGACCTAAGATTAAATGTGATGTCATCAAGATCAGGGAGGCTTTGAAAGGCTCTGAAGTGTTTTCTCATATTTAGTATTTCTCTACTCAAATATGTCAGTGGAGAGGTTTCCATTCCAGTGTCAAGTTGGAAAAGCTTTTACTTCTGTATTGGACAGTGTACACGGACACTCTACTCTCTTCTTCCATACAGGCTTATAATCAAGAAAGTTGGTCATTTTCCAAGATGCCTCCATCAGATTTATAGAAGAAAAGGTAGATTATTGAATCTACTAGCCTCAGATATCTTACATTGGTATTGTAGATTGATGAAAAGTTAAGACTATTTTAATTGATGGAAATTTAAGACTATTTTATTCAACTTTTGCTTCACATTGATAAAAACTTATATTGTATATCGTTATTCAACTTTTGCCTTATGTATTGTATGCTATATGTTGATAAAATCTTATATATTGTATGTTAGTAGAAACTTAAGATAAGTTTGTTTAATGTTTATTTAATGAATTATTCATGTGCAACTCATTCAAAAAGGTAATGTCTTATGAAAACTAACTATTAATATCCTGTTCAGGAAGATAAAAGTTGGTATTTAGTTATCTATAAATCTTACTAGATACTAATTTACTTGATCATAGAGCAAGTTTATTTAGTTTCTTGTATATGTCTTCAAAGGAATAGATTTGTAACTATAAGAATAGATAGAGAGATGGTCTTCAAACTCTTCAGAGATCCACAGAATATGGCATTTAACGATATCGGGCTTTTCTGACAGGGAGAGACATCTGCTCCCAGCAGCATCTACAGTCTACATCAATGAAGATGAGGGCATCAAGAGACGAGGGTGGAAGAATGGTCACTGGACTGAAGAACTGCTCTTATCTCTACTGCTGATGACAGACTGACTGTCCACTGTGATCCAGAGTGATGCTAAGAGTTGACTGACCAGCTTTGCAGAGACTAGGTGCACCAGACCATAAAAACTCCTGCTTCACAAAGCAATCTGTTGGATGTTTTGGACCAACAAGGCTAAAGACTGATTGCCCCAGTAATGGAGAGAACCCGATGACTGTCCAAGTGGTCAGCTCTCTCTGTCCTATCCACACTTGGAAGTTGCCTGCCTGCATTTCCTTTACATTAAATAGAGTTTCCTTCTTGGGTCTCTGATGGGATTGAAGACTAGATAGCCACAATGTTACTATGAGCTTTACTTTAAGAATTAAAAACACATTTATTGATTGATAAATTGCAAATTAGAAATTGCAATTTCTAATGAAGAGACTTTAGAAAACTTTAGACAATAGGAAAGGACTCTCTTTGATAGGAAAGTGGAATACTTTCTCCAAGGTTAATAAATATAAAAAGACTGGGTTATGTATTTGATACCTGATGATTCTGTGTATATGTATATTTGTGTATATAGTTTTTAATTATTTTTTAAAAGAAAGGGGGATGTGTGGAAGGATGGTGGGTTTTGCCCCAGGCTTTGCTCCTTGGAAACACCATGGACCCACTGAGATTGACATTGTGTTAGACTGAGAGGAGCCATCTTAGGTCCAGAATTCAGGAAAAGGACCTGGGACTCCAGCTGGGCTATTGGGTTTCTAATCAAACATTGATGAGAGGAGGGATCCAGAGGAGAGACCAGTGATTGCAGCCCTAGAGAGAGACTCAGGTGGAGAGGAGAGGAGAAGGCTTCAGGTTAGGACTACGAGGATGCAGATCAAGAAGAGGATCAGTGTGCAGGCCCGGAGACACCTAGGGATCCACCCCATGGAACTGACACCTGGGAGGTTTATTCTTCTTTCCATTTAACCCCTTTCCCCTCCTGTACAGGATAGCTGGGCTGTATAATAAAGTCTAATTGTTAAGAAACAGAGCCAACAATTTCTCTACTCAAATATGTCAGTGGAGAAGTTTCCATTCCAATGTCAAGTTGGAAAAGCTTTTACTTCTGTATTGGACAGTGTACACGGACACTCTACTCTCTTCTTCCATACTGGCTTATAACCGAGAAAGTTGGTCATTTCCCAAGATGCATCCATAAGAGCAGTTGGAGAACCCTGGCTAAAAACTAGCCTCACTTATGCACTTTGGTCCTTCTGCCGGGTTAGCTTGTGTACGGTCAGAATCTCTTCTTTCGGAGTATTTGGGGAATGTTATTTCTTTACTTTCACAAACCCAAGACTTCTCCTTCCAGTTCACCCATGCCCTCTAAGTCTCGTTCTTGTAGACCAGCAAACATTTCCGATCACAGGGAGCATAAGTAGTCCCATCTGGCACTGCAGCTGTAGCACGGATTCCCAAGCACAGATATGCCGATTCTGATCCAAAAATTACATGAGCAACTACAAGTGTTGATTGAACACATGGTCCTGCCTCTCCAGGCATGCTTGTGTGACCGCTTGGACACATCCCTAGAGACTGTATCTACCAGCCATCTGGCCAAGAAACAGGAAGCTGCCCCCAGTTTCCTGATTGGAGACTCAGACACTTCATGCTGACTTTGACTTGTTCCTATTTATAATTATTTGTTGACAGTAAAAATCCACCAAAGTGCAGACCAAACAAAGTTAAATATCTCATGACTGAGATAATTGTTGAAGTGCTCTCCTAGAAGTAGTGTACGGTTGCTGACAGATTGCTCCAAGCGTACAGAGCACACCCAGTGTACTGCTGTGCAGAAGAAATGAAGAGTGACTTCGCATTTGCATTCTCCCTGCACTCCTTTCTCACGTGCTCTCTGAGTTTCAAAGCTTTGACGTGCATGCGTAATGTATGACAAAAGTATCACCAGTACGTTGTTATTCTGTGAAAATACCACGCATTTCAAGGTAGCTTTTTCAAGTGCTGGAGAGATGGCTCCGTGGCTAAGGACACTTGATGCTCTTACAGAGAACTTGGATCATTTCCCAGTACTCACGTTGCATGGGTCACAGACACCTGTAGCTCTAATTCTGGGCATCTGATACTGTTTCCTGGCCACATATGGTGTACATACAGGTTAAAGCATGTATGTGTATGAGAGCACACACACACACACACACACACACACACACACACACACACACACACACTTAAAAATTAAAACAATTTTGTGAAGCATCTTTTAAAGGAAACCATGAAAGCTACCTAAAATACAGCCAAACCACTCTATCTGATTGATAGTAGTTGAATTTCAACAGTGATTCGGACTCTCAACTATTCCTGTAATCTGCATGTGTACTAAATTACAATTTTGGATATACTTAAAAGTCTTCTGTATTTTATCTGTTTGGAATAACAATGTATTTAATATCTTACATCGAGTTAACATAAATTTTATGATAATACTGCCATTGAACAATGGAAAATGGTCTTAGAACTGTATTGCCAGTCAGTTTTCATTATTATGGGACCATCACAGAGTACTGTGGGAGCTGAGAAAATCCAGTGTAAACACAGGATATGGCCTTTGTATGCAGCCAAGAAGCCTAGCAAACAGAAGACACATGGTTGCAGCTGCCATAGAGACACACTCTTTCATAGTAAACACTATAATAAGTAGAAATTGCTCACATTAACCATAAAATCTGTAACACAGCAAAGAGATAAACCAATAACAGAGTCATTTATTGTCACTCTTCTTCTACCAGACTTTCCATAACCACATTGCTTTACATTTAATATGATTGAGAACACAGTGAATATGCTTGTGCCACTATCATCACCACCATGAGTGATGTGCTGTGTCACAAAGAAAGGCCACTCAGACATCATAAGCTGATAGGGACTTTTCAGTTACTCTATAATCTAAAGCACCATCATTGTATACATCAATATTTGTTTCTGTGCAATATTAAGCAATTGAAAACTCCAAACTTTCCAACTGATAACTGAATCATTGTAACTTAGTTTAGTTTATTATTCATATTTACAAACCTAATTTAAATTGGAGTACCAACAATGAAGAAGTTTAATGACTCCTATAGGTGTGCTCACATTTTTACTGTCTTTTTAGAACATCTCTTATTTATTTATTGACAATTTCACACACAAGTGTATATAATATATCTTTATCCACCTCAGATTCTCCCTTCACCTCTCAAGAGAAAACCCCAACTTGTCCAGCATCTCCTTGCATACCTTCTCCTTTTGGGGAAAGCCCCAGAATCCAAGTTGTACTGCCTTAGTTTTATTCATACTGCTTGCTGATAGGGTGCGTGTTAGCCGATCTTAATGGCTCGAATTTCCATCAGTCTTGTGCAGGTAGCTGTAGCTATAGTGAGCTCATAAGTGCAATGGCTGTGCCATGTCCAGAAAATAGCATCGCACAGCGCTTCTCTCCATCTTCCGGCTCTCTTTTACATTCTTTCTGCATCCTGTTTCATGATGTTTCCCGCACCTTGCACTTGTACTGCTGATGTGACAGCATGAAAGAAGACAAAGGCCCAAACCTTGCGTTCCTTGGCGTTCTTGACACATCTTTCAAAGCTGCCAAACGCTGCAGACTTCATCCTATTGAAGAGACTTAGGTGGAGCCCTGTTTTGCAAATAGTTGAGCTAGTTTGTGGCACACAGTTAAGGAAAACCTAGAAACTATTTTCCATCTAATGACATGTTCTGGAATAATCAAGATTGTATGTGACATCCTGAAGCAAGTCACCAAACAGTTTACAGCCTCATGAGTTCCTTTCAACGTGTAACTGTTGAAAGTGCAGATAACTTTTCATGTAACCATCTTCTTTTCTTAAAAGCCATTATTTACATGCTAATGCCATCAGAATAAAAGCTCTTATTTTATTTTTTTAAATAATTTACTCAGATTACATCCCAACTGTTACCCCCTCACTTGTATCTTCCTGTCCCCCCTGCCCCGCTCCCTCCCTCTTTCACTCTATTCCCGTCCCCTAGACCTGTGACATAAGGAGACCTCATCCCCCACCATATGACCATAGTCTCATTCAGATAGCCTGCTTCCCCTTCCTCTGAGTGCCACCAGGCCTCCCCAACAAGGAGAAGTGGTCAAATAAGGGGCACCAGAGTTCATGTCCGAGGCTTTCCCCACAACCATGGAGAATGAGCTGTCCATTAGCTATATCTGAATAGGAAGGTCTAGGTTTACTGCATACATTGTCCTTGATTGGTACAGCAGTTTGTGCAGGTCCCCCTGGCCTGCCGTCTTTGATGATCTTCTTGTGGGGTTCTTGGGACCTGTGGGTCCTTCTATCTCCCCATTCTTCCATACTACTCTCATCCGGAGTCCAACAGCGAGTCCCAACATCTGTCCCAACGCCATGGAGTGAAGACTCTCAGACGACATGCATGCTGGGCTGACATCCAGCTACAATTGAGTATATATCATGTGTGTCTTTCTCTGGAAATCAATCTCGTGCTTTCTCAGAAAATTGGGAATAGGGCTACTTCAAGACTCAGCGATTCCACTCCTTGGCATATACCCAAAAGATGCTCCACCACACAACAAGGACATTTGCTCAACTATGTTCATAGCAGCTTTATTTGTAAGAACCAGAATCTGGAAACAACCTAGATGTCCCTCAGTTAAATACTGGATAAAGAAACTGTAGTACATTTACACTATGGAATACTACTCAGCTATTAAAAACAAAGAAAGTTTGAAATTTGTGGGCAAATGGATGGAACTAGAAATGATCATCCTGAGTGAGTTAACCCAGACCCAGAAAGACTCTTATTTTGTAAGCTACCTTTGAAATGACAAAGATTGGCAATGTTCTGGGAATGGTTAAAAAAAAAAAAACAACCTCCCAACTTTTCCTCCAAACAGTTTTCACTGACGGACAGCTTCAAGCATCATGTAGATTGGTCCCATGAAATTTGGAGGACAGCTAGCAGTTTTGTTCATTTGAAAAGTTAGAAAGGAACAGGTGTGATGGCACATGCCTTTAATCCCAGCACCAGGAGGCACAGGCAGGCAGAGCTCTGATTTCAAGGTTAGCCTGGTCTACAGAGCAAGTTCCAGGACAACCAGAGCTACATGGACAAACCCTGCCTCAAAAAACCAAATGACAACAGCAAAACAAAAACAAAAAGAGGAGTAGGAGAAAGAAGGAGGAGGAAGAGAAGGAGAAGGAAAAAGAGGAGGAGGAAAGGAAGGAAGGAGGGAGGGAGGGAAGGAGGGAAGGAAGGAAGCTTAGAAAGGATGCTGAGCACATACTGGCCAAGGACTGACATGTCAACACTCTTCCAGTATTACTCAAAGAAACTTTATAGTCAGCTGTGAAGTCATGAGCATCATTAGAACAGACCATAATTCTTTGGCTACAAACAGTTAATAGTAAATCTGAAACCTTAGTGGAAAGACAATGTAGAGGGAGAAGCTAACAACAGAGGGCTGGACAGCAACGTTGGTCTGGCTGAAAGGGTAAGACTGTCTAGTGGTGACATGGTGCCACTTGGGTCTGGAGTCAGCTGAGGCCACTGAAATTTACTCACTCGTTGGTGCAGCTGGGGAGCTAACTCTTTTGGCAAAGTGCCTTCTGTGCAGACATGTGGGTTGAATTCAATCCCCAGAAGTGTGTAAGTGGCACATACTTGTAACCTCAGTGTGGGGAGTTACAACAGGAGGTTCTCGGTCTCAGAAAGCTTCGACTTCAGTAAGATATCCTGACTTAAAAAAAATGACTGCTGAGAGAGGGAGAGTTCGTCCACCCCAGTGGTCAGTCCTGAAATCGTACACATACAAGGAGCACTAACTGGACTTAAAAAGGAGATATATATATAAAAATAATATGTGTATACATATATATAACTTACTATATATTTAATATGTGTATACATATATAATTTATGTATATAATGGTAATAACTAAAAAAGTAGGCCATGAATTTGGGAGGGGAATGAAGGAGATATCATGTAATTATATATTAATTAAAATAAATAATAAATACATAAATAAATGAAAAAAATTTTGTAGGTGGATAGATTCTGAAGAGCAACACTAGAGGCTGTCTTCTCTCTCTCTCTCTCTCTCTCTCTCTCTCTCTCTCTCTCTCTCTCTCTCTCTCTCTCATACACACACACACACACACATGGCGGGGGGGGGCGTCTACCCATTTGTCACCTCTAAATCACTTGACAACCCTCAACAAAGTCAAAGCCACTGTGGATAGCAAAACTAAGACTGCCTTGGGTTCTACTGCTTTTCTAATAAAAATGGGGTTATTTGAATTGGTTCACAAAGTAGTAGGTTCCCATACGGCTTGGTCATATTTCCACATTTTGTTTAACCCATTGCTCACCCATACCTGTCCCCTTCCTTCTGACAACGTGCAGAACCCTTTCAGTGCCGCCCCCAGCTGCTTTCACAGCAGCTGTTAAGGCTACTCATGGCGAAACAGCCTCCTTCTGAGAAGCAGAATCTTCGGGAACTCTGACCCACCTGTGGTCAGTGAGGCAGGGAAGGAACTCTGCTCCAGCTGGGACCTCGCCACAGAGAACACATGACTAAAGAACCCGTGGAGGGTCTGAGATCTTCAAAACCAGCCATTTTGTTTATTTTCCCATCTCCTCTGTAAGCTTTTGGATTTCATCTTTGATATTCCATGGGGATACGGCTTTTGAGTTTTGATGATTATTCTAAATGCTCACTGTATTACACCGTGTAAATTCACGTAGTTTCCCTCTGGAAACTATTGCTTTCTTCAAATCTTCCAAATTAGTTTTCATCTATTCTTTCATTCTAAAACATCCACTACTCAGATATTAGGACCTCCTATGCCAACGTTCTGCCTTAAGTTTTCCTATTTCTGTGGTTTTCCACCTCTTCATTTTCTTCTGTGTATCACAAATTATAGATGTGTCTCTTCAAATCTGCTTCCAAATTCCCTTTTCAGGCTTATGGAAAACCTTTCTTTCTGAATATTTATCATCTATCAATCTGTCTTCCCATCATCTATATCTATCATCTACCTAACAACTATTAATCATCTATCATTTACCTTATCTATCTGCCCATCTATCATCTCTTGTCCATCTGTAAGTTATCCATCACTTATCTATCTGCCATCTACCTATTTTAGCAATCAAACAGCTATCATTACTCTGTCATCTATCTATATCTATGTATCAATCACTTATCTATATATAAATCATCTATCACTTACACTTAATCATCTATGATTTTCCTCATCTATTTATCTGTCCATGGAGCCATCATCTATGTACAGTGTCTAATATTTGTTTTGTGGATTCAGTGTCATTTTTCATGTCTACAAATACATTAATGACTTTGAAGTTTTGTTTACTCACATACTTACTAAGTGTAAATAGATTTTTTTCTGATATATTTTTATTTCTAGCGTTCTTATCAGGGTCTTTCCCCAAAGGCTTAGTAATAAAATATAAATATTTATAAAAAGAAAAAGAAGTCAAAACTTTACTGCACATAGAGCCTGTGAGTGTTTCTCTGTGGAGAGACTTGGCTCTGACTTTTACTGTGAGATTCCTGCGGTTACTCTCTACGTTTCCTTTTGTCTAGTTTTTAGTTTCATCTGGAAGATCCTGGGCCAGAGTTTCCCAGAAGACAATCTAATAGCATCCTACCTGGTGGTACAGTCTTCACTTCCAGTGTCCTGAGAACTGTGCTGAGGAAGAGATCTAGAACCCAACCTTGCCAACACCCATACGTGCTCTGCTTCCTGCCTCCTATTGCACGGTCTCCCAGGATGCTCTTTTTGGGAAATAAATCTCCAATTTTCTGATGGCGTGTAGAAGGCTTTAAGTGATCCTTAAATAGACTTTCAAACGTTTCTCCTAATTTGGAATACTGCTCACACCCCAGAGGACATGCTGTCCCGAGAGGAAGGGATTTTGCAGTACACACTGGATTGGTTCCCCACTTCTCTTGTTAACTTGGCATTCAGTGTTGTCAAGTCTAATTAGTCAATCATCATTTCTTTTTCTGCTTTCCAGCTTCTAAAACGTTGTCCTAATGGTCTCCTCATCTACCCTCTCTCATTGTGTAGGCTTATCCCGTTCATCACAAATAAAGTCTTGTCATTTTCTATTTTTGAAGGGCACATACATAAAGATTTTGGTTTCATTTTGGATCTTTAGCCAGTATCTCCATCAATTTCTAAAGATAGCATTTTCCTGCTTTATTTCCCTCAACCAAATAAAGACTTTTGACAATGCTACAGGAGAGAGAATTTTTGTTTGAAATTTATGCCAAATTAACTAAGAATGTTTCCTTTGGTTTAAAAGTTTTGTTGATTCTTTTAAGGCATTTTCTGGATTTTTTAAGGTCTTACTATCTCAGTTCAAGTATGCATGTTCAAACATTGGGCAGAATTAGATATTATTCCATCTTGTGTGATTTTTAATGACTGTGGATAATTTGAAGGTGTGCTGACTCTACACATACATTTTGCTATTTGAGAAAGTTAAGCTCAGTTATGATTAAAACACCAACAGTATAAGTAATTTCCAAAAGTGATGATAATAATGCAAGGAGTTGAGCTTGTGATGATGCTCCTGTGCATGGAAGACCTGTCAATCAGTGGGCATCTTTTTACTCTAATTGACCTGAGGATGTGATGGGTACAAGAGATAAAGTGGGAAGAAATGATATTTGAATGTTACTGTTTCATATTGGGTTATATAAGGTCATTTTCATACAAGTATATAGTGTACCCTGAGCATATGTCCCCTCCCCTGCCACCTTCCCCTCTTATCCGTCCCTATCATCCTCTTCTCTCTCATCCATCTCAGTCACATTACTTCCCCATTTCCCTTATACCTCTTTCTTATACCATCTCTTCATATGTGATTTTTATGAATTTATAAAGTCTAGGTCCCATAAATGAGAGAAAACATGATATTTATCTTCCCGAGATTGCTTAATTCACTTGGGACAATTTCCAGTTGCATCTGTCTTTCTGAAAATGCCAAAAAAATCACTAAAAATGAGTATTTTTCCATTCCTTCTTTGGTATTTTTATGTACTGTTCCAAGGTTCTAAGTTTTATCTATTATTAAAAGGATCATAAAACTTACCAAATTTGTCTTTGAGCTTCTAAACCATCACAGTTGTTTCCCTTTGTTTTAGAACTCTTCACAACATATTTTTCTGAAATATTACTCACTACAGAAAATTAGGTGATGAACAGGGAAACAGTGATCCCCTCAGTGTGAACCCATTCAAAGCCTTGCTAGCCCTGTGCTCCAGCACATAGACTCTTGGTAACAGAGCTGAAATGCATGGCCATTTATAAAGAGAAAGAATTATTTTGAATTGTTCTAGCTAGGGGACCAGCTCTGACGCATTGACCAAATCTTCAAGTGAGTATTTGAATTCAAAGGGATAGTAAGCCTCACATTTCACGTTATTGACAGGGTTGGTATCTCGGTTGAGTGCTTCTCCTGGAGGAAGCATTGCAAACTCACCCTCTGGGCCACTCATTCTTTTCTTAGAATGCCATCCTGAAAGTCAGTGTGAAAGTAGAAAATTAAAAAGCTGACCCAAGCACAAAATTTAACGGCTGGTGGCTCCAAAGTGTGCTATAAATTCAAAGAGCTTGCCAAGGATGAGTCAGAGAGACCACCATCTTCCTTGTAGAAAAGATTGTGACTAAGATTGCACCTCATTTGATGCTTCAGAGTAAATGCCAAGTGGTTTAGAGACCCATCAATCATTAAAATACACAACTTTAAATCTCTAAAAGTAGTCTAATAAAATGGACTATTTTTAATGGAGTCAAACCATTAGATTTCTCCACTAAGGCATAAAAAGCAAATTACCATGGGAAAGATTAATATATTTGATTACATTAAAATTAAAATAAAAGCATCAAAACATAATGAATATAGTTCACCCTTTAATTTTTACCACTGCATCTACATAATGAGTAGTTACAATCACACATTCTCCTGAAAGTGTTTCATAAAACACATCTCTTTAAGTAGAATTGCTGTGTTCGAAGGTTTACACTCCCCAGTACTTGATGGTTCTCTTAACTCTCATTAAGGTTTGTTTACATTAGCATTAACGAGAGTGTTTTCCTTCATCTTCTTTCCAGTGTTGATCATTAAGACTAATTATTCCATCCATAGCATTTACTTATTTTTAGTCCTTTCTGTTTCAAGACACACTACACTAAATTAATTACTTTCATTTTTGCTGTGGCTGAGTGCTAGACAAAAAGCAACTGAAGGGAAGAAAGGCTGAGTTTAGCTCAGGACTTGAAGGTCCACTCCACGATGGTGAAGAAGGCATGGGAGCAGGAGTCGGGATGCTGATCACGCTGCCTCTGTAGTCAAGAAGCAGAGAGATGCGTGCTGGTGTCCCACTGGCCTTTTCCTTTCCCTTCTTCTTTTCAGTTCCGTCCAAGACACCATTCAATGGGCACATAATGTCTGAGGTGAGACTTCCTTTCCCAGTTAAGCTTTTTCTGGAAACACCCAACATACTCAGAGATGTCTCTCCTAAGTGATCCTAAGCCCAGTCAAGTTGACAATGGAGATGAATCATCACAATGTTGACGGCGTGCTGTGTGACAAAGTGGAGCAGTCAAAACCAGACAAAGCACAAGAAGTCAGTTCACAGATGAGGAAATCCAAACAACGTTAGATAGTATAAAAAGATGTCCAGCCTTACTAATAAATAAAATTGCTGTAACAGCTTCTATTAGTCATGTTGGCAGAAATAAAGAACTGTAGTCATATACAATGTTGGCTGGGTTAAGGAAAAAAAAATGACTATGTTCATGAACTGTGAGTGGATGTGCAGGGACTATTTCTTTTTTTCTGTGGGGACATTTGACTCTTGACATTTCCATCCACGTAGAGAACGCATTCTGATTCTTCTTGCCCCTCCCTCCCACTTATCTCTCATTTCTACTAATCCCCTCTTTCCTGCAAGCCTCCTTCTCATATCCAGGTGTTTCTGTTTTGAGATGAATATGATCTTAATGAAGGCCACCAATGTGAACACTATTTCTCTTGACATAGTGTGGCAATGATTAAATCTGCTTTGAGTCAGTACTTTTATTTTAAAGCCATTTGATAGAAAGCCTTCCATAGTTCTATATTTTATAGGGAGGATTTCACAGTTCGAAAATATGTACAGGCCACAGCAAAAAAAAATAAAGTAGTTAATGTAAGCCCTTACTATATGGCAGATCTGCCTGCACATTGGAGAAACCGTGGTGACAAGACAGAAGGATCCTCTGTGTCACAGAACTTACAATTAAATGGTTAGGTTTTTGGGGGGGGGAGTGGGGGGAGTCAGATTGTAAACAGGCAAGTTCTAGCTAGTGAGATGAAGAAAATATACGAGGTGAGACAGATAACAATTAGTAAAATGGTGACATATGGTCCTTTGGAAGAAGCTGAGAGCAAAGACATGCTCATTGAGCCATTTCCTCTTCTCACTAACAAACTATGCATCATTTTTGTAGATGACATTTAGAACTCTGCCTGGTAATCACAATTATACCACAGAAATTTATCTGTAATTCTAAATGTAATGCTATAACACACACACCCTTTCTTATCCCAACATTTATATTTCTGAGTGCTCTATTTGGAATCATGTATCAATGGTTAGTGTCTTCCGGTGGTCTTTATTTCTGTCAGGGTTATAAGTGCTTAGCTTCTTAAAACCTCCTTCTGCAGAGGCTGTCTGTCCCTTGAAGGAGTACTTGGCTCAGTGTGACACCTCAGAGTAGCACTTTCCCCAAACCTTTCAGCTGCCCTAGGGTCCTCTGCCTTTGGTATGGTTTGTCAATCAGCCTTGATTTATTTTTCATTCCCTAAGCATGACTTACCCTTTTCCACCAGATGTGGGTAAGACCTCCTCCCTCATCCTTGGCATCCAGAAGTGTGACCAAGACATAGTTCAGTCCATGGTCCATCTGCTGGCATTTCCCATAGGACATTGCAGATCCTTTAAGTAGTGAGATTTGGGCTAGGCAATTTAAAAATATTTTCAGTCTTTTATTTTGCCCTTTAAAATGTAGTTTATTTTACTTAATGTTTTTTTTTCTCTACTGCTTTTTATATTTATTTATTTATTTATTCACTTTATATCCTGAATGCATCCCCCATAATTCCTACCAGCCCCCCCATACTCATTCCTCCAATTCTTTCCTCTCCTTCTCCCTAGAGAAAGGGAGGTCCCCCATGGGTACCAACCCACCCTGGCACATTAAGGATGCAGGCACATCCTTTCCCACTGAGGCCAGACAAGACAGCCCAGTTAGGGAAATGGGATCCAAAGGCGGACCTCAGAATTAGAGAGGGCCCTCACTCCAGTGGCTAGGGGACCCACATGAAGACCAAGCTGCACATCTGCTACATATGTGCATGGGGCCTATGACTAGTCCATATATGCTCTTTGGTTAGTGGTTCAGACTCTGTGAGACCCATAGGCCCAAGTTAGTTGACTTTTTAAGTCTTCTTGTGGAGTGCTCCAGCTCCTTCAATCATTCCCCCAACTCTTCCATCTGACTCCCAAAGCTTTGTAATGTTTGCCTATATGCCTCTTCATCTGTTTCCATCAGATTTTAGGTGGAGCCTCTCAGAGGAGTTATAATAGGCTCCTGTCTACAAGCATAGCAGAGTATCATTAATAGTGTAAGGGACTGGTTCTCTCCCATGGCATGAGTCTCAACTAAGTCCAGCCTTTGGTTGGCTATTCAGAATTGAGACGTAATCTTGGTGGATTTTTTTCTTTGATGAGTATGAAATGACCTTTCCCCATCTCTTTTGATTAGTTTTTGTTGAAAGTCTACTTTATTAGATATTAGAATGGCTACTTCAATTTGCTTCTTGGGTACATTTGCTTGGAAAACCTTTTTACAGCCCATCACTCTGAGGTAATGTCTTTCGTTGTTGCTGAAGTGTGTTTCTTGTATGATGGCTTCTCTTATCACATTCACTGTTAGCCTGTGTCTTTTTATTGGTGAATTGAGTGCATTGATGTAGAGAGATATTAATAACTGATGATTGTTAATTCTTGTTTGTGTTGAGTGTGTGTGTGTGTGTGTGTGTGTGTGTGTGTGTGTGTTGTTTCCCTTCTTTTGGTTTTGCTGCAGTGGAACTATTTATTTCTTGTGGGGTTTTTTGGGGGGGGGTTGTGATTAACCTCCTTGTGTTAGAGTTTTCCTTCTAGTATCTTCTGTTGGGCTGAATTTGTGTACAAGTACTTTTAAAATTGGTTTTGTCATGGAATGTTTTGTTTTCACAATTATGTTGATTGAAAGTTTTTGCTGGGTATAGTAGTCTGAGCTGACATCTGTGGTCTCTTAGTGTCTGTGTAACATGAGCAGGCTCTTCTGGCTTTCATAGTCTGTTGAGAAGTGATTCTGGTAAGTCTGCCTTCATAAGTTACCTGACTTTTCCCCCTTGTAGCTTTTTAATATTCTTTCTTTGTTCTTTACACTTAGCATTTTGATTATTATTTAGCAATAGGATTTTCTTTTATGGTCTAGTCTACTTGGTAGTCTATAAGCTTCTTGTATGTTTATAGGCATCTCTTTCTTTAGGTTGGGGAAATTTTCTTTTATAATTTTTGTTGAAAATATTTTCTGGTCCATGGAGCCAGGAATCTTCTGTTTCTTCTATTCCTCTTATTCTTAGATTTTGTCTTTTCATAGTGCTCCCACTTTCTTGAATGTTTTGTTTCATGAATTTCTTAGATGTAACATTTTCTTTGACCAATGCATCAATTTCTTCGATGTATCTTCTACACTTGAGATCCTCTCCTCCATTTTTTGTATTCCACTGTTGATGCTTACCTCTATAATTCCTGTTTTCTTTCCTAAATTTCCTATCTCCAGGATTCCCTCAATTTGTGTTTTCTTTATTGTTTCTATTTCCAATTTAAGGTCTTGAATGGTTTTGCTCATTTCTTTTACCTATTTGATTTTATTTTCCTGTATTTCTTTAAGGCATTTATTCATTTCCTCTTTAAAGGTCTCTATCATCTCCACAAGAATAGATTTATGGTCATTTTGTGTGTGTGTGTTTCAGTTATGTTAGGATATCTAGGACTTGTTGTAGTAGGACAGCTTGGTTATGATGGTGCCACATTGCCCTGGGTCTTGATTGTGTTCTTATGCTGGCCTGTAACTACCTGGTTGTCCTTGATTTGGCTGGGTGTTCCTAGTGCCCACTGGAGTCCTCAGGAAGGCAGTTAGAGCAGTATGATCCTGGGGCCCAGTAGGTCTTTTTGAGAAGGTGGGTAGAGCCATGGGCTGGAGGATGGGTGTTCCTGGGGATCCATCAGATCTCCTCAGGAAAATGGGTAGAGCTGTGGGCCAGAGGCTGGAACTAGGTCAAGTTTCTTTTCTTAACTCTGCCTGCTCAGTTTTTCATTATCTTGGTGGGCTCTTGATATCTCTGTGGATTGACTGTACCTTTCCTTTTACCCTGGTACCAGTGAAACTATTTTTTAAATTCCTTTCAAATTGTGTATGCCTTTAAAACATCCTTCAAATTTAAGGCCAATTTATTTTCTGCTTCATTTTCATTATCAACATTTGATTTTAATTTATGCTTTCCATTATAGTAGTACTTTTGTCTCTAAGTCTTACCTCTCAGTTATTTTACTTTTTCTAATCATTTCCCATTGTAAAGAAGATTAGTGTAAGGAGAAGGGACATTGCTTCCCCCCATTTCTTTTTCTCAATTGTACATATTTTCCATGTACACTTAAAACCTACAATATATGCACTACCTGAAAATTTTCTCCTTTTTTTAATAGGTTTTGTTTCTGACCTGGTTTGTTGTTGTTTTGTTTTGTTTTTATGGTAGGAAAATTCATTCCAAGATCTATCTCATTCACATATTTTAAAGACAGTGCTGTCAGACTGTTGGCTATGGGTAACACACTGCCCAGCAGCTCTCTATGTGTCACTCAGATGACATACATGAAACTATTCACATGGACAGTAACCCTCCATCCACACCTCCCACCCAGTGGTAACCACCATTCTCTTCTGTTTCTGTGAGGTCACATCTTATGTAAGTGGCACCAGGCAGGATGTGATGGTTGGCTTATTTCTCTTAGCATAATGTTCTTTTTGGTCCTTCCATCTTACTCTGAAAGGACAGTGCAGTAATGGAAAAGAAAGAGCACATCCACTTGTAGAAGTTCCTTTATACACACACACACACACACACACACACACACACACACACACACACACACCACACATACCACACACATATATATACCACATACGCCACACACCACACACACATACCACACACACACACACACTTACTCTTAGAGATTGGACCTTTAAAGCTCCTTCATATTCAGTATACATGTGCCTCTTGCCAAAAACAAAAAACAAATAACAAAATAGAACGAACAAACAAACAAAACAAAACAAAAGCCAGGCTTGTATGCTGGAGAAGCTACTAAGCTAAAACAGACTGCACCTTCTTTCCCCAGCTTTCACTTGTTGACAACTGGTTGGCTTATTTGTGTTACTAAGCTAAGTCCCTCACTAGTTCCCCTTCTGCTTGGGACAACTAGCTGACCACCGTGGAGCCACCCACTCTGCAATTTCCTGTCAACCAAGCCCAAATTTCTTCAAAAAGTAAACAAAATCCGAGTAAATTTCCCCCTTATTCCTTAGTGCTTTCTCCTCCTCCCAGCTCCCCAAATCTCTCCTGAGGTCACCCTTGACTGCGTGTCCAAATCACAGTTTGAGTGTGCAACAAAACGCTTCCTTTGCTTATTTTTTTTTCAAGCTTGCTTCCCAGTGTGGTGCTGTTGAGGAAGGGAGTCTGTAAAAGGGACAACTTAGTGGGAGGTCATATGGGGTGATCTCAGAAAAGATCACCACCATTCTCTAGTAAGTTCCATGAGAGTCAGTTGTTATAGAAGCAGTCCTGGCCCGTGTGTCCTCCGCCTGCTACTCTCATGCAACCTGCCCCTCTTCTGTGTGGCCCCACCAGGATGACGTCACATTCACTTGTTATGACGTAACCTGAAAGAACTTAGCAGGGACCAGCTACTGTACCATGTAATGCCATCACACAAGAAGTTGAGGCAGGAGGTCTCTGTAAATGATGTTAGAGTTAGAATAATGACTCTATTAAAAAAATCAAATTAAATAAAAATGCACTACTTTTTTTTACTAATTTGTTTTCGGTAAATTTCTAAAGGAAAAATTGCACACATAAACATGTAATGCATATTTGAATTTATTTTACTCTTGATTTAACTTTACTATACTTTAGTAGTGTTTTAATTTCTTTATTTCAGGTCTTGGTGACACACACCTTTAATCCCAGCACTTGGAAGGAAGAAGCAAGCAGATGTCTGTGAGTTCAAGGCCATCCTGGTCAACAGAGCGAGTTCCAGGACAGCAAGGGCTACACAGAGAAACTTTGTCTCAAAAAGAAATTTTTTTTATTCTAACATTTGTCATCAGCATTTATGCTACTTAAAATTGGAGATTTCTGATGGGGGCCATTCTGCTGTCTTGTTTTTCTCTAGCCCTTATGACACTATATATTATTTCTATATCATTAGGTGCTTTCTTTTAAAAAATATCTTTTAACCTATTTTGTCTAATTACGAGAGTTTAAAATATGAGTGCATTTTAAAAATCAGATCCCCAAACCCCTATGTGCCCCTCTCAGTCTTTCATGACATAGCAGACTGGTTAGCCCTGATTTGGACGGTGCCATGCATTTCGGTGAGTTTCAGGTGCTGCAACTTTCCCAGTGCGGGAGACAGAACAAAGGATGGTCATCCGTGGATTTTATGCTGACAGGCGAGAAACTCAAGAAAAAAACATAGGTGGGCATGTGCTGCAGTACATGACGTGAAGGAACCACAGAGGTGAGCGACGGCCCTTACATCATCGTGTTCTTATGACAGTCCCTGAAAGTGCTGTTAACATTTGTACTGAGACAGTCAGACTCATCAGATTTGGATTCCACCTGCTCTTAAAGGGCTTTAGTGATCCTTACCCGACCCTGGTATATAACAGGGTCCTCACCCAGATAGCACTGCTTTACATGGTGGCTAGAAATACCATAAGATCTAAGGGTTTGCTTCCCAGTTGTATTTCATAAGCTCTTGCATTTCTGAGGATTCTTTGCTAATTTAAGACGTGAAAGAACTGTGATTGCTGTGAATTTTGGGGGTCACATCTCTGCCTCTTAAAATCCTGTGCAATTATTTTGTTCCTTCCTAGTGTCTTTTCTGCATCATGAGAAAAACAGAGATGAGGATGATTTTTGCCTACTTGTAAATTATCTACTTTTTCTGCATAGAAGCTTTCAGAATTTTTTTCCTGGGCATGTGTGCAGGTGAGCTCTTTCAGGGTTGTTATAATAAAACTCCAAAGGCATAAGAGTAAGAATGCAGGTGCACCTGCAAAAGAGAGCACATCATTTGGGTTTTGGTAAGAGCAGATTGATTGCACGTTCAGAGAATTCTCTTGCAGTCTAGCAGTAGAAAATTGGGGATGCTTTCTGTTGCAGGCACAAAGCTCAGTTTCAACAGAGGCACTGTTGAAACTCCTGGGCTGTCTTTGGTTTACTGCCTCCTTGCTATAAAACCTGAATAATTCCACATTTGAGTGTTTTCAGTGTGGTTGGTAATAACACTACCAAGGAAGAAGATAGCAAATTCTGCTGAGGAGGCAAGTTCTACCCAGATATTTCTTAGGTCTAGTGCAGTGTTTCTTTATGCAGCTTTCTTATTAACCACAGGGTAATTTTAAAAAATTGCCTCTGAAACAAGCAAGAGTACATTCTATGAATACAAATAACACAGAGAAGGAAAAATTTGGGCAGACATTCAAAGATCTTATTTTCAAAGACCAATAAGATCTCACATGTTTTAACAAGTACTATTGACTTTTAAAAATATTTTTATTCTACAACAAGCGTGAATACAGAAATCCTGACCAAATAAATATATGGCTTAAAAAATTAAGGGCAGCTAGGCAGAGAGACGCTGCCTGCCCATCGCCATTCCATCTGTTTTCCTTTCGTAAAGTGGATACTGCCCTTGTGTTATAGGCCATTTCTAGAGACTGCAGTTTAATCTTATGTGACTTTTTTTTTTTGCTATGTGTCAGTATTGTATGTCTATTTTGATATTCCTCCTTCACCATATATATATATAATATATCCACTGATAAAGAATAAAAGTAATGACTATATAATTATAAAAGGGCTTGGTTTACTCCACCAGAGGTCAAATAGTGACATAACGGCCACCTTGGAGTTGGATAACCAAAAAAAAACAGTAGCTGTTCCGTTCAAGAGGTTGGAAGCTAAGACTGAGGACTCATATTGGCCAGTGCACTAGGGAGAAAGTCCTGCCGTTAATGTGGATGGAATCACTTGATAAGGTAGGAGCAGGGAAGGAGCAACAAGAGGAAGAGGGAAGAAGCCTGCTGTGGATGCAGCTTTGTCTTGCCAGAGCAGCTGTTGCTTCTGCTGCCACCACTGCCTTAGGACGTGTGCTGGCTGGCTAGTTCTACGTCAACTTTGACACAAGCCGTAGTCATCTGAGAGAAGGAAACCTTGATGGAGAAAATGTCTCCGTAAGATCAGGCCATAGGCAAGCCTGTAGAGTGCTTTCTTGATTAGTGATTGAGGAAGGAGAACACAGCCCATTGTGGGTGGGGCCATCCCTGGGTTCTTGGTTCTATAAGAAAGCAGGCTGAGCAAGCCAAGGGGAGCAAGCCAGTAAGCAGCACCCCTCCATGGCTTCTGCCTCAGCCCCTGACTCCAGGTTCCTGTCCTGCATGAGTTCCTGCCCTCACTGTTTTTGATGATGCACTCTTATATGGAACTGTGAGTGAACCAAACCCTTTCTTCCCCAAGTTGTTTTTAGTCACAGTGTTGTATCACAGCAATGGTAATTCTAACAAAACAGCATCAGACTCCAGATTCTTTGGCTCTGCTGGGCCAACAACTGGCGACCCTCCAACACATTCCTGGGTCTTTGCCTTCAGCTTCTGGTGGGGCTGAAGTCCCTGCAGCTGGAATCACAGGTAGTTGTGAACCAACTGATTTGGTCATTGGGAACTGAGCTGGGGTCCTCGGCAAGGACAGGCTATGCTCTTAGCTATGAAGCCATCTCTCTATCCCCAGATATTACTTTTTGATAGAAATAAGACAATTTAAATAAATAATACCAGTTGAAATTGACATTATGGTAACTAACAATGATGGAACACATCCTGCTTATTAAATTCTTGGGGTTCTATTTGTTTGTTTGTTTATGTTTTGGATTTTTTGTTGTTTTGTTTTTTGAGACAGAGTTTCTCTGCGTTAGCTTTGACTGTCCTGGAACTAGCTCTGTAGATGATGCTGTCCTCAAGCTCACAGAGGCCTGCCTCTGCCTCCCAAGTGCTGGGATTAAAGGCGTGTGCCACCATGCCCTGCAAATTCTTGCTTTTTTATGTGTGATTTTTACCCCCAAGTATTGTGACTAATGACACCAAGTTTTTGTTCACTATATACTACGCAGTCTTCTTCATCCAGAAGATAACAGCTCACCTCCTCTGTGCACAGTTCCTTTCTGTATACCTTTTAAGACTTAAATTTCATCATTCCTTATCTCCCGCTCTTGTACCCTCCTACCACTTGCATGACTTACACTACATGCATCCACACCTGTGTTTGCACACACACACACACACACACACACACACACACACACACACACACACCTGCTTGAGCTGCCTTTATGAAAGAAGAACACAGAGTAAGGAACCGTGATCTTTTCTGTCCTTCGCTGGACTTCAGATGATACAGGAATCCCCGGGGGTCTCTTAACATTCAAACTCTGGGAAGCCCACAGCCCAGCCCTCCTTCTGTCCACTTTGCCTATAGTCCTGCTTGCTGCCCGATGCTCTGGAGTTCAGTGACTGAGAAGCACACTTCTGCTCTCTCTCTCTCTCCGCAGCCTGGTTCCCTGTCTCTTGCTCCATCTTCCTGCAGTTTGCAACGTTCGGCCCTTGCCTTGCTTGCTTAAAAACAAGTGAAAGAAATAGATGCGTTTCTCACACTTGAACCCTACAAATAAAAACGAACCTCCATGACAATATTTTTGTATACTCTTTACACATAGGAATATTTGTGAGAAGCAAGCCATTGGCAGTTTTACTGAGACACAAACCTCCTAGCATGTACATAAACAAATCTGCATAGTTTCTGTTTTTGCATGCTTGGGCTGTACTAGAAATATTGTTCATGAAGACATCCCCATGCTGTGCATGGATGTATTTGCAAGCGTCTAGTCTCTGTCCACTCACCCGAAAACAACAGTGAAAAAGAAGACTGCTTTCAGGCCATGCTCTTCTGACAGCAAGTTAGCTTGAATATGCTTTCATTTGGCCATTGTCATTTTTCTTTCTTTCTTTTTTGTATAAAGCAAATCTTACTTCTGAAGGTCTTTAGATAGAAAAGCAGCCTGTTGGCATAGGTGCCAGGGCATGTTCCACCAGTGAAGCCAGTAAACCGCAAGAGGCTGTTTGGTGACCACCCTGCCCAGAAATCCAGTGTTTGTTTCAGCTTCACGTACATGGTGTATCCAAGCCCGCACACTGGACGGCCACCCGCACACACATGGACGCTGTAGTCCACTCTTCGTTACTGAGCTTGGCTGAAAACCAAAACCGGAGAGTCAGAAGCCAGCTCAGCTCATAACTAATCCCAGTTAGGAATAAAATCACAGAACAACAATGCCTTTAAGAAGTGACGGACCAACGCTCCTCAGCCCTTTAGTCTTTGATGCTCACTAAGATAGAAAGTAGAAAAGTGGGGTTTTTCTCCCCATGCTGGTGGGTTTTATTACCATTCAGGGAATCCAAGGGGACACCAGCTTTAGTTCCTTTTCAAGTTGTCCCGGTTATGAGTAAGGTTGGACAGACCTCATTCTGGCTGTTTTTATCTAGTCTATAGCCTCTGTAAAAAAATATTTGGGGTTCAGGGAGGTCCAGAATGTCCCTTGGCCTGAATATCCTTTCTTTTCATTGTTTAAGTGGTTACACTAACATTTACCTTTGTATTCAGTGTTATTTACACTTAGCAAGAATTTTCTCAGCGTGACTTTGGATGGGCTAGGCAAAAACAAGCGCTCCTGCTCACAAATGATCCTCAGTTCCAGGATCTTGGTTTTTATTCTACTAGATGGTTTCTTAGAGGCCACAAAGTCACATGTAATTCCCAAGTGTAATTGAATTGAAAAGTCCACCAAGTTTTGACTCCATCTGTAGTTGGCTGCCACAGCTGAGCACCAGAGCTACACCGAGCCTGTGATTCCGCGTTGCACACGGACTTCAGTCCACCCTTACTGTGTGAGCAACACGCTGTGCTGGGACCCTGTCTTTCTCTCCAAGCACGGTTTTCTCTTTCCAGCTCACTTTCTCTCATTGCTCCAGGCTGGACCTGAGAGGCATCTCAGGTTCTTTCTTCTCACTCCCCCACCCCCAACCTACATCCTGTTCCTTCCACTTCCCAAGCATCCTTTTCATACTACACTCCTCTCAGCCTGCACAACGTCATTTCTTGTCCTCACCAGTACAATGGCCTCCTGAAAGCGGTTGGCCTCTTCCTTCCCATTTAGAAGGAGCTTTTAAAGGGAGTGGTGGCTGCTTGAATGCCCATCTCAGAAGCTCCTGAATCCCAAATGTCTTCAGAACAAAGTGCAAGCCCTGAGCAGATGTGGCCCGATGCTTCCTAACCCGCTTCAGTGTTCTGCCTCACCCTAAGCAAGGGCAGGAGCTTCCTCCAGAGTGAGAGTTCTGTCCTCAGCCTTTGCCTCGGCAGCTCCCACTGTTTGCAATGTCTTTCAACTCCAGGGTCTCTCTGGGAAAACACCTCACCCTTTAGAACTTGGGCTCCATGCCACACGCTCCAGGACACTTTCCCCACACTGCATCATCACTGTAGTACCCTGGCTACGGAGCACACTAGAAAACCCTGACTCAGCTTTCTTCTTTCATGCATTCTTAGGTACACCTTCAGTTCTAGGAGGACCCCACCTGTGGCCTTTCACCTAATTTTGTGTCTAGCCAGTCTGATGCCAGACACCCCATGTCCTTATTTGCTTTCTATTGCTGTGATTTCAAAAAAAAAATGTCCAAAAACCGCTTGGGGGAGGAAAGGGTTCATTTGACTTATACTTCTAATTCATACTCTATCATTGAGGGAAGTCAGGGCAGAAACGTAAAGCAGATTCATAGAGAAATGCAACTACTGTCTTGCTCAATGGTGCATGCCCAGCTAGCTTCCTTCTACAGACCAGGCCCACCTGCCCAGTAGACTGGGGCTTCTCATATCAATCATCAATCAAGACACCGTGTCATGATGTGTCAACAAATCTATCTGACTGAGACAATCATACAATTAAAGTTCCCTCTTCTCAGGTAACTCATGGTTGGGCCAAATTGACAGTAAAAGCAAAGAAGAACGTCTAGTAATTTAGGTTCCGTGACTATTAAATTCCTGTGTTCTACATTATGTTGACATTGTTCATACTTGCACATGAAAGGCAGCCGATGAAATACCTGCCCCAAAGGACTCTGGTAAGCACAATAACAGCTATAATTTATTGAGAGTTTTATTGCACACACAGCACAGTCCTCAGTACAGCCAGTTCTGTTAGCTCATGATATTTGTATAGTTAAAAAAAATCTCTCACTATGCAAAGCCATGAGATTTAAAGCCTCAGGAAAAACATAGTACTAAGACGCAGTATTCAAAAGCTTCATCAGTGAGACGACAGCGACAAATAGGAAACTAATAAGTCCAGGAACACACACTAGGTGGGTAATAAAATCATCTGGCCCCTCACTTTTAACATGCCCTGAAGCTTGTTTGTGGTAGGAATCAGGTTCCAGAAGGCAGCAGTTTATAAAAAGATGGAGAGAGAGTTATCTGGAATAAGAAGGGGGATTCCAACATTAAAGTTGTTCTTCAACACACAATGGACTGCAGAAGACAGGAGCTGGTGTGTGTGTGTGTGTGTGTGTGTGTGTGTGTGTGTGTGTGTGTTGTATGTGTGCAATGCACACACGTTTTTTGTTTTGCATCTAGCTCCACCTAGATGAATGCAGTTTTCTGTTCATCTAGCATTTCTCATAGAAATTTCTCTAATTATACAAAAGCCAATGCAGAATTCAGTGCATGCTCAGATCACTTCCTAACACATCAACAATGCTGAGTCAAATACCCACTTTCAAACAATTATGATAACTGACAGTACGATAAAGCTTGGAATTCATAATTTTGACACAATCTTGAAAGGTCAGTAGTATGTCGATCTCCAATTTGTAGATGAGGAAGTAGGCTCATGAAAGGACCTTCAAATTTAAAAAATATAATACTCACCCTCGACTTCTGAGAGGGGGTAGTTTAGAGAGTCATAGCTGGATGCCGCTTTCTGGCTTTGACACTACTTTGCTTGATTTTAACTTAGTTTTTTGTTTTTGTTTATTTGGGGTTTTGTTTGTTTGTTTGTTTCTCAAGGAGTTCGGAGGTGCAGGACAGATTGGGCATCCCATGGCACAAGACTGAGCCTGCAGATAGGAAATGCATGAGTGAGGCAGGCAATGAACAGGCCTGAGGACCTCACCATCCTTTGGACTAGGTGGCTTCGCAAAGCCCATGGTCCTGAGAACATCAGACCATGCTGAGGACATGACGCAAAGGGCTACTGTCTCACACTGGCTTGGAAAGTATTTTTATCCTCTCCTGAAAACATATTTCTTATCACAAATTGACTTAAAAGCTGTGACCCAAAGCTACATTTGCAAATCTCCAAATATCCTAAGAACAGAAAAAAGAATCATTAGCAAAATCTACCAAGGCAGAAAAACATGTGAGGTGTATGATAGGAGCTCAAGAACTGTGAGGAGACTGCCTCTGCATTACTGGCATAAAATCGAAAAATTGAGTCAAAAGAGAGCTAATAATTTCCATGATGGTTTCAGAGTTCAGCATGAAGGAGCTCAAGACGGCAGCTTTGTCATGAACCTGGCCAAGGAGATGCTAAGGTGAACTCTAGTCTCCTGCTCAGCAAAGCAGGGGAGGCAGAGAACCATACTTCCTAACACACATCTCACTAAATACCAGGTCCTTAAAAGTTCCGGGAAACGAGAGGAGTGGCGCTCCTCCCTGCTAGAACTTTCCAGTCTTTCCACAAACAGGTGCATTGTGGGTCTCCAGGAAGGAAGACACTACAAATGGAAGCTAACTTCAGCCAATCTTGGCTCTGCAGCCCCTGTGAACTGATGCCTTATCTGGACACAAGCTTTCTACTGTCCTCCTCCTATAGTCTCACTGAAGAGGATTGGAAAAAATTCAATCAAGACATCTGCCCATGTGAGAAGGACCAACCTCCTCACCACCTGTGTAGAGCACCCATTCCCTTTCCTCCTGTTGTTGTGCCCCTGGTCTCTATCTTGGGCTCCAAGTAGCTAAGGGGGGGGGGGACTCTCTCAGTTGTCCATCACTATTTTTTCCTTGAGGAAACATAATATCCAGTTCCCATCTCTCCCAGCTCTGAGCAGGGGCAATATGACTTAAATACCTCCATGAATAGTAAAACGGACAGATGAGTTTTCTACAATGCTTAAAAGGCCAGCCTGGGAGTCAGAACAACAGTGAATTTTCCAGGTACAGATACAATCAACTGGTTTTCATCAGTTCAGGGACACTTAGCATCCAGATGACTCAAAGGAAGAAAGGAACAGGTTTTGTTTGTTTATTTGTCTTTTCTTTATTTATATATATATATATATATTTTTACTCCAAGAGTGGTTCCCTGTGTGTTTGGCATACAGTCTTTTGTAGCATTAATGCAACCTGAAGTGGTTCTTTCCTCTCTGTTGCATTTCAGAAGTATGGCTCCGGAATTTAAAACTAGCATGAGAAAGCACTTTCTGTAGATAAATTCCTGCTTCAGGCTATGGAGCTGTCAAAGCGTTCATCTTGGCTACGACCACATAGAATCCCCACTCGGGGTCAAACACCCATCGTTTTCCTGAGATCGTTGTACAGCTGTGCATCTCTAAACCTATCGGGGCAGAGATTGGCCTTCTCTACTTCACAAGGAGAAGAGAATTCTAAACATAGCCCTTGAAATAAGGGCCTGTAAGTCCTCTGGCAAAGTCAAGGGCAGGCTGCTTCAAACCACGGGGAGAGGGAGGGGGTACAGGAGGGAGGGGGCAGGGGGGAGGGGGACGGGGAATGGGAAGGAGGGGCAGGGGAAGGGGGACGGGGAATGGGAGGGAGGGGCAGGGGGAGGGGGAGGGGGAATGGGAGGGAGGGGGTGGGGTGGAGAGGGAGGGGGGGACGGGAAGGAGGGGGTGCGTGGAGGGGGTTGCTAATGGGCACTACCTCTGCCCTTTGGCTCTTTCTTGTAGCCAGTGGAAATCTGGTCTGTCTTGGGCGAGGTGGATGAGCCTTAGTGTGTGCATTTCCACTGAGCTGCACCGCAATCCCTCTAGGAATTTACTATGAAAAAAAATGCTCGTGGAAGATGCCTCGTGTTGATTACAAGAACATTAACAGCAGCGATGTTTATAACACCCCCTGAACCAGAAACAAACTGAATACCTGACAATTCTGAATTAACAAAATTGCCTCAGATCTATAAGGTTTAATATTAAAACCACCATTTACACAGGTGACTTACGCCAACATGAAAAATGCCCAAGGACAGAGGATTAGATAGTGAGGCGGGATTATTAATACTAATGGATAAAAATGAATTGTGGTTTTATTTTCTCCCAAAATTCTTCCTCCTGATTTCTTCCCACAGATGGCCCCAATTCATTCAGAAATCAGTTAAATGATGCCGCTTTTCACTTTAGTCAAAATGTTCCACTTTTCCCCTCACCCCCTCACGAGGACAGCAAAGAATCTGCCTGGAGTCTGAGGGTCACTCCTGAGTGACTCAGCCTGTGCTGCAAGCCCTACGGGACCTGGGCATGACTGCAGAACCTTCCTGCTCTGCTGCTGCGGAGGCTGAAAGAATAAAGCAGGTCTCAGGCTTCCTGCAGCACCTGGCAGGACCTCAAATTCCTCCTGCAACTAAAACAGCCAGAGTCATGGCAGTTGTAGGTGGCCCTGGCACCACCACTGCTCTGCCCTGAGCTTTCCCTGTAGCAGGAGCAGGAGCTCAGTGGAGTACCCTCCCTGGGAGAACCCCTTGCTGCACGGAGGAAGCCAAGCACCGGCAAAGGGGACTATAAAAGACGGAAAGAGAGAGTGTGTGGCAGGAAGAAAGCAGGCTTTATTAGAGAAAGTGTCTACAAAGTGACTGGACAGGCCAGGGGTCAGTGAGGAGGCCAGAGACGGGCCCAGGACCTACTCCCGGAGCCTCGGGACTGCCTCTGGAACTCCATCCCATCCCCAGTCTTGGTTTTTCTTCCTGAAAAAAAAATCACCTCATTTTCAATTTAGAGCAGCTTCACCATGGAATGCAATAGGCGAAGTAGCAGAAGAAGCATTTTCAGGCCAAGCTTGGCAGGGAGGGTACTCTAATGCGGGACGATGCTCCTGTGCAGGGGTGCTATCATGAAGACGGGTGCTCCGTGCAGGGGTGCTCTATCATAGTGAGTGCGCTAACGCAGAGGGTTCCCTGGGCTCCACACAGCTTCACCCCACCACCATTTCCCCTCTTAGTGAGCATTCTGCTCCCTTATCCCTCTGTGACCCTACCCAATCCACAGGTAACATGGCTGAGAATCAGAGGGTGTGATGGGAGGAAGATTGATGGAAGATAAAAAAGAGGAAAAATATATTTTTCCTCTGCTTTGGATCGGACTTCATGCAGCATTACGCCCAACCCTCTTTATTTTTATTTAATTTTTGTGGCCCTGTGGGACGTTCTCGGAGCTTTGCACGTGCTGGGAGTATGCTCTTCCACTGAGCTACAACTGGAGCCTGAACAGAGGCATTCAAGACAAACTCCAAAATGTTGGTTAACTGTGTGGACAGCTGTGGCTCTGGACAGAGCCTCTAAAACAAGACTCGTGGGATTTGGTTCTTTCAGCACTCTGTGGAGGAGCTACACCCTCAGTGTGAAGTCACCATTTCCATCAGGAGTGGATCCTCACAGCCCTCAGCTTCTTACTCTAGGTCTTCCTACATGTCGGTACAGTAAAAACAAACAAACAAATAAATAAATAAATAAACAGGAGGATTTCATGTTTACAAATAATGGGAGAATGTAGAGTCCAAAGTCATTCTCCTGTTTTTAGTTTTCCAACTCCACCTTGTTATCGGAGTCCCATCTTAGCTTTGAGGGTGACAGAGACACAGGGTCTTGTGTAGTAGATTGAGACCGTCCGGATGGTCACAAATATGTATGTGATTTGTATAACAGGGTCAGTCACTGAGGGCTACCCTAACCAAGTGACTGTGGTGTGGCGAAAACACAAAAATCTATCTTCTTGTCGTTCTAAGGGCCTGAGGGCAAGATCTAGCTGATGCTGAATTCTTCCTGAGTCTCTCTTCTTGACTGGAAGAAAAGCACCTTTCCTTTACTGTCTGCCTCTCTTTGTGCCCTTAGGGATAGCACTGTTACAAGCATAGTCTACAAGTATCTGAGTCCTCACTTTGAGTTCTTTAGAGAGTAGACCTGTAGCAGAGTTTCTGAGTCCTTCGATTCTATGTTTAACCTTTTGGGGAACTGCCCAATCACCCCAATTTCTCCACACGCTTGCTAACACTTCTTAGTCTCCTCTTGTTCTGTTTTAATTTTTTTTTTGTAAGAGCCATCTTAATGCTTGTGAAACACCTCGTTGCGGCTTTGTTTAGCTTTTCCCTACTGGATAATGTCGCAAGCATCTTTTCGTGTTTATTGTCAACTTACATAATGTCTTCAGAGAACATTTATTCAATGCCTTTGCCCATTTTTGAATTTGAATTAGATTTTTATTGTTGTTGAGCATACTACTTAAAAAATACATTTTATATGTTCTTATGGTAATGATCCAGAATCTAAAACCCAAGACCTCATCTTTCTCTCAAAACAACAAGAAATGTGAGAAGTAAAAACTCTTACATCTTGGGAGGAGGAATCAAATGACAGCTATATATAGATTAAAACAGTGTTAAGAGCAAGGTTGGGGGAGAATAGAGCAAACAAGTTAACAGATAAATGTCTTCTCTTGTGGAATAAAATTGAAACATTTTTATTTCCAAAGTATAAGGAAAATGTAAAAATATAATTTACTCTAGAAAACAAAAGGCAGAGGTGGGGGGGGGGGAAGCAAAACTACAAATACACCAACAAGTGAAAAATCAGTCAAGCTCACTGAGGTCATCAATGACAGGCTCGAAGCTCCTTCTGTTCCAGATGTTTATACCTGTGCAGAATCCTTTCTCTTCCTCCTGGTAAAACTACCTCCTTTTCCTGTGGCCTCAGAGAGATGCATTTAGCTCAGATACGGTAGGTCAGAAAGCCCCACCCCCCTGTACAAACTGACTGTGGAGATAAAATATAGTGCGCTCTTAAAAAGGCTGATCACAGCCTCTCCCCAAACCCACCTACACAAAATTAGCCATTGAGCCTCTGAATGACAAATATAAAATACCAACAACTGTTTCTGTAACCCTCTCAACACCAGTTGAAAATCAACTGTCTCAGTTCAACTATGACACCAGCTACCTGGAGTTAGTACAGAAAGTTGACTGTAGATTTGAGTTCTACGCCCCCATCAAGATTCCCAAATTTTAGGTGCCATCTTCAACTGGAGCCTTCCTATGACTGGCTACAAAGCTAGGAGGAGGGCCCAGTTACCTTCACCATATCCTACCTCTTACAAGTCTCACTCTCTCAGCATGGCTCCACTGGGGACCAAGCTCTCAGAGCACGAGCCTTTGGAGGACACGCCCTACCAACCACAGCCTCCACTGCTATAGAAAATCTCTCTGAACAAACTCAGCATCTGGTCTCATTTCTATGTCTTTCTTTACAAAACTGGAGCAAATGTCTTTTTTCACATAATGAACAGTGGTTTCGCATTGATGGCTGTCATCCTCTGTGTTCTATCATCCTTACAGTATTGCTGTGAGAGAACACTCAAGCCTCGGGAATTTATACACTATAATTTATGTGACTTCTGGCTCTGGAGGTTGAGGAATCTAAGAGTGAGTGTGGTGCTTGGCAAGTGCCATCTTGCTGTATCATGCCCTGGTAGGTGGAAGGAAGAGAGGCACGGGAGAAGAAACTGTTTTATAACAAGCCAACTCCCATGATGCCACGTCAGCTCATAATAAAAGGTCTGTGGTCTCGTGGAACATTTACCTTTTACTGGTGCCTATCAACCCTGTTCAATCTAGGATTACATTTTCAGCGTACACATGTAGGAGAGAAGTTTTCAAACCTAGTACTGGCCAATATCCTGTTTGGTATGGAGAGTCTGCCTAGTAAAAATGAAGGATAAAACATGGACAACAGTAACATTCATCATCATCCTGAAATATCATTTCAGTGTAGGCCAACTAAAGTAAAAATGGGGGAGACAAAATTATGACTGCTTACAGATGATCTGACTTGCAATCTAAGATACACTTTTAAAAAAAAGTAACCGAAAATCTCTGTGACCTGAATACTAATACAGTCAACTGTCTCTTCCTCATCATCACAGTGGGATGCTAACATCTCTAAGGCTTTATTATCTCTAAAGCCGCTTGCTTTTCTTCCTGACAACTTTAATATCTATCCTCTGAAGAGGATAGATGGCCCATGCTTCTAAAATACAGAAATGCAATAACATTTAGGGCATATTGTCTGTCTGCAGCCGTCACTAACATTATTCCTATAAAGCAGGAGAGGAGAAGTGGCCACTTTTCAATATTCTTAATTGAGCGATAAATCAACCAAACTGAAACTGGATTTCAAGGCAGGCTTAATACAATAAAGTTCAGACTCCTGGATTTTGAGTCAAGGCTTTGAAGATAGGGTGCCTATTTAAAGATCTAGCACGCATACGCTCCATCGTCATGGCAGAGGGAGGACACTCCGTGTCACTGAGTCCCTTTCCTGCAAATCTGAGGGAAGTTATATTTCCGATGACTCTTGGCACACCCCTCAACAATCAGTTGCCGAGTCACTCAGCAATTCTCCAGTTAAAACACCTCCAATCTTTAGTCTTTAAGTTGCACTAAGGAAGTGATCAGCAAGGAAATTAGGTGGGGGAAGGTGCAGAGGAGTTCAGATGAGAGCTGATTCATGCCATTAGGAGAACGTGACTCAGCAGGCGGCATCTAAATCATAAGAGCCCGCGGTTAACAATTTCTCACAGGCCCCGCTGCATGAGGGCACTGTCATCTCATTAGGTGGCAAGCTGTGCCAATAAGTAATTAGCATTGTCATACTTGTCAAGGAAACCCCATCAGCATCTTCGGCAATCCAGACTCATAAAGGTCTCGATTCATCTTCATTCTAAGTATCGCATCATATAGAATCTAAGCCACAAGCTCACGCTCATCAGCACAAGGCTGCCTATGACGGCAAGCAAGGATCTACATGTGGGTGACCCTGTACACACTGCAGGTGACCATGAGGCTACTGGGATTAGTGGCTCTTAGAGACAAGCGAAATCTAGAAGGCATCCGATCTAATACCCATACAAAGATAAATGTCAGGATTAAATGAACCGGTATTCAGTGTCCTTTCCGAAGCACTTGCCTCACTCAGAATACCAACACTGTCTTCTCCCCACAAAGTCAGCTTTCTCCCAGCTCAACTGGCTGCAAGCACGCTGCAGAAAGCAATTTGGTCCTTTGGCTTTACAGGAGGTTTGGTTGTCTTTCTTGTTTGTTTATTTGCTCAGTGGAGGAGGAAAAAAACCAAATAAGTGAATTCTTCAATTCTACATAGACTATAAAAGAGAAAGGTAAAGATTTCTGGAACATATAGTCTATTTAGGTTAAACAGCACACACATGTAGACAGAGACACAGACGCACAGAGAGAGACAGAGGCAGAGACACGGGCACACAGAGAGAGGCAGAGGAGGAGGCAGAGGCATAGAGAAAGAGTCACATATTGTCTAATAGTAAAGATACGTCCTGAGAAATCTCACCACTGTGCAAACATAACAGGAGCTGACACATTGAAATGGCTTCAATAATAGTGGGAAATATAATCTTGAAGGCCTAGTGTTGCACACATGGTCCATCATTGGTTAAGACATGGTTGTGTTTGGACATGCTACATAAAAAGGATCGGTCAGTTTTCAGACCCAGAGTAAATACCCCTCCCTGTGTTGAAAGGGTCATTCATCATAAAGTCCAGGTGGGAGAGATGCATTTGGAGTAAACAAACCAGGCTTGACCCTTCTCTCAGCAGTGGACTCCTGAGTGGTATCAGAGTGGCTTGGGGGATCAAATGAGCTGACATTCAAAGTATCTACAGAAGTGCCTGGCAGCCCTGTCGGCAGTTAACTCCACCCCCACCAGTCCAAACAAGACCACTGGTTTAGGCTCTGGGAAAAGACTGCAGAGGCAATGTGGCTCTCCTTCCAAATCCCCCTCACAGTGAAAGGCATCAGGTGCCCAGCAGAAACTGCCTGGGACCTAGATCCTCAAATGCGGTGCCCACTTAGCCAAGGCTAAGAAACTGGTTTCGGATATGGTTCATATGGAAAGAGATGGAGGGAGGAAATGAGAATGGGTCTGCAGATGTTCCTTTTGGGGAAGTGACCTGATGTGACCACAGATGAAGCCCGGCAGATGCAAAGGCTTAGACCAGATATTTCTGCACCTACGTTGCTCAAATTCCCGAGATCAGTGGGCACTGGAAATAACTCCACCAGCAGCCCATGCCTCCAGCATCACTGAGACAGACAGTATTTATTATCAGGGGCAAATCGCTTCTGAGACCCCCAAACTTACAGACAGCTGGAGCTGCAGCAGCTGCCTCCAGCAGAGCAGGGCTGGGGGCGGGGGCTTAGGAGAGCACGCCAGAAGGATGGAGAAAAACACAGTCAACCCCACCTCCCCGCCTCTCTGACCCAACAAAAAAAGCACGGATAACCGAAGCCTAAAAACGAGGGGAGCAGTAGAGAGAGAGGTGCATTGAGCCCAGGAAAGGGGGACACAGAGAAGGCTTGTTAGGAGAGATGTGGTAAGGAAAGGTAAGAAAGACAAGGTAGAGTGTGGGAGGGGAAGGCCGGCGGCAAGCATCCCGCAGAGACAGAGCACCACTGCTTCTCCTTTTCTAGGGCAGGTATCACTCAAGGATGGAGACGTGCCATGCCTACTGCCTCGTACCTGGGATAGGAAAGCTCAGACCTACTGTGTACAGAGAAAGAGAGAAGAAAGACGATGAAACTCGCCTCCCCTCCCCCAATTACAGGAAATACAGGGAAGAGAAGGCACACATCACCCCAAAATGAGTGAATATCTTCCATCAAGCAATTGGGGGAGATTATTTTTAAGTCCTTACTTGCCATTATAATCAAAAAAATTAAGAGCACAGATGTACAAGACTCAGAAAGAAATGGAACAAGATCCAATCAAGATCAGAGCGTGGATGAGAGGAGGAGCAGCACACTGACTCAGAAATAGAAATGAATCAGTTGTGGATGGAATAGAGTCAAATAAAAATATAATAGAGAAAGCAAGTTAAAAAAACACAAGGTCTAAAAATAAGACAAAGGGAAAAAGAGAGTAAACAGAAAGTGGTTGAAAAGAAGACAGAAAAAGAAGGCTCAATGTGTATGTTTGGAGTTTTTAACAATGGTTTTTACTAATTATTTGAGAATTTCATGCCATATACTTTGAACATATTCACCTCCATCTCTTAGTGCCTCCTAAAACTATCTTTCCTCCCTCCCTCCATTCCTACCCAGCTTTGAGTTTTCTCTCTTTTTTTTCCCCAATGGAGTTCAGTTCGTGTTGCCCAGCTAGTCCTAAGAGTGGGACCTGCCTCAGCGTATGGCCAGCCTACAAGGACCACCACATTAAAGACAGTCAACTCTCACTCTTTCGGAAATTATCAAATACAAATAGCTCATCAGCTAGAGGTGGGATCTGCCTACCTTCCCCCACCGTTTGTGCTGGGACTTTTGTCTGGCTGGATCTTGTGCAGGCCCAGTACGTGCTGTCACAATCGCAACTTGGCCTGTTGAAGCCAGCAAACCCTGTTTCCTTGAAGTCATCCTCCATCCTGGTTCATACAGTCTTTATGTCCTCTCTTCCATGAAGCTCTCCAAGCCTTATAGCAATGAGTGTGATGTGTACACCCCATTTAGGGTGCACCTGATGGCCTTTGAGGTCTTATGTGCTGCTTGTTGACCGGTTGGTGATCTCAGTGTTGATTGGCATGTGCCGAAAGAAGGCTTGAGAGATGCTCTCATCTATGGATGTAGCAACAAGTTATTAGGAACTCTTTTAATGCTATGTCTGTTTGTCTGTTTTACGTATTACATCCATTTTAAATGTATTTGCTCATGGTGGGGTAGTGGGGAGTTGGCATGGGTGTGGGGGTCAGAGGACAACTTTCAGGAGTCAATTCTCTCCTTCCACCTTGTTGAGGCAGAGTTTTTCTTGTTTATGCCATGCTGCTACCAGGCTAGCCAGCCCCAAAACTTCTGGGAAATTCTCCTGACTCTGCCTCCTATCTCCAGTAGGGGTGCTCGGTGTTCTACACCTGCAGGGATCTACACCTCCCAGATGATAAGGTGTTGGAGAGGAGGACCAGGGATGAGGAATAAAGAAGATGGATAGTTGGTGCAGGGAGGTCCTGCAGAAGCTGATGACTTATGTCAAGTAGATTCATTAGGAAGCTCAGCATCCTATATGCTCTTTGCAGGGGGAGAATGGGCCGAGCTCATCAGAGAGCTAAGCCAGACAATGCTGGCCAAGAGAATACGGGATACCCTCGACACAGCCATATTTTAGCTGTGAAATTTCTGACACAACTTTTAAAGTAGCTGTTATGGCTCTGACATTTTAGCCACATAACCTTCAATTATAATGCCTGATTTGTTGTCCCTGTTGATATCCCATCTGTGTCCACTCCAATTTGGCTTTGAGTAGTCTTCTTATTAGAGGCTGCCTTTCCCTCCCTTTTGTGCACCTGGCCCTGTCTGGGAAGAAGTCAGGCACTGTGACTGTTACCTTGGGGTACGCTGAATTCATTCATGTGAAGAATTTTGAGCTTTGTTCTAGAACACAGTCAAGTTCTCAGCTAACACTTTGGCCTTTTCTGATGTTGCTGTGCCCAATGTGACTGGAGAAGCATCTTGTCTAGTGAGAACTGAGTTCTCACAAATGAACCAAGACCCTTATGGGTGTTCCACCCCACTGCCTGCTTGTGACAAAGTTCTCCCTTGTGACCTGGGCAATGGGAAAACCTTCAGAACAGTGTGGGCCCCTAGGCACTTTTGCAGGTCCTTGAATTTTCTTCTTCCAAGATCAACTATTTCCCTTCTCCTTACAAAGCTGAACATTGGCGTGAGGCGGTGGTGTGGATGCTTTAGAAGTCTCCAGAGATCTCTGTGTCAGCTTCTGCTCTCCTTGTCTCTGCCCTACAAACTCTACCTGCTTCCTTTAACCTGCTCTTTAGCTGGCTGAGTCTTTGGTTGGCTAAGGTTCTCACAGTGCAGTGAGCTCAAGCTACCACAGGCTTGCTCAGCTGTTCCCAGTGTCTTAGAAACCACTGTCCTTAGGCCCACCATCTTAGAAACTATTGCTGGGTATAAACGTCCTTTCCAGCTCCACGCAGTTGTTTTTTCAAGCAGAAGGGTACATTCGATTCCTGTCCTCTCCTTTTGACCCTAACTGGACACTGCATAAAATACTTGAAAAATGTAGAGTATGTTAAATGAAAATTTAAATACCATCAGGTACCTTTCATAAAGAAGTTAAATAAATCAAAATTCTAGGTTTAAAAAAAAAAGAAAGAAAAATGAGGCAAATGATGATGGTGCTAATGATGTTAAAAATCATGATCAAATTCCTAGATGATCTTTTTAGAAGTCATCGGGATGTGCAGGAACATGCAAAAATGTTCTGGGACAGCCCCCAACTGCCTACCCCCAACTTTTAATGAGAGTGGGTGCATTTGCCACAGTTTGTGCCCCTGTCCTGAGAGTTTGCTAACTACTACCCACACTTTCTGCCGAGGGCTTACCAAGTCTGATTTCTGTTCCAGGACCCCCACTGCCACGCTAGGATGCAAGAGTTTCAGCGGCCCTGTACCCTTAGGCCAGTGGTTCTCAGCGCCTTTCACATGGGTCACATATCAGCTAGCTTGCATATCATATATTTATATTATGATTCACAACAGTAACAAAATCATAGTTACAAAATAGTCATAAAATAATTTTATGGTTGGGGGTTCACCAAAACATGAGGAACTGTATAATAGGATCGAAACATTAGGAAGATTGAGAACCACGGCCCTAGACTGGCCTTGACTGTGAGTGCCTAAGACTTCCCTTGCTTCTGAAGTCCTGGGTGGTATTGAGGGCAGCTAGTCAGTGATCTAAAGAAGGGAGGAAGAGAACAGAGATAACAGATGTTTTCAGCACATTCTGTCAGGAGATCATGGTGTTGACTTGATTTATAACTAATGATATCAAAATTCACTGAGGTCACATTTATACATTTTTCTACTACAAAGTAACTTTTTCCCTCCATCCATATATGCACCTTAAAAGGAAGTCACTGTGCAGAGCCTATGCTTAATGAGAGAGAGCAACATTCTCACTCTTCTTCGGAGGGCAGGTTAGTTATGCAAATTATTTGTATTTATGCATAAACCGTTTGAATATTCTTCCACATACTCAGTTGTTTACTTCAGTTCTCTATTTAGATCAGCATGGACTCATAGATATTATTTTGGTCTTTGGGTTAGAGCCTAGCACTAGTTGTTTTGTTTTTCAAATTGTTCTAGATTCTTCCATTCATTTGGCTTATTTCCATTGTTGCAGAGCTTAAAAAAAAATAACTACCACTTCCTTTTGTCTGGCTCTTCTTATATATTTCTTTCTTCGGTTCCCAAACTGACTGTTTCTCCAGAGAGCCTGTATTTCTTTGGTCAAAAAAAAAAAAAAATGAAGCTGTTGCAAACAAGTGAAAGAAACTTACTCTAAGTACTACAATTTTATTTTCAGACTTCATTTCATCATAGGGAGAAACTAAGTTCAAAGTCCCAGGCCCTAGGGAAACTGGAGAAATCCCAATAGCTGAACAGCTCTTATTGTAAGGAAACAGTTGTGTGAGTCCATGCATCTCAGGGACAACTTGGGAGACAACTGTCTGAGTCCAGCCATTTCAAGGGCAACTTTTCTTGCTGGCAGGGTCAGCTCGGTTCCTATTCTCAGGCCCAGGAACCTGATTGCTGGCAACTCCCCTGTTTAACCCCTTATGCCAAAATATGATTGGACAATGCTACAGCCTAACCCACTCTCCCTCTTTTTATGGTTTCATTCGTTAAATGTGCTGTACAACGTCCCTTCAGGGTCACAGCCCAGCTCCCAAGTCTGTTCTTTGGCCCTGATCTATCAGTATAGTGGCTTGATTACAATATTTTTTTATCATCTGCATTGACCTGGTGTTTGAGTTATGTTGGATTTAAACGGAGCCCAGAACAGAAACAAAGACCTGGGTGCAAAGTGAGCTCACTTGCACAGAGGTACCATTGCTTCTTCTTCCCCCACAGCTGATCCTGCAAGAAAATATGTATGTCTACTAAATCAGGTTTGCACTCATATCCATAATCTATATCTGCTCATCTGTGTCTGCATTAAGCTAAACATGAGTCAATACTTGTGCTGTAGTTGGTTCCTTGGTGTTGAAACACTTCTTGAAGAGAAAGAGGGAAAGGAGGGAGGGAGGGGGTAGAGAGGGAGGAGGGAGGAGGGGATGGAAGGAGGGAAGGAGCTCATTAGGCTCAGGAAGCTCAGGAAACTTAAAAGATTCCCAAGGCCCCTCCCCAAGGTGACTTAAGGTAAACAGATGCTGGGTGCTGTGCATCTCTCCTGGTGCTGCCTGCCTGCTCTGCCAGTGAGCATCATCACTTATCCAGCCCTGAGCCTTTTAGCAATGCAGTGGCCTTTGAGTCACCTGTGTTCTGGTAAGTGACTCCTTATGCACACTCCTGCAAGTAGCCCTACTACGCTCATCAGTTGACAAAGCTGGAAGTGGCAAATCATGCCTTTGCTCTTTCATAGGTGGTGTCTGTGGTGTGAATAGACACAGGTCTCCCTAGGAGAGGTCACAACGCAATAGTGTGTTTACAAAGCTAATGGATGTCAGGAGGTGATGGTGCACACCTTTAATTCCAGCACTTGGGAGGCAGAGGCAGGTTGATCACTGTGATTTTGAGGCCACCCTGGTCTACAAAGGAAGTCCAGGCTAGCCAAGGCCACACAGAGAAATCCTGTCTCAAAAACAACAACAACAACAACAACAACAAAATACTTAAGCAAAACTAAACGGTTACCACACAGATTATTTTTATCACCCTTTCTTTCTTTGTCTACCAGATTCTACCCCAACATGAGAAACACGGCTACTACCATATGCTGTGTACAGTGGACAAGAGTACGCCATCTGTGTTTTCATGTTAAGCAAGTTTACCAACATGAGCAGTCTTTATAGGCTGTTCTTTTCAACTACGATCCCACAGGCTCCACTCTTTCACAAGGACCTAATGCAGCCAGCCAGTCTACTCACCGAGACATTTTATTTGTTTTTAGTACAGCTGGGCTGTTTTCCGTCTTTCTTTATTCCACCATGGATGTCCTCTCATCCCTGATGTTTCCTTTTCAAATGGCATTAGACACCCAGCACGGCACAAGTGGCACTGTATCAAATAGAATAAACAATACAGCTTGAGAGATTTTTCACAAGCATAAAATTATTTTTAAAGGCATTTCCTAAATTAATTAAACTAGACTAAATCCACTTAACCCAATCAAGAGGAAAAAAAAAAGTCAGAGGAAAGTTTCTCTATTATATGTACAAATACATATTTAAAATTCCAAAACTTATAATAGTGTGAAAAAAGATTCAGGGATCCAGGAGTAGAGGTGTGGACCTGTAATCCTGGCAGTCTGGAGGCAGAGGCAGGAGCATCACCTAAGAGTTGGAGGCCAGCCTGTTCTATATAGAAAGTTACAGCCATGGAGGAGGGAAAAAGGGGGGGGGGGTGTATTGAAGGTCAATTAAATAAAAGAAAAATTGAGAATAGTGGAGATAACACATGAGTATGAGATGGGACCTTAAATTAGCACCCTGAGGTAGGCACGGTGGCACTTGTCTATGACTCCAGCACTCAGGAGCTGAGGCAAGAGGCTACATAATGAGATTCGACAAAATACAATCAAATCACAGAAAGGATCCTCTGAGAGTCCCCGTGCCAACCTCTCAACACACAATCACTTGGTTCAGATGCGCTCAGTATGACAATGAGTGCCACCCTTCAGGGCCTCCACCCTGGAACAGGCTGTCCTCAGCCATGCTGGTGGACTTGGCTGATGTGAGAAAGCCTGGATTCCACTATATACTTGGTTCTCAAAGTGGTAACCCACTGCCACTAACCTAACAAAATACAGTCTGAGTATTGTAAACCACAGACACGCGTTTTTCCAAGATCAAGCCACAGCTGACACTGTACCAAATAGAATTAAACAATGCAGCCGCGATTTAAGCCATCTTTCCTGGTTTGGATGTTGGTGACTCTGGGATGGAAGCTGCTGCCTGTCCCCATGAGTGAGGCCAGTCAATGGAGGCATCAGTTTGGTTGTCTGAGGAAGGCTTCATTCCTGCTTTCAAAATAATACCCGATCTTCGCCTTCTCCAGAAGGGACAAACCTATGTCCTAGCAGAAAACACCAAGACCTTGGTAAGAGCTCTAGTCTGGCCATGGAGGGACCTAAAAGCACACGCAGTCATTTCCTGAGTGCCTTCATCTTAGTGTGATCACTTAGGAGTTAAATTCCAATGTATGAGTTTTAGCAAAACATGTGCATCTAAAGGACAGTGGCGTGTCTATGACTGAGCTCATAGACTCCCTCAAATCATTTCTGACTACAGCAATTGTAGTATGCTCAACTTCATACAGAGGATGGACTAGGCACTCAAAAGCCACAAGCCTCCACTAAAAGAAAGCATCTGAGATAAAAATTCAGCTAGAATCCCTGGAAGAGGGGCCAAGGAGATGGCTCAAAGGGAGAAGGCGCTCGCCAGCAAGCCTGGCACTGGAACTCACAGGGTAGACAGAACTGACTCCCCCTTCTGACTTCCACACATATCCAATATCACAAATATACCCATGTGGACAAAAGTAAACGAATAAACAAACAATGTACAAATACCCAGGTGAGGGAAAGATGAAAATGTCCCTAGAAGAAGAAGAAGAAGAAGGAGAAGAAGAAGAAGAAGAAGAAGAAGAAGAAGAAGAAGAAGAAGAAGAAGAAGAAGAAGATCCATCTTCAGTCCCCAGTGACAAGGGCTCAGCACAATGCCCCAAAGTTCACAATAGTGCTTAAGAAGAACTGCAAGGCAGATCATGACAGATCCCCAAGCACAGAGAGTTATCAAACCAGGCACTGAATACCGGAAAACAAGAACTGGGTTTCCAGTCTCTGATACTGAGCTGGAGACTGGAGCCTGCTGAATCATACAGAACGCTCACTACCCACGGTTGACAAGGACGGAGGGTACAGGCGTGCACTGTCCCCAAAAGAAAGTGCATCTTGGAACTTCCTCAGCAGAGTGCTGTTGACATTTCGCACAGCATTTGCGGGCTCTGGCTGGGTGGAATCTGGGCAAAGTGCTTCCATCAGCTGCAGGGTCCTGAGGAGAGCATAGGCAGCCATTTCCCCTTAATAAGGCATTTCTCAAGGTAGGAGCTTTTGCACTCCAATTTTTTTGGGGTCATTACCTCCATATTTCCCCCCTTCTCCTCATCACTCTGGAGTCAGGAAGGCGCTGGAAAGAGGAGGCTTGCCAGAGTCAAACTTGAAAGCTTCATAATTTAGCCTTTGGCTAGGCCTATGTTTCCATGTGAGAGCCAAGAATAATCCGGAATCAGACAAATCTCACTTTCCAAAGCCAAGAAATTTAGAGTGACAACCTCAGAACAATTCTGGAAAACAAATTCTCCTTTGCGCTCTCACCTCTGTTGATGTTTCCTTGCATGCATGTGCACACACTCGTGAACACACACAGATGGTAGATACCAAAGAGTGGGTCTGAAAATTGTACCCTAAATTTCATAATGGCTACCTCCCTGAGTCCTCTGTATGGATTCCTCAACCATACTTGTCATCTTTGTGTCCTGAGTCCCTCCACACACCGGTCTCTCTCTGACCCCTCACCATCAGAGAAGGAGCCTAGCTCTTCCAGTTGACAAGACTAGCTGGCATTCTTCCTCCAAGGAAACTATCATTTGTGGAACTTCTCTACTCTGCTATTTCTTTCCACTCGAAAAGTCAAGCAGATAGATATCCTTGTTGGTTTGATAGACTTTTTTTATTATGTTTTAAAAACAAATATGCTTATATTTTTACACATAAATAAAATAAACTACATGTAGCAGGAAGAACCATAAAACAATCAGGAATTATATAAATGTTACATTCAAAGTGACTTGGCTATTTGTATTTGTCAAACTTGAAGTAAACATCTTTCCTATCTTGTTGAGTCTAAGATTACGAATATCAGTATTTGTCATATCTCATCTCTATTAACTTAAAACATGTATCTCTATCTAAAACCATCTTAACCCCTAACCAACTAAGCTTAATTGTAAGACTAAACTATCTGGTATTCAACCTCATCAGAGACTTGAGAAGGAATAAAACTTAATTACCTGAGTGAACCGAAAGTGCAGGTTAGCAGCTTCCAAAATGAAAAAAATGATAGAGACAGTTTACTGCCTGAACAGTCACCCAAAACTCTCTATAATGTTGGAGCATCATATTCAGCCTTCTGGCCCAATATATCTGACAGACATATTTGCAAGACAGGGACTATTGAGGACTTGCTTACCCTGTCTTGGAAGAGTTTGCCCATCGACTCTGCCTGCATCTAAACTTGCCCATTTTTAGTCAGAATTCTGTCTGTTGCAGAAAAGAGGACATTTTGCCAAGTGGCTGGTTTGCCACATTTGAAGCTATCTCCATATGGAGGTTCTTTGATGCTCATCATCTTCTTTGAGGTAGGCTGGGTGTTGCCAGGAATTAACTTTTCTTGTTGTCAAAAATATCTTTAGAATAATAAAAAAATATTTAAATGCCATATTCTGTATATCTCTGAGGCTTTTAAAGACATTATTTAACTATTTCACCTTATATATCTATATAATCACATGTGTCTCTTAGACCTAGGATAATTTTACTCACAAATAAGGTTGTTTTTAACTCATTGGTATAGAATTTTGTATAGTGATGAAAAATAAGTGTAATTTTGATACATTGGTATAGAATCAGAATCTAAGGTTATTCTTCACACACACACACACACACACACACACACACACACACACACATATGTGTGTATGTGTTTCTACTATATATATTTCTACTCTAATATGAGGTATTATATCCATCCAACTAAATTATAATACAAGGTTTACTTCCAATATCTTAAAAGTGGTGCTGCAGCCTATTTAGGTAATTAAGTAATACAAGCTAATTGTTAGTTGAACAAATCATGGTCATGTCAAACACTAGTCTAATTTTATCACAAGGATAAAGACAGTTTTAAAGGAAAAAAATCCAGATTTTCCTTCATTTTCACAGCTAAGTATCAGAAGCAATACTTAAGGACAAGAACACTTGTTCCCAACACCCATGTTCTTTCTGTAAATTCTAAAGTTAGAGTGTGGATGCAGGCTTTCTTTTGAGCTGAGCGCTGTGAGGAACAATACGTACTTACAAGTCACTCAGAAAACACAACAGAATCAAAACAACCGAATAAATTTAGAACAATTAGCTTTCTCCAGCCCTATTCGCTTCATGCATTTGGAGAGGAAACCAAAAAGCAAGTGAACTTCTTCAACTATCTATTCGACCCTAATTTAGGACCTCTTTATTGGCTTGGACCTTGGCAACTCTGTGGAGGAAGCTGCTGTGCTGTCCCATGGGTGCAGTCTCAGATTGAGACCATTCAGTGCAGGCATCACTTCTTCCTCCTCCTCCTCCTCCTCCTCCTCCTCTTCTTCTTCTTGTATAAGTGATATATTTTATGACCTCAAAAACATAGAAAACATGTGTTAAAATGGATGAATAAGATTATATGAACTAAGAAGACTTCATACAGAAAAAGCTGAATAGTGATGAGACAGCCTTCTGATGTGAGACAATACAAATTCATCATTCAACAACATATCAACCTTAGAATACACAGATAAACAAAAGCCTAACCATTACATGCATAACAGTTAAGTGACTTGAAAGGATCATTTATAAGGAAAGAAATAAAGATTTCCAAGCGTATGAAAGAGCATAAGACATTGTTAGTCACCAGGGAATTGTAAACTAGAGTCGCAATACAATATCAAAGCCAAGCATGACAAAGGGCAATTGTTATCAAAACAACTTTTAAAAATGACAAATAGTCATGAGGATGTCAAGGGAGGGAAAACCTATAATATGCTTGTGGGAATGAAATTTTGTTTAGCCATTATAGAGAATAATATGAATCCTTTTAAATAATAACAGCATCTACGTGCGATCGAATTATATGCAGGCATCCCTTCTTCACACCTGTTTTTGGTTCACAATTTTAAAAAGGCATCATACTATAGTCACTGAGGAACATGATCTTTTAGCTATCACTGGCCACTTAGAAACCTTAAAGAATCACTTTTTTAAAATGTGAAGACACTTGGGGAATTATCTTAGCCAGTGGTTTTCAAACCCTGGGAAGGTCTAGGATTCTAATCCTACTCCCCAGGGACTTGGGGATGGGAGAGGAAAGTAGAGTGGCTGGGGGAGGGGGGGGGAGGGGGGGGCAGAGAAGGAGTGTTGAAAGAAAGCATTGGGAATGCATGGATACACAAGTAAGATTTCTTTTGGATGGTTTTTTTAAAAAAAGATTGCTTGACTTTGAACAGTTTGAACATGCCAGAGAAAGAGACTGCTAACTGTATATCCCATTTTTTTTTAGCATTTCTAAGAGGATCCCAGTCTCTTGATACAATCACGGACACAGCTAACAGATGTGTGATCCAACCTCCCTTATGGGGGGGGGGTAAGTTCTCTTCGGTGCCCCATCACTGCAGGTGTCATTATGCAAGGTTTCTGGAGTGGCTCCTTAAGAAGTGAGGCTGATCAGGAAACTGAAAATTAAAACTACTTTCATTCATTAGAATGGCAGTCATCAAGAAAACAAACAACAGAAAATGCTGGCAAGGATGTGAGAAAGGGGGTGTAAGCTTCCATAGCTACCATGGGACTGGGGTAGACGTTTCTCAACAGCTAAAACTAGAGATTCCATAGACAGAGATACATTGCTCCAGGGCACTTACTGAAAGGACTCAGTATCAACCAAGGAGATAACCTGCTCAATGCTGGTCTTTTCATGAACAGCAAGGAAATGGAAACAGTGGATATTAAAACAGGGCGCCACAGACACACAGCATCATTTAGCCCTAAAAGAAAAATGAAGTTGTGAAATTTGAAAGAAAATAAATGCAACTAGAAAGCATCACTTTGAGTGAGGTGAGCCCAGGCTTGGAAAGACAAATGCTGCACAGTGTTTATTTGCAGATTCCAGCTTCCGATTGTATATGCGAGTGTGTGTGTGTGTGTGTGTGTGTGTGTGTGTGTGTGTGTGAAGGTGAGCATATATAGAGGGGAGGACACCACAAAGAGCCCTTGGAGGGTGTTTGATGAAGGGAGCGGGAAGGGTAACGTACACATGCGATATGAAAGTGTAAAGGGATTAGTAGGAGGCAGAAGGTATAGCTGGGATGAGGGGGTGGGAGGCAAGAAGATGGGGGGAGGGGGAGCAACCAAAGTATGGGTGAACATTCCAGAAGTACACCTGTGACTTTGTACAACTAAAAAAAACAAACAAACAAAATTTAAGACACAAACTATTTTTTAAAAACACAAGCAAGGCCATCCTTGGCCCACCTTCCCTCCCTGATTCTCATAGGGAGTGTGCAGCTGGTTGCTGCAGGTCCAGCCTCCACTTGGGCTCCAGTAGACCTTGAATGCAGAAGCCAGGTGCTGAGGACAAAGCAACTCAAATCAAGGAGTGTGATGAGTGCAAGTGCCTGACAAGATCAGCCCTAGACTGCCTGTCTCCAGGCCTGCTTTACAAGAGGAAAACTAAAATAAGACTCTGTCCTTAAGTGCATGTCCTGTCTGTCAGTTGAGGCCAAACCCAATTCCTAGCAATGAGGCCCATTTATCTTACAAAGAATCAGGGCATTTAAAAATAGCTTATGGCAAGGTAGCACCAAGGGGGTTGGATATGTGTACCCCTTTAGGAACCCAAGAATGAGAAACTTCCAAACCACCTAGGTGTCCTTGGTGAAAAATGCAGGAACATGCAGGAAAATGCACACTGGCAACTCAAAGTCCCCTTTACAGAATCCAGGAGCATCCCTCTTACATGCATCCATGAAGTAAAGTAAAACCATTTTCAGTCTTTCTTTGATCTGTAAAAACATGACACTGTGATGTCTCCCTTTCTAAACACCTGCTTTCTTGGTGTTGTGGTTTTAATGTGTCTCTCAAAGTCCACGTGCTGGAAACTTAATTCTCAACGCAACAGTACTGAGAGGAGGCACCGCTAAGAGATGGGTAAATGTTAGCGTTGTGAAACTGGTTAGACATTAATGAAGATGGTTCCTGAGAAAAGGACGGGTACAAAACCCTTGCCCCTGGTGGGCCCCTGGCACCTGTCCTTTTACCTTCCTGCTATGGAGTGACACAACAACAGACCCTCACCAGATGCAGTTCCTCAGCCTCTGAAACTATGAGCTTAATAAGCATCTGTTTATAAATTACCCAGCTGTGGGCATACCTCCTACAGTAGCAAAAAGAGGACTAAGCCACCTGTTTCCATGGTGCCACTCCCTGCTGGCCTTCCCTGGGGCCCTACCTTCATAGCTGCTTTTGTAGGCGCAACTTTTACTTGGCCATTCAATACCAGTGTTCTTTACAAGTCCACTGTCAACCACCTTTCCCCTTCAACCCTTCCTCCCTGTATGTTTCCGTCCATGATGGTGGCCTCATCACACCATGAACCATGACTCCTGGCTCATTCGGCAGGACTCCTTACTCTGGACTTTGGTGAACAAATACCTTTTGAACATCCCCACTTGGATGGTAACGGATACCTGCAGAAGGATGCCTCAAGTGTGCTCAAGGTCCAAGTCTTAGTCCTCTGTCTGTCCTAAATTGCTCATCTTGTACAGTCTCTTCCCTATACTAATCGAGGGGACTGTACTCACTAGTTTTTGTTTGTTTGTTTGTTTGTTTGTTTTTGTTTTTTCAACTGGCCACAACCTAGAGTCATCTTGGAAGAGAAAACTCAACCGAGAAAATGTCTTCACAAGACTGGCCTATAGGCAAGCCTGCAGGGGGGCATTTTCTTAATTAATTATTGATGTGGGAGATCTTTGCCAACAGGGGGTGGTGCCACCTGTGGGCCAGTGGTCTTGGTTGGTACAACAAAGCAGGCTGGGCAAACCATAGAGAGTAGACCAGTAAGCAGCTCTTCTCCACGGCCTCTGTATCAGTTCCTTTCCTGCCTTTCTCCTTTTCTCCCTCCCTTCTTCTTTCCTTTCTCTCTCTGAGAGAAAGTTCCATGTATCCCACTCTGTTTTCAGACTTGCTATGTAGGCAAACATTAGAGGCATGCAGCACTATACTCGTCTTATACAGCTCTGGAATCCAGCCCAGGGTTCATGTTTAGAGGCAAGCATTCAGTCAACTGAGCTACAGTCCAGCTTGCACTTGCCTTCTCCTCATTCATTAGATGAACTCAGCTCTCCTTCTCCAAAAGGAAAAATATTCTCTCTTGGGATGTACCTTACAGGCTTTTTCTGAGCTAACTTCTTCAACATTAGTTTACCCGCTTTCCTGGCAGTTAGGCTCATCTGATCTCTGCTGTCATGAAACTATCCCCTGTTGCTTTATGTAATTGTTGGGCAGTCCTCCCTCAGTGCTGACTCCTTTGTACTACAACGCTCCGCAAAGGAGTACTTAGGAGACATAGATCAATGTGTAAAGTAATGCACAAGTATGAAGTCCAGAGTTCAGATCCCCAGCACCCACAGTGGGTGGTTGTAGAGGCCAGAGGGTGGAATATGGCCTGCTTTTAACTCGATTTTACCCCATGACCCCTTTTTTTGGGAAGGAATAAGTGAATTAGTCAACAAAAAGAGAGTTGCTTGCCCTCACTGGACAACTTTCTTTTTTATTTATAGTGTTTTCACAGACTGCCTTTTTTATATATTTATGAAATCTAATGTATCCATCTTTCTGGCTTTAGGGCCATTTTTAGAATGACTTTTGTTTCCCCAAGATTACATAAATATTCACCCAAACTTCCCCCCAGTACTTTTATGGTTTCCTTCACAAGATTTAATTCTTAAATCCATCTGGAATGTATTTCTGAAAAAAGTAAAATAGTGCCAGCTATTTTGCTTCAGAGCCAATCTTTCCTAAGTCAAAAACTTTAGCTATATCCAGTCGTGTGATGTCATTAAAGATAATAAGAGTCGGGATCAGATTCTGAATCCAATTCCGCTCACTGTACAGGGTTTAGAAAAAAATCAATCAACTTTCTGAAAATTCTCCAAAAGAAAATGTATGGGAAGAGGGCTCAAAGGAAGAGGGTGTTCAAGAGTCCTCATGCACAAGGCCCTCAAAAAGGCAGGACGACAGAAGCCCAGCCTAGTGGCTAAGAGCACAGGTCTAGGCCAGGAGAGCTGATCAGCTATTAGTTGCTTCTCTGTAAAATCAGACCAAAGTGGTACCCTTCTTTGGACAATTTATCATGAACGTTAAATAAATTACTAATACCAACATCTGGACCCATGAGGTAGGAATACATCAACAGTAATTCTCAAAGAAAGGGATGCCATTTTTAGTGACCATGATGGAGACTAGTTCTTATTTGCACACTTCTGAAGAAAGCATACAGCCCCAAGCACACTAGCAGAGAACACAAAGGGACAGGGGGGAGGGAGAACCGGATGATGGTATCTTCTCAGGGACTCCTCTGGTTCTAATATGCTTTAGCTCTTGAAAATGTGTTGTCTGTGGTCTGTTCCTAACCCAGGAAGACTCAGTGCTAATGCTTTCTTGGGTCACGGAGTTGGTTTTATTAAGCCCAGAGAATGACTATATTGGAACATACATGTGTGTTCATGTGTGGCTGCCTTCCTGATTCCTCCACAAATGGTAGCTTCCTTGGAGGAAGAACACAAGCTGGTCTTGTCAACTGGAAGTCATAGGTTCCTTCCCTGATGGTGAAGGGTCAAAATGTGTGGGGAAGTACCCAGAACACCAAGGTGGCAGATATGGTTGAAAAATCCATATATTCATGTGTGTGTGTGTGTGTGTGTGCGCGCGCGCGCGCGCGCGCGCACGTGTGGAGGCCAGAGAACAACCTCAGCTGTGCCTTGTGTTGGGATGTGCATTTGAGACAGTGTCTCCCATAGGCCTGGAGCTCACCATGTTAACACTCTGGCTGGTCATCCAGTCCAGGATCCACCTGTTTCTTAGCGCTGGGATTGTCTTTATTTTATTTCAATTTTTGCTCTTTTGTTTGGTCTCTTTACATGGATGGATGATGGAGCATTGATCTCAGATAGCCATACTTGCAAGGCACTAACTTTACTGGCCAATTTTCAAGGGGCTAATTTTTAATAATATAATACATTTTTTGAGAATAAGTAATAAATATGTCACATAATCTATAGCAAAGTGGGAAGAAAAAAAGCTACCTCATGAGCCAATCGGGATGGATCTTTTCATTTTCAACTCCACCCCTTAAATGCACAGAAATCTGGGTCTGTTTGAACTCAGTTGTGTCTCACAGAGTAACACACATTAACCCTCATCTTCCTCTCTTCCTTCCCTGCTACCTCCCTAGATCACAGGCTCTGGACTGGCTTAGCCACTTGCCCAATATGCACTGCCCAGAAGCTGCTCAGTGATGGCTGGAATCCGGGTGTTTTCGTTGGTTACACAGAGGTACTTGCTGTTTGTGCCAAGCTCATCCTCTGTTGATCACATAACTAGATAATGTCTATTGTTCCACTATGGATGAAATAAACCTGCTTTCTTGTTTTTTGTTGCTGGGAAGGAAACTGTTTTGATTTTTTTGACACATTGTCAGTGGACAAGCTCCAACAGAAGTTCAAATGCCAGCCCAATATCAGAGACCCTAAGTTCGGGTTAGCCATTCAAGGCTATTAAGCCATGAGACAAACTTGCCATTTTTCCATGAGCAGGTTTTGGATACTTGGAAATGGATACGTTATTTCCTCTACTTTGTGCTGTGGAGGTCTCGGGTCCCTGCCATGGCTGCAGCCAGTAAGTTAGGTGAAAGGGACTGGAGATAGGAGTGGAAAACACAGTTTTTCCTTTTATTAATCTGATTTTGTTACTAATTTCTAAATAATATAGTATAATGAGCACTTACCCAGAATTCAGATTTATTAAGTATATAATTAATTTATTTATGTTACTATCAGAGCTAGCTTATTTGTTTGCTTTGTAGTTTGTGTGTGTTATTGGGGCATGCTCATGTGTGTGGAAGTCAGAGGACAATTTCAGGTGCTGAGCCTCACGTCCACCTTGTTAGAGATAGGATCCCCCAACTCAGCACATCACCCTGGCTGTCCAGTGAAATGAAGGGGATCTTCCTGTCTCCACTTCCCATGCTCATTTAAGAGCGCTAGGATTGCAGACTGACTACCATGTCTGGCTTTTACCCGATTTCCACCAATCCAAATCAGACAAGCTTAAGTTTTACCCACAATCCCTCTCACCAGCCCAAAGTTATGCAATTTACAGATCCTCCCGGCTCTGCTTTCTTGGGCTTCCAAATGAGCCCACCACATTTCCGTGTGGCCATCAGCCCAGCTGTTTCCCTCTCTCACGGCCTTGACTACCTCAGCCCAGGTCACAGGTCCTTCTGTTCCTATTTCCAGCTGGATAGTTCCAGCCAACAAACACTCAGCTCTTTTGTTGTTGTTGTTTGTTTGTTTGTTTGTTTTCTTTTGTTTTTTCTTGATTTGTTTATTCACTTTACAACCAGGTCATATCTCCATTCCTCCTCTCTTCTCAGTCCTACCCTTCTTCCCCCTCCCTCACCTCTCCCCTCTTCCTCAGAAAAGGGAACCCCCTCCTTCCCATCCACCCCAGCTCATCAAGTTGCATCAGGACTGAGCATGTCCTTTCCCCTGTGGCCTGGCAAGACAGTCCCGCCAGGGAGAAGTGATCAAAAAGCTAGCAACACAGTCCATGTCAGAGACAGCACCTGCTCCCATTGCTACAGGATCCACATGAAGCCTGAGCTGCCTACGGGCTACATCTGTGTAAGGGTCCAGTCCGTGCATGGTCTTTGGTTGGTGCTTCAGTCTCAGCAAGCCCCTCTGTGCCCTGGGTAGTGGGCTCTGTTGGTCTTCTTGTGGAGCTCCTGTCTCCTCCAGGTCCTTTTCTATTTAGCCCCACACTTTTACACAAGACTTCCTATGTTTCACCCCATGTTTGGCTGTGGGTCTCAGCATCTGTTTCAAGCCACTACTGGGTGAAGCCTCTCAGAGGATAACTTTGATAGGCTCCTGTCTGCAAGCATAGCAGAGTATTGCTAATTGTGTGAAGGGTTGGCTCTTTCCCATGAGGTAGGTCATGGGTTGGGGCAGACATTGGTTGGACATTCCCTCAATCTCTGCTCTATCTTTATCCCTGCACATCTTGTAGGCAGGGCAAATTTTGGGTCAAAGTTTTTGAGGGTGGGTTGGTATTCCCCTTCCTCTATTAGCAGTCTTGTCTAGTAAGGGTGAGTCCTCTACAGGCTCTATAGCCACTGCTACCAGAAGTCTTTGCTAGAGTCCCCTTCATATCCTCCCAGAAGCCTACCCTGACTTAGATCTCCAGCTTGTCACAGAGATGCCCCCACAGGCCTTCTGTCCTCCTGTCCTATGTCTTGCTCTCCCCAGGTCTGATCTCCACCCTCATATTCTCTCTGAACTTCCTCTCTTACCTTCTTCCCTCTCTTCAACCACTACTTCTGTCTATTCTATTTTCCCTTCTGAGTGAGATTTAAGCATCCTCCGTTGGATCCTCCTGGTTACTTATCTTCTTTGGGTCTGTGCATTGTAATATGTAATCCTGTATTATATGGCTATAGATAGGATTATATCCATTTATAAGTGGGTACATACAGGAAAGCTACTGACTTTTTTGAGTTTATTTTGTATCCTGCCAATTTGCTGAAGGTGTTTATCAGCTGTAGGAGTTCTCTGGTGGAATTTTGGGGGTCACTTATATACACTATCATATCATCTGCAAATAGGGATAATTTTACTTCTTCCTTTCCCATTTGGATCCCCTTGATCTCCTTTTGATGTCTTATTGCTCTGGCTAGAACTTCAAGAACTATATTAAAGAGGTATGGGGAAAGTGGGCAGCCTTGTCTGGTCCCTGATTTTAGAGGGATTTCCTTGAGTATCTCTCCATTTAATTTAATGTTGGCTACCGGACTAGCCGATGGACATTCTCCACTGTTGAGTGGAGAAGAAGCTCTAACTCTCACACAAACTCTGGTGCCCCATATTTGATCATGTCCCTTGGATGGAGATGCCTGGTGGCACTCAGAGGAAAGATAATAGGTCACCAAGGAGAGACTTGATACCGTATGAGCATATTCAGGGGGAGGAGATCCCCCTCAGACACAGACATAGGGGAGGGGAGTAGGGGGGGGAAGTGAGAGGAAGGGAGGGATGGGAGGATACATGGGATGGGCTAACAACTGAGATGTAATATGTATAAATTAATAAAAATGTATTAAAAAAAATAAAATAAAAATGTATAAAATATCAGGATGATATCAAAAAAAAAATAAGTGGGTACATACTATATGTGTCTTTCTGGGTCTGAGTTTCCTCACTCAGGATGATCTATTCTAGTTCCATCCATTTGTGGGCAGTTTTCAAGATTTCCTTGTATGACTGAGTAGTATTCTACTGTGTAAATGTGCCACAGTTTCTTTATCCATTCTTTGGTTGAGGGACATCTAGGTTCTTTCGAGTTCCTGGCTATTATTAATAAAGGTACTATGAATTTAGTTTAGCAAATGTTTTTGTGTGGTGGAGCATCTTTTAGGTATATGCCCAGAAGTGGTATAGCTGGATCTGGAGATAGAGCTATTTCCAATTTTCTGAGAAACTTCCAGATTGATTTTCATGGTGCTTGGACAAGTTTCCACCCCCACCTGGAATAGAAAAGTGTTGCCCTTTCTCCACATCCTCACCTGCATGTGCTATCAGTTAAGTTTTTAATCTTAGCCATTCTGACAGGTGTAAGACAGAATCTCACAGTTGTTTTGATTTTAATTTCCCTGATGACTAAGGATGTTGAGTATTTCTTTAAGTGTTTCTTGGACGTTCTTGATTCCTTCATTGAGATTCTCTGTTTAGCTCCATACCCCATTTTTTAGTTGGGTTATTTTGTGTGTTGGTGTTTAATTTTTGAGTTCTTTATATATTTTGATATTAGCCCTTTGTAGCATGTAGGATTGGTGAAGATCTTTTCCCAATCTGCAGACTGCCATTGTGTTCTGATGACTGTTTCCTTTGTCTTAGAGAAGATTTTCCATTTCAAGAGGTCCCATTTATTAATTATTGATCCGAGAGCCTGCGCTATTAGTGTTCAGGAAGTTGTCTCCTGTGCCAATGAGTTCAAGGCTCTTCCTCCTCTTTCTTTCTCTTCTAACAGATTTAGTGTATCTGGTATTACATTGAGGTCTTTGATCCACTTGGACTTGTGTGTCTTGTGCATGGTGATAAATATGGATCTATTTGCATTTTTTGCATGTAGACATTCAGTTAGACCAGCACTATTTGTTGAAGATGCTATCTTTTTTCCATTGTATGATTTTGGTTTCTTTGTTTAAAAAAAACCAAGTGTCCATAGGTATGTGGGTTTATTTCTGGGTCTTCCATTGACTCACCAGTCTGTTTCTATGCCAGTACTATGCAGGTTATTTGTTTTTGTTTTACTATTGTTCTGTAGTATACCTTTAAGTAAGGGATGGAGATACCCCCCAGAAGTTCTTTATTGTATAAGATTGTTTTAGCTATCCTGAGTTTTATGTTTTTCCATATGAAGCTTGGAATTGTTCTTTCAAAGTATGTAAAAGTTGTGTTGGTATTTTGATAGGGATTGAATTGAATTTGTAGATTGTTTTTTATAAGATGGCCATTTTTACTATGTTAATCCTATGGATCCATGAGCCTGAGAGATCTTTCCATCTTCTGATGTCTTCTTCAATTTCTTTCTTCAGAGACTTGAAGTTCTTGCCATACAAGTCTTTGACTTGAACACTCAGCTCTTCAGTAAGATTCCTTACAAGTTTAAAGGCAGGGCAGAAATGTCCCCGCCCCACGAATTGCACTTTGGGCCATCCAATCTAGGGTTGTCAATATCAAAGTTGTACGTGCTTTGGAGGGCCAGAAGCATGGACCAGCCAGTAGAGAGCTTGTCATGCAAACACAAAGACCCAATTCAGATCCATATATTCCAGTGCAGCAGAGGCAGAGACAGGAGGATCCCTGGGGCTTGCTAAACAGCCAGTACAACTGAATCTGAGTTTCGGGCTCAGTGAGAGACCTTGATACAAAACATAAGTGAAGATGGCTGACCATGGAAGACAGCAGAATAAAGAAGCCTCCTCCACACACAAGCACACACACACCCTTACACACATATCATCAACATATTTCTACACATACACACACACACACAGACACACACACACACACACACACACACACACACACACACACACACGTACAGCATACCTGGCACTTTGATTTTCAGATTTTCATATTCTGATACCCAGAGCAGAGAAGTGGAGATGACTGGGACTCCTACTCTGGTCCTATTTGCATGGCTCTCTGCCTCCAGGCCATGGGGTAGGGTATTAATGCTGATGGTAGGGCCAGGCAAGCACAGCTTCTTTTCGTTGCATGATGACATTGCTGCTCTAATCCATTCTGCCTTCAGCTAATACACTGGCATCTACCCCCTGAAGCAACCAAATGTCAAATGTTGCTCCACTTCAACTTCTCCTTGAGACTGAGGTGAGAATCTGTGTCAGAAGTACCCACCCATTGTAGAACAACAGTATTGGCTAATTCTTCTCCACTAAAAAAAATAAAAAGCATAAGACTTTTCCTTCCCTCATTGTTCTCTCTTTTGAGGATTACAGGTTTATGTACTTTTACTACATTTTTATGAAAAAACAGTTCTCAGATGGAATTTTATTTATTTATTTTTTTTTAGCACTGAGAAAATGAGTCATCTACTTGCTGGAGAACAGACCCTTGACGTATCACGAGTCAGGTCAGAATTCAATGGCTCTGATGATGTCATCAGACAGTGTCAACTGATTGACTAAGCATTGGCGTGTGGTCTTACAAGTGGCTGAATGTGTTCCATGAAGCAACTCAACCCCACCAGGACAAGAGCAGGCAAGATTTACTATTTTTATTACTTTCTTCTTTAATTGGGGACACTGTTCATGTTCTTGGAAGCAGCATCTTTTTACATCGACAGTTATATTAGTGGACCGCACGGAGCCTCTCACAAATTACTGTAAATGTGGTCGCTTAAAACTATGGAAACTCATTTTCCCTTTGCTATGGAAGCCAGGAGCCCAAGGTCAGGGTGTCTGTGGAGCCACACACCTTTCAGAGGCTCCGAGGAAGATTTCTTCTCCGCCTTTGCCACCTTTGGCTGCTCCAGGTATGGCTCAGTTTACGGCTATAGAATTCTAACCTCCCCTCTGTGTTCATGTGACCTCCTCCTCCATGTGTTCTCCCCTCGCTTTGTTTTATAAGGTCACTGTCACAGGATTTAAGGATGATCTCATCTCAAGATCTTTACTTCGGTCTTTGAACACTGTTTTTCCAAACACGGTCAAATGTGCAGGCTCTGCTGCTGACCTATCTGTTAGGCAGCCACCATCCCAACAAATACCAGCAGATAGGATGCAGTGTGGAATTCTGAGCTGGCTGCCCCATTCTCCTTCATGTGTTACATCATTTAGAGCACACTGGAGACCCGTACCTGTTTTGAACATATCCAGTTGGCTCTACCCCCAAATCTATCTCTTGCTAGAGAAACAACAAACATTTCACACTGGTTTAAAGAAGAGACACTTCAAAGTGGGATTTCTACAATAGTATGCCAGTCAGATTTTCAGCACAATAAAGAAATGCCTGGTTCAACCCAAGACTCACCTCATGGGAAAGAGCCAACTCCTGGCACTACTAACAATACTCTGCTATGCTTGCAGACAGGAGCCTATCAAAGTTGTCCTGTGAGCAGCAGTTCAAAACAGATGCTGAAACTCACAGCCAAACATTGGGAGAAGCATAAGGAGTCTAGTGGAAAAGTGGGGTAAAGGATAAAAAGACCTAGAGGTGACAAGATCTCCACAAGAAGACCAACAGAGCCAGCTACCCAGGGCCCAGAAGGGCCTATAGAGTCTGAAGCACCAACCAAGGACCATGCATAGACTGACCTAGCTCCTCTACATAGACGTAGCCAATGGGCAGCGCAGGCTACATGTGGATCTACTAGTAAGGGGAACAGGCGCTGTCTCTGACATGAACTCTGTTGCATGCATTTCAGTCACTTCTCCCTGACTAGGCCACAGGGGAAGAAGAAATGCTCAGTCCTCATGCTACTTGATGAGCTGGGGTGGATAGGAAGGGGGCTCTTATTTTCCAAGGAATAGGGGAGGGGGGATGGGAGAGGGAAGGTGAGGACTAGGAGGAGAAGGGGGAGAGGGTTACACCCAAGATGTAAAATAGATAAATACATACGTACGTACGTACATACATACATACATACATACATACATACATACATACATACATAATAAATACCTGCCCATAACTGCTTATGAAATAAAACGAGATACATTTTGGATCTCGGATGAGCATTCAAGCCCACCATATGTGGTATCATTGCTTCTGGCCTCTGGTGAGAGCAATAAACTGTAAGAAGAAAGCGTGCAGAGAGGGGTACCATGACTCTTCCTAGGTGGCAGGACCCACATGGCCTAAGGACCTTCCATTAGTACCCACCTTCTGAAGAGTCTTCCATCTCCCAACTGCACCACCCTGGGGACCCAGCTTTTTAGCACACAGACCTTCAGGAGACATTCATCATGCAAACTCTATGAGGGACCACTCTGTACACTTCCCCACTAGGAAGTGATTGTGGGAGCCACAGTTAATTCTATCTTATTTGAGGACCCTAAAGCCTTTACCTCCCTTCCAACCTCTCAACCCTAGGTAGGAGAACAAGAAGGTTAGAAGGGAAGGAGGCATAGGTCTCTTAGCTACTTCCTTCCAGCAAGGGTCATCGGGTTCTTTATAAAAGAGTCCAGCAACAGCAAACAGCAAATGCAGAAACAGGAAGCCTTCTTCCTTCTCCATCTGTCTCCTTGAATCCCTTGCCTTCTCTCTCTCTGGGATCTTGTATGTATACCCTCTCCAAGTCCTCAGAATTAAACCATCTCCAACTAGCAAAGACCACACCCCTCTCTGAGCCACATGAAGCAATTATCAGCTATGGATCAACTAAGTCAGTCCCACATCCCACACTTGGAATTAAAACAAAAACACATTTACATTACATAAGTGAGTTGTTAAAGAAACTAAAATTTCCACTACAATTGATCATTATTAAATGTTATTGGAAGGCAAACCCTTTGAAATAGTAATTCCTTCATGACCCTTCCTGGTTGAAATCATCATCTTGTTTGGACCTAACTACCCACATTCCCCACACCTGTTCTGATGGATCCTCTCAAGGACTAGCTAACCTCATACTCTCATGTCTACCACTAACTGACATTAAACATTCATGAGCATCCTTTCTCGTTTTATAATGTCTGGTTTCCATACTCTATTCAATGGTTCTCAACCATCCTAATGCCGCAGCTCCTTAATACAGTTCCTCATGGTGTAGTGACTCCAACCATAAAATTATTTTTATTGCTACTTCATAATTATAATTTGCTACTGTTAGGAATTATGATGTGAATATATGATATGCAGGTTATCTGATAAGTGACCCCCCCAAAGGAGTTGTGATTCACATGTTGATAACCACTGCTCTAGCAGTGCAGGCTTCCACCTCCCCTCCCCACCCCACACCCCCCATGCCCTGTGCTGAAGCATCCTCCTCCCAGCCGTCACATGGCAGTCCTGCAGCACACCTCACACACCAGGTTCATAGTCATTGGGTCCTCAAACTTATGAGCAGCAGACAGCTGCACTGTTGCCTCTGTCTCCCCCTCTTATTACAGATGCGTGAGCCTCTTTCCTACCAAGCACCTCTCCTTTGAGGCTGCCTCTCTTCACCCCTTCTGGAAGATCTCATCCACGGTGAAACTTTTTTCTCAGCTTCAGCCCTTATGCCAGGCATCATCCCTACTGCTTTCTGAGCAACTCCAGGACCTTATGGGAAAACATCTCTTGGTTTCAAATTCCCTTCACATAATGCTTTCCTTTTCTTCATTCCCATTTTGGAAATTCTTTACTTTCCTTGGGTTTTGTCTTAGTTAGAGTTTCTATTGTTCTGAAGAGATACTGTGATCCATAGCCACTCTTACAAAAGAAATCACTTAACTGGAGCTGACTTACAGTTTCAGAGGTTTAGTCCATTATCATCAGAGCAGGGAGCAAGGCGGTGTGCAGGCAGGCGTGGTACTGTAGACGTAGCTGAGAGTTCTACATCCTGATTGGCAGGCAGCAAGAATAAAGAGTCACACTGGGCTTGGCTTGAGCATTTGAAGCCTCAAAGTCCTCCTCCAGTGACAAACTTCCTCCAACAAGGCCACACCTACTCCAATATACCCCACCTAACAATGTCACTTCCTATGGCCCTATGGGGGCCAATTTTATTCCAATCACCACAGAGTCCATTTACCAGGTCTTTGTGGACACCATTCCCATGTGTGTCTCAAGTCCCATCCATGCTGCCAGCCGCATGGGCCACCTCTCTTCATCTTCACCAATCTCTATTTGCTGAAGTCGCCAGACCTCTGGAGAATTCCTCACACTTAATGTCTCACTTTCTATATTCTATCTGTGATATACTTTTAAAAATCTACATCCAAAGTATGTCAAGATAAAAATCCTGCGGCCAGTGTGCTTACTTCCTTTTCTCACTAACGGAAATTATTTTTTGAAATGGAAATTTTGGATAATTACACATCCTGTCTGTATCTGCTTCACTGAAAGTATTTAAATATTCTCCTGTTGGTATGAAATTTACCAGGGAGATGAGTCTTAACCATCGGTAGGACATTTGTTTTCTGTTAAGGTGATGGAAGCATAGTTTTCTTGTAAAAATAAGTTGTTAAAATGTTTTTTTAGGGAAAAAATAATGCCAGTGTATCTCTAGGGATGTAAAATTGTATACTCCTTTATATACTTTTAATAGGTTTTTTTCCTTTGTATTACATCTGTCTGTGTGTGCACATGTGTGTTCACATGCATACCATGCATGTAACAGTCAGAGGACAACTCAAAGGAATTGGTTATTTCCTTCTGGGGACTGAACTCAAGTTGTCAGGCTTAAAGACAAGCACCTTTGCCAACTGAGCTATCTTGTCAGCCCTAGCATACAAAGTAACAAGTTTCCTTCTGACATCTGAATACATACTTAGTTTATATTTCATACATACTGCCTTCTCTCCCTCTCTCTGACCCCACCCACCCTGCACCCTTCCATCCTCAGCTCCCAGCATGCCTGCCCTTTTCCAGCCATAACACATTGGTCCTATTACCCTCACACCCTCCTCCCTCAACACTTTTTCCTTCCTATCTCTTGGTCTCCTTTCTCATGTTCTGGCTTCACACACAGATGTTCACATATGAGTGGAAGTCAGGCTCTGCCTATGAAAGAAGGCGTTTGCTGTTCCCAGCTGCGTTTATACCACATAATATACTGTATTTTCAATTCTACCCGCTCTCCCTCCAATTTCATTTTTCCTTATGGATGAATAAAATTTCATTGTGAACAATGACCACATTTTCATCATCCACTTATCCGCTGATGAGTCCTTTATATTTCAGTGACATTTCATAGCCATTATCTCATTTGATGCTTGCCGTGGCCCTGTAGGAGAAAGGTGCTCATCGCTTCTCACACACAGGAAGAAAGTGTTCAAGCAGATCATGTGATCCCTCTGACACACTTGCAGATAAGGCTCCACTTGGACTTCAGGCTGCTTCCCCATCGCCTCTGCCTGGGGTGTATATGAGGACCATCTGGGGGCCGTGGAGAGGTCTAGATGCCAAGGCTGCACTCCACGGTGATTAAAACTGAACCTTGGGACACAAAGCCAAAGCTTCATTAGTGAGAAAAGCCAAGCGCACACGTAAGCAAGGAGTCTGTCATCTACCATACAGACGGTATCTCAAAAATGCATGTCTCATAGAAAGACAGCATGAGAGGAAGGAAGGGTGGTAAGGAGGTGACAGGTTTGGTTTAAGAGCACCTAAATTCACAAGGGACCTAGTGCCCTGCAGTAAAAAAAAAAAATAGATATTTTTGATTATTTTTATTTGTTTTTATTTTTATGTATGTGTTTGCTTTCCTGTGTGTGTGTGTGTGTGTGTGTGTGTGTGTGTGTGTGTGTGTGTGTGCTGTATGTATGCCCAGTGCCTGTTAAGGCCAGAAAAGGTGCTTGGATGCCCTGAAACTGGAGTTGCTGGTGGTTTGTGAACTAGATATAGGTGCCGGAAAACCAAGCCTGCATCCTCTGCAAGAGCGGCCAGTTCTCCTAACACCTGAACCGTTCTCCAGCCCTGAGACAAAAATAAGAAAGTTGATGAGGTAATTGATATATTACTCAGCTGAACTGATTTTTTTCCTTCTTTTTCAAGGAAGGGTTTCTCTGTGTCGCCCTGCCCCACACTGGCCTCGAACTCACAGATCCTCCTGCCTCTGCCTCCCAAGTGCTGGGATCAAGGGTGTGCACCACAACACCCAGCAAGCCTACAGCACCCTACCATCCAACAACTAACCAGGTCTGACCCTGTAGAAGGAATATCTTGTGTATTATATGGATATGGCACCTGTCAATAATAAATCTGATGGCCTATAGTTTAGGCAGAAAATGGGAGGTGGAACGTCCTCGAGGCAGAAAAAAATTCTGAGATAGCACTAGACATGTACAATTCAGCCGGCCAGATGTGGGGAGAGTGGATCCACGGTGCCTGAGCTCAGATAACCAGCCAAGTGACAGAATACAAATTAGTATAATGGGTGATTTTAAGTTATGAGCTAGTCAGAGAAGAGCCTGGTTATATGGGCTAGGTATTTGTAAATAATATTTTGAATCACATGTGTCATTATTCCAGAAGCTTGGGGGCAAGTGAGGAGGAAAAACCCACAGCAACACGACCCTGCTTAGCTTCCAAGATCAGACAAGATCAGGCCGGTTTTATCGCCCTTGAACTGAATCTTTTATCAGGATACACACAAATCAAACCGTCCCCATGAATAGACATGATTAACAGTTGTCAATTAAAAATAAATAAGAACTTTAAAATGAGGAGAAAAAAGGAAGGGAAAGAAAAGAGGGGGCTGGAGGACGGGGCGGACTAAAAAAAAGTGTAGGTAATTTCAGTGTGCAGCTAGCTGAATTCCAGTAAGTGTTTTATTAATTTGTTCCCATTACATCTCAGTGGTTATCCCATCCCTTGTAGCCTCCCATTCCTCCCTCCCTCCCATTTTCTCCTTACTCCCCTCCCCTGTGACTGTGACTGAGGGTGACCTCCCCCCCCCCTGTATATGCTCATGGGGTATCAAGTCTCTTCTTGGTACCCTGCTGTCCTTCCTCTGAGTGCCACCAGGTCTCCCCATCCAGGGGACGTGGTCAAATACGGCACCAGAGTCCGTGTGAAAGTCAGACCCCACTTTCCACTCAACTGTGGAGAATGTCCTGTCCATTGGCTAGATCTGGGTAGGGGTTTGAAGTTTACTGCACACTAGCCCAAGAGGCATGTCCCAAGAAAGTCTTCACTTACCAGGAAACTGGGACAGAGGGGAGGACATCCTATTGGGACTCTAGATGAGAGAAGCATGGGAGAATGGCAAAGTAGAAGGATCCAGAGGGTCCTAGAAACCTACAAGAAGAACATTATGATAGGCAGATATAGGCCCAGGGGTCCTGCTCAAACTATGGCACCAGCCAAGGACAATCTGTGCAATAAACTTCAAACCCCTCCTCAGGTCTTTAAAGGGGTCTGTACTGACATTCACAGGGGAAGGTGAACAGCATGAATCAGGCTTATTGGAAATACAGATGTCAGCCTTGTAAAGTGGCAGCACATGGATATTCCCGTTCAAACTGGTTGTCAAATACCGAGAGCAATCATCTCATCCTACAGAAACTATAAAAGTACAGCACCACCCATGGATGACACAGCTTCTCCGGGTTTGTTTAATCGTTGCTTTTCGCATAGCTGGGGATGGTGCTGGGCTACGTTTGAGGGCCCTTCGGAACTGGAGACCTAGGAATGTCCCTTCCATAGGGAAGATCTGAGAACTGCAGACTGTAAAATGATTTTTACATTTTTCTGTTTGGCTCCCAGCGCTGAATGAGAAATGGCAATTTTATCAGCTCTGCCTTCTGCGCAGGTGCTGGGGAGATGTTACACCCGGTTACACGTAAGCCAGGTGCACAGTTCAGTTGCTTAGTGATTAAAAGAGCATCTCCTGGCAACTTTGGGCTACCAAAAAAAAAAAAAGTAAATGAAATATACCCACAGTCAACTGTGTTCCAGGACTGATAGCAGTATTATTTCAGACTATTAAAAGTGAATTTTAAAGCTATAGTTATCACTTCAGGCTTAAGAATAGAAAGGCTAAGCTGTTCCTCCATACTCTGTACTCTTCCTTACTTTTCCATGTGTAAAAACAACACGCTTCTTAAATTCACGCAAAACCTGGAGAGCAAAGAACAAAGAACAAAATAAAAGCAATAGAATTTTTGTTATTAGTGACCTCATTCCCCTTGTTGTATTTTAATAAGATACATTGAATTACGGTTGCGAAGGTGACTAACTGTGGGAGCCATTCACGGTTAAGAACTGAGTTGAAAAAGCAGACAGCTTTTTCTGGAAGGTTCCTGTCAGGGGGGATGCCTGTCTCAGCAATGTGGCTTTCGGCTACTATTTACAGTAAGTCTCAGGCCTTCCTTAGAATCTCTCAGATGCCCCCCTGGTCTTTCTGCCTCTCTCTCTGATTCCCAGCATGCTCTGTGTTGCTTAAGCTGTTTCTGCCTGTTGCTCCATCATTCCTTCACAGCAGTGCCCTGGTCTTTGATGGTCCTGCTTTCTCAGCAGGGGCACGCCCTCCCTGTCTCTGGAAGAAGAGCAATCATTTTAAAGCTTCTTTCAGTTCATGATACCCCCTCCATCTGCTATAAACCACGGTGACCTTTCCACTGTGAGACCCTCGCACAGTGTCACAGTGTCCCCATGCGTTCCTGGCCTTTGCTTTTTTTTTCTGCCCCATGAATGATGCTCCTCAGACACACGACCATGGGTGTAGGGAGACGCCAACGCTGAGACCCCAAAGCCACAAGCATGAACTGACATGGTGCTCCTTTGTAAAGGCAGATTTCATTAGAACCTAAAGAATTGTGACAGATAATTTCATGAATTCCCTTGTCAGAACCACAGGATGCCCAGACAGGATTCTGAGTGTGTCCATGAGGCTGTTTCTGGGGGTACTTAATATTAGATCAGTGGGCTGGGTAATCAGGTTGCCCTCCTCAGTGCTCGTGGGCCCCATCCAAACTGTTGAAGGATCTAAATGGAACAAATGGTGAAATGGGGTGGGGTCTTAGGGGTAAAGCGAGTACTACAACTGAGAGACGAGACACAGGTGAATTCCAACGGGCTCACTGGCCAGCCAGTCTAACCAAACTTCAGGTTCAGCGAGAGACCTTGTCTCATAAAATATGGCGGAGAGCAAATGAGAAAGACAATTGAAAGCAACCTCTTATCTCCATGCATGCATGCATGCATGCATGCACGTATTCACCACACCCCACACATGCATACATATATACACGCACACTCACACACAAAATATGCACACACACAAATATACACACACATACACAAATACATACACTCACACACACATACACCCATATATACACATACATACACGTACACTCATATACACACATACATAACATACACACACTCATACATATGCACCACACATATACCACACTCACACACATACACAGACACATATACATCAAGTACACACCATACACACACATAGCCCCATATACCACATGCTCACACCACACACACATAACACATACCACATACTCACATATACTGTACTCACATACCACATACACATATACAAATCACACATCTACATACACCACACACACACACACAGCCCACTCACACATACCACACACTCACATACACTGTACACCCACACATGCAACACACACACACACACACACACACACACACACACACACACACATGAAAGCCAAGACTCCTGTTGCCTATCTGTTTTGAGGGGTACTGGTTTTTCTCTTACCTTTAGACCCAAGCTTGAACTTATATAATCAAGTCTCTTGGTTCTTGGGACTTGGAATTCACACTTGAGCCACATTGAGCTCAGGCTGCAGCTTGCCTATGGCAGATCTTAAGACCAAAGGAGCCAGTTCCTTATAACCACTCATGTCCGTTCAGCACTTCTTGCCTTCAACATCCATGGCTTTAAAGACCCACAGATTAAAGGTGTCCGGGATAGACTGCTCCTGTGCCAAACAAGTCCCAAGCTCTTTTGTTGTCATCATTCCCTAAATAATTAAATTGTTTCATTCACTGAATTAATAATTGTTTATTACCCAAACCACAACAGCTCTTTATGTAATATAGTCTTTGTACTGTGTTAGTAATCTAGAGATGATTTAAGCTATGCAAAAAGGAGTGGGTAGGAGATAGATTTTTGTTTTTTAATTTTTTACATATACATTTATATTATTACACATATATACAATAAACTACATACAGCAAGGAGAACCATAAAACAATCAGGAATTATATAAATGTTACATTCATAGTGTTTTGGCTATTTGTATTTGGCAACCTTGAAAAAAATCTTTCTTATCTTGGTGAATTTAAAGTTCTGAAAGACACCATTAGATACAAGAGATGAACAAATCTGTAGATTTGCTTCTATCCTTTGGGGAATCTTAGAATGAATCCACTATGGGCACCTGGAGGTGACTGCACACACAGCACCCAATTCCAACTTATTGGTGCTGTTTTCCTGAAACTCCAGCTTTGCACTGCTGTATAGGGGTTTCAGTTTTACCCAAGGTGGAAGGAGGCTCCTGGGCAGCTTTGTAAGTTCTCAAGATGTGCTGGGGTGGTCAGCCAGCCTTTCTGTGCCCCTGCTCGATCATCAGAAACATATAACCTCAATTTACTGCTCCTTGAAGACTAATCTGTATTTAAGATTCTGTGACTGATTTTCTCATTACTCACCAGATAGATTTTTTGCCTGTTGATTTAACACCATGTCAGCATCATTAAATTTAACAAAACCTGCAGGTTAGCCCGTTTTCTGCCTCCCTTTCTTCCCAGAGGCCCACCTCCACGTTCTGTGATCTGTCCATAAATGGCATCAGAGTTTCATCGAAGGATAGTCAGTCCACTTCAGACATTAGCAAGCTGACCAGGCTATCCCTCTCCCAGCCTGTGCTGAGTCTGTAGGGTACAGTGCCCAGTGTGCAGGAGGAGCCAGTGTCACTCGCCATTTTCCTCCCTGGACTGAACTGGCCCTGGACAGATGGAGCCTTCTCCTGATGCTGAACCTACCAAGCCTGTCATGGTGCATGAGGCAGAGAGGAACACAGCCCCTACGCCTGCATAACCCTCGGTTGTGACTATTTCATGTCCAAAGTGATCTGGTCTCTCAAGATTATAGCCTAAGGGCTGAGAGTGTCTGTCTGCACTCACATCCTGGACTCGGTGCTACCAGAGCCAGCTCAGCATGGAGGAAGAGAGAGCTTTTCTTTAAAAGATTTTATTATTATTATTTTACCTTGTGTACATACACGTACATGTGAGTGCAGGTGCCCACAGAGGCCAGAGACATGGGATCCCTTCAGGCTAGAACTGTAGGTTGTTGTGAGCCAACAACGTGGGTGCTGTACACAGATCATAGGTCCTCTGCAAGAGCAGTAAGAATAATTAACTGCAACATCATCTCTCCAGCCCCAGATGGAAAGTTTCAATTCTAGCTAAACGTTAAAATCACCCCGGGGCCTCTTTAAAAACAACTTGTTGAACTTTCAGTCACATAGTATGTCACCTACCACAGAAAGCATCCTACTCGGTGCTTGTAGAATTTTCAGAGTCACAAAGCTATCACGCCAGTTTTAGAACGTGTTCGTAGCCACACATACATCCAGACACACAAATCCAGTAGCCATTAGCCGTCACTCACCAACTTCACCTTGCTCACACTCTCCCTGAACCACAGCCATTATCTGTCCTGCGTATGTCATACAAACTGTCTTGTCTAATGAGGTGCCTTGTAGAACCTCACTATGTGTGTTCAAATGTGTGTAACATAATTCTCCAAAGTCCATCCTTGTCTCAGCACTCTTTTGTTGTTGCCGTTGTTTTGGTTTTTTGAGACAGTGTTTCTCTCAGTAGCCCTGGCTGTCCTGGAACTTGCTCTGCATAGACCAGGCTTGCCTCAACCTTGGAGATCTGCCTGCCTTAGCCTCCAGAGTACTGGGATTAACGGCGTGCGGCACCACCATCTGGCTGTACCTGTTTTTATAGGGGAGTGATATTCCATGTATGGAGAGACTCTATTCTATTAATCCATCAGTTGATGCCCATTTGAGTTTGTTTTCTCTTTTTTGCTATTATAGCCAATGCTTTTTGAACATCCTTCCACAACTTTTAGATAGACACCTGCTTTCATGCCTATCTTTAGAAGTGCTTTTAGTGGATTAACTAATGATTCTGTTTGTTTTCTTTAGCAATGGCTAGGTTGTTGTTGGCGGGGGTGGTAGTGGTGGTGGTGGTGGTTGTGGTGGTGTATATGGTGTTGATGGTGGTGGTGGTGGTGGTGGTGGTTGTGGTGGTGTATATGGTGTTGATGGTGGTGGTGGTGGTGGTGGTGGTGGTTGTGGTGGTGTTGATGGTGGTGGTAGTGGTGGTTGTGGTGGTTGTGGTGGTGTATATGGTGTTGATGGTGGTGGTGGTGGTTGTGGTGGTGGTGGTGGTGTTGATGGTGGTGGTGGTGGTGGTGGTGGTTGTGGTGGTGTTGATGGTGTTGATGGTGGTGGTAGTGGTGGTTGTGGTGGTTGTGGTGGTGTATATGGTGTTGATGGTGGTGGTGGTGGTTGTGGTGGTGTTGATGGTGTTGATGGTGGTGGTGGTGGTGGTGGTGGTTGTGGTGGTGTTGATGGTGTTGATGGTGTTGATGGTGGTGGTGGTGGTGGTGGTGTTGATGGTGTTGATGGTGGTGGTGGTGGTGGTTGTGGTGGTATTGATGGTGTTGATGGTGGTGGTGGTGGTGGTGGTTGTGGTGGTGTTGATGGTGGTGGTGGTGGTGGTGGTTGTGGTGGTGTTGATGGTGTTGATGGTGTTGGTGGTGGTGGTGGTGGTGGTGGTGGTGGTGGTGGTGGTGGTGGTAAGAGGAGTTATTTTGAGCCAGTCTTATGTAGCCCAGGCTAGCATCTAACTCACCATACAGCTGAGAATGACCTTGAATTTCTGATGCCCTGCCTCTACTTCCTAAGTGCTGAGGTTACAGCTGTGCACCACCACATTTGGTCTCATGCAATGCTGGAGATAAAACCCAGCAAAGCTTTTTTGTGCCAAACGTAACTCAGGCCAAGAGTGACTGCCTATTGAATAATAAGTAAACTGAAAAGGGTTCCAAGTGACACAGGACAACAGAGAGGTTTCTGTAGATATGCCTGTCGAGCCCTCTGCTGGTTGGCTAGCTCTGAGGGCATAGAAAGGGCAGGAATTGATGAGCTAGGAGTCCGCTATCACTGGAGCTGTGCTGTGTCTTGACAGAACAGTTAAGGATTTGTGCACCAGGTGCTTGCTGGGTTGCAAGCTTTGGACACAAATTGCTTCAACTACAAAAACTGTTTGAACTTCATGATAAACTGAAGCTTCCAGCCATCCTGGCAGGTAAGAAGTTTCTCATTGAGTTTGATACTGACAGGTGGTTTTTTCAAGTCAGTTTTGGCTGCTTACTTATCTGGGTATTTGAGTAATTCTTCACACTTTGATTAGGAAGTCTTTTCTTTCTTTGTTTTCTTTTCTTCTTTCTTTCTTCCTTTTGTTAGACATGGCCTAGCTGTGTGGCCTGTTTGGCCTCCCAAGTATTGACATAATATATGAACATGACTATACAAGGCCAGGTTGCTTCTCTTCTTTTAAGGAATTGAAGTATAAATTTCACTTAGATGCTCTATATCTGATTTATTACTTGAAAACATTCTCTCGTATTCTAGAGGTATGGAGGGTTGTTTTTAAACTAAGAAAACGTTTTCTTTACATACAATATATTTTAATCATGTTTCCTCCCTGCCCCAATTCCTCCCAGATCATTTCTACCCAACTCAGTTTCTGTAATCCTAGGCCAAGCCACTTGTGTTTCTCCGGTGTGTAGCATCAAGGACAGAAGGGTTGAGTTAGGACAGCTGTTACCACTGCATCCTAGAACCAGCCATCTTGGTCTACAGAGCAATGCATGCCCCCCACCCAACACACACAATGACAAGTCTTGATGGGCCGTTCTTCATTTGCACACAGAAGTCACTGTGTCCAGAGGCTCTTCGGTTAGATGGTAAATGAGATCACTCTCGTCCCTCAGAAAACCTACAAGTGCTCAACCTCTCTTTCAGCCTCTCTTATTTTCTTTCTTTCTTTCTTTCTTTCTTTCTTTCTTTTCTTTTTTTAAACTGTTTCATTCCAGGTGATTATCTAGGCTTGGGAGCTGCCCCTCCCCAGTCGATGCTTGGTTTTTAGCTGGTGTGCATGAGTGGGAGAGACAGTAAACAAAACCAATCCACAACACCCCAAGGAGTGATCTGTGTAATGAAGAAAGGTAAAAGAAAGCAACAAAGTGCACTTTCCTGGACAGAGTGGGAAGGGTAGAAGAAGGCTGTATGTCTTTCACTCAGGAGTCTGAAGACTTGAAATATGAAATGAACTGTGGGATGCACACAGCACCTAAGGAAGCAAAGGAATCCCAATGCCACTCTCTCCGCATATGATACATCCCATCAGTCTACCTGCTATCGGGTAAATAGTGTTCCTAAAATTCAGGTATTTGAAGCCTAAGCCCCAATGGGGCCTATAAGGAGGTAGTTAAAGGGATCTGACGTAACAGGGGGATCAAAATCTTTGTAAGAAAAGACCAGAACCAATGAGGTGGCTGCTTGGGTACAGGAGCTGTTGCCAAGCCTAAAGACCTGAGTTCAATCCCCATAAACCTCCATGGTAGAACAAAAGAACTGACTCCTGCAAGCTGCCCTCTAACCCCAACAAACACACCAACCACACGCACATTACGTTTTGGCTTTAAAGAAAGGGTCAGAAGACAGTCTGTCACTCTCAAAGTAATGTCCTTCCTAAAACAAGCCATCGTCAGTGGCCTCACTTCCTCAGACGCAGCCTTCACAGATGACATGTTCAAGTAATTCACGGGCTTAGCCTTGACTTTCCCTGCAGCTCCCAGCATCCAAGCATTGTAAACATCTCAGAAGAGATTTAAACCGCTCTGGACTTGTTGTCTTGTTCTTTGGGCACAAGCTGAATATGGTGGTGGAGGAGGGGCGACCAGGGAGACAGGCTGTTATTCTCACCCGGGAGTCTATCAGCTTCCCCGGGCAATTCACCAAGTGCAGGGGGCAGTGAAGCGTGGGCTTTATCCATAATGCCGCACACCCAGGCATATTAACCCAATTATTTTACTAAATGGATTACAGAAAACTTCTCTTATCTGCTGCTCCAAGAATCCCCACCAGCCAAAAAAAAAAAATATTGATATTTAAAGCCTGGATTCAGAGGGGAGGGAGATTGAGAAGATTGCACTAGGATGCAATGCATCCCATGTTAGTAAAAGGTAACTGTTTATAATGCGCGGCTTGGGCCACGGGAAATGTAAGGAAGCATGTATTTGGTTCTTTGCTAGCTGCTGAGTGAGTTGCGTGAGACCCCGCCCCAGGAAAGGTCCAAAAGCAATATGACTCCAACATGACATGAGTACACACACCGAATCTTTCTCAATCCCTACCAAGGTGCCAGTGAAGGCTTAAGAGGAAGGAAAAATCAGCGCTGCATCCACATCCTTATACACACACACATACACACATGCAGTAGTGCTTAACCACTGAGCAACCACCAAAGCAAAGAGAAAATACACGTGGTGGTTCCGTTAGAGGTCTAACAGTATCAATATATGTATTTAAATAGAGAAGTACTATTAATTGCATAATTGTAGAGAAATTTTAATCCAGCAACACGGCTACTCTGGCAAAGGATCACATCACAAAGACCTAGGTCTTTCCTAGCCATGAGCTGGAAAGAGAGATCAGTCAGTCCTCTGCAAGCACAAGACCTGAGTTCAGACCCCAGGACTCATGTAAGAAAACCTAGGCATGGTAGCACACACTTGGGGTCTTTGCAGTGGGAAGCAGAAGCAGCAAGGTACCCCGAGGTTCTCTGGTAAACTAGTCCAGCTGAGTCGCCGTTCTAGTGTCGCTGTGATCATGAAATGTTTGTGGCCCTAGTTTCTCTATAACATGAAGATCTTCCTTGATGGAAGATGCTGGTCCTGGGCCATGAAGTCTCAGTAAATACAAATTTTGACTTCAGTGGTAGTGTTAGTCTATTTTTCTTTGCCGTGACAGAGTACCTAACAAAGCAACTTAAGAAATGAATTTTTTTCTGGTTGAAACGTTTCAGCCCATGGTTTACTGGCTCCCTGATTAAGGCAGTGCATCCTGGTGGGGTCAAGTGCTCACCGCATGGCTACCAGGAAGCAGAGAGGTTCTGACATGAAGGGCCACAGGCAGGACAAACACTCCTGAGGCATCCCCAATGTTCCTTGTCCTCTAAGTCTCTAACACTCCCAACAATGCCATCAGTTTATGCATTTATTCGTCAAGAGATTAATCTATCCCCGGATTCAAAATCTGAATAGATCACAGGGAGGGAGGGGAACCAGGCATGGTGGTTTGATTTCGAGGTGGTGTGCTTTGAAGGCTGTCCTGTCATTCCTCTCTGCTTTCCAACGCTACCGGGTAAGCAGCTTTCATCTACCGCACCCTCACACAGTGCTAAGTCCCCTGAATGCAATAGAGTTGCTTTCTTGAACTAAAGTCCATGAAAGTGTGAGCCCAGATAAACCTTTCTCGCCTTGTTTTTCTTGGGTGCCTTGTCATCACAGCAATGACAGGAAGTAGAGAGAGCTGACTCCAAATGGCACTAGGCTTCTGACATCTCAAAGCCTGCCCCCAGGGACATATTCCCCCACACACAAGGCCACACCTCCTAAGCCTACTCAAACAAAGCCTGAGAATGTGGTCAACAGCTCATTCAAGCCAACACATCTTCTGAGGAAGATACTGGAACAAGGATGCTACTTGCAGCTGTTTACGCACTGCTGCTTCTGCAAGTTCTTAAAAACATGGTCGATAAGAGGTATCTGCCTCTCCATCACAGAAAACAGCTGCTCACCTCTTAAGTGGCTATGTGCATGCCACTCACATCAGTTGTAGTTGCCTGCACCAGATCAGGCTACTTAAAAATTCCAGCACCGGGGCTAAAGTGGTGGTTCAGTAACCAAGAGCAATTGCTGTTTTTGCAAAAGATTTTCCAGCACCCACATCAAGCAACTCAGAACTACATGTAACTCCAGATCCTTAGGGACTGACATTGTCTTCTGGAAAACACACACACACACACACACACACACACACACACACACACACACACACACACCCATGCATATATAAATCATACATACATACACACAGATACATACATATATACACCGCACATGTTCACACACATACATGTACACACATGTACACACAGATACATACACATGCAGACACACATACACACACATGTACATAACGTTTTTAAAAAAAAGAATTCCAGCATAGATGGCGGAAGGGCTCCCAAACCCACACCCCCAGCTAAGGAGCTGTTGCCAGTTGAGAGAAAAAGAGCCACTTCCCTTTGGGGGTGTAGCCAATGAAAAGTTCTCCATGCTCCTGTGGATGGCCCCACACTGAGCAGCTTAGGGATAGCTAACATCAAAGATTCACCTGCTCACACAGTAGTAAAGGCCAAAATATGGACATTCACACCCTACTAAAGGGCATTGGCACAGGGCACCCTGGCGAACCACCTACAGAGGGAGCAGTCTGGCTCCAAACGGTCTGATCGATGTTTAGATAAAGTCGTCCCTCCCAAAATCTCAGCTTGTTCAGGTTCCTCAATAACATTTAAAATAAAAAAAAAATCATAATTATCCTCAAGAAGTAAATTAAAAGTTACAGCTTTTGTAATGGAAAAAGCATAACGGGGTGTTTTTAAGAATTCCTCTGGGGCCGAAGAAACTTAGAAGCTTGTATTTAATAAAATCGAAACTCCTTAAAATGATAGTGCAAGTTTAATGTCCCCATTAAATTTCTCCCCATTCTGCAAGGAAAACATTTTCTTCCTCTCCCTGTGTGCATTTAGCAGCCATGACCCCTTGCACCGCAGTCTGGCTTACTGACCAACTGTGACTCCAGAGTCTGGGGACATGAGCTTTATGCTTTAAGTCACAATTGTCTGAGCCAAAGATGTCAGTTTCGTTCCATGCTCTTGCTTACTTCGAACAAGGTCGCTGGAGACAGGACTTTGAGTTCAGTGATGTTTATAAACCGACTGGATGCAGCCCAGCAGCACTGCACCTCTGACAAGGTGACTCAGGCTAGTTGCTTAGTAACAAAGTTACATTTTCTTCAATAAGCTAATGGTTTTTTTTAAAAGGTGGAAAAGACGTGTATGTCTGTGTGCATGCATGCTTGCATGTATGACGGTTGTATGTATGATATGCACATATATATGCATGTGGAGGCCTGAGGTCAGCCTTGGAGCTTGTTTCTCAGGGGCCATTCTTCTTATATTTTTGGAAGTTTTCTCACGGATCTGGGACTGGCCAAATAGGCTATACTGGCTTGCTACCGAGCCACGGGAACCTGGCTGCAACCTCCTCCTCCTCCTCTTCCTCCTCTTCTTCTTCCTCAGCATTACAATTATAAGCATAAGCTAATAATCAACACCCAGATTTCTTATGTGGGTTCTGGCATCAGGCCCTCAAGCTTGCACAGGAAGCACTTTATGAGCTCAGGTATCTCTCAAATCCAAGGGGCTTATGGTTACTGTATTTATTATTTATTTTATGTGTCCAGGTATTTTGTCTGCTTGTATGCTTGTGCGGAGGCCAGAAGAGGCATTAGAAGCCCTGGAGCTAGAGGTACAGATGGCTGGAGCCACCATTGGGGTTCTGGGAACTGAACTCAGGTCCTCTAGTGAAACAGCAGGCGCTCTTAACCACTGAGCCATCTCCCCAGCCCCAGGACCGGTCAAGTGCAGTGTGAGGGCATTGGTTGTTTAAAGCTACAGGTTGGAAATATTTTGTGGAGAACTAGGGAAATTCAGCTAGAGACTGCGCATAAGCCAATATAAAAGGTTGCTGTCGTATTCATTGTGATAATGACATTGTGTGTATTTCAGAAAGCTAGCTACTTTTCAGAAGAGCATTCTGAAGCATTTAGTAAGGGTGGATGTCAAGATATTGCATGTTTTTCAAAAAAATAATCAAAAATTAGCTAAAATAGATGTAGCAAGCCGTAAATTGCTACGAAATACAGATGACAGATTTGGGTTGGTCATTGTAGCAATTGTTCTGGTTTTTTTTCTTTTGGTTTTTGTTTTGCCTTAGGTTTCAGTGGAAAGGTGGAATACATCAGAAACCGTGTGTGTGTGTGTGTGTGTGTGTGTGTGTGTGTGTGTGTGTGTGTGTGTGTGTCTGCACCCGCACATGAGCGCACATGTTTTGCTTGCCTGTGCAGGTATATGTGAATCCAGGAGGCTGATGCCTAGATTGCCCAGATGTCCTCCTCAATCATTTTTTGTTTATGCATTTGTTTGTTTTTAAGGCCAGAGTCTCTCACTGAATCTACAGAACCTGCAGCTTACCATTTTCAGCTTGGCTAGCCAGCCAACAAACCTCTAGGATGCACCCGGCTCTGTCCCTTAACTCTCAGTGCTGGGGCGATCAAACACACCTGGCAACTTTTGCATGAGTTCTGAGCTCTAACCTCAGGTCCCCAGGCTTCCAAAGCAGCTACTTTGCCTGCTGAGACCGACCCGTCCCGAGCACCCAAAGAGCATATATATTCCAATATATTCGCTTTATAGACATTGAAGCCGCTGTTTCCAGTGACAGGCACGTTCTCCGAGGCTGTGGTCCTTGGCTGATGGAGGAACTCAGAGGAGGAGCGAGGCTTCCTCTCCTGACTCCCAGGTCAGCCCCGCAGCTGCCTCCTACTTCTAAGAACCAGCCCTGACCACCTCCGGCTTGAGATTAACCCAGCATGGCTGGCCCTGCAGCGCCATCAACTCCACGTCTTTCCTGCCAACCTCAGGCATCTTCACCAGGATTGTTCCTGCTGCCACTGCACAGAGACAGAAGCCCTGGTACCTCTGTCCCCAGGGTCACCTTAGGTGCTGTCCCCAAAGGCAATTCTACAGTGAGGCAGCTAGTCCAGCTTTCTCTCCTATAAACTTTGGACTGTTTCCATCTTGGATACACCAAAGTTCTACCAAAGCCAAGGGAGGATTCCTTGTCATTTTTAGCAAGGCAAAATTCCTCCAAAACTGCTTTATTCCCACGAGATGCATGAATTGAGCTAGCTTCGCATTTCTCTAAGAAGCGGTTCTGCTTGCGGGAAGGGGTGTGCATATTCAAAATGCATTAGCAGTGAGTGGGAGGTGCGATAGAGGTGTGCGTAGATTCCAGACTTTAAATGAGTTGTTTTTCTCAGCAGGAAGACCCTGCTAAGACGGGTTAGGAAATTTCAAAATGTCTAATATTGTAAAACAGAATCAAACATGGTCACACAGGTCATACTGATGAAGACACGTCTAAAGTTTTACATTCACTTATTGCAGGGGTTCCCACTGGCCAGCACAAGGAAGGGGAGCCCGTTCCCCCCTTTCACCTGCGGGCTCTGGGGCTGAGGGACTAAACTCGGGTGGTCAAGCTTGGTAGCAAGCGCTTCTTCTCCTGGGCCATCTCACTGGTCCCGATAAAGAAAATTTGAAGTGGTAACTTCAATCTTCATACACTCTAGCTTTAACAAGTTTACAATTAGATTCCGAATCCCCTCCTCCCCACCCCCCAAACACACACATATTCTTCCTTTTTTTTTTTCCCTTTTCTGCAATTTAACTTCAGGGAGCTATTCCTAGTGTATTTTATGCCTTTGAAATGGATAGCATGGCAATCCGATGCACAGCCAAGCCATGAGACGGTTGTTTCAGTCAGGAAAAACGACATATTTATCATCTCAAGGAGTCGCCTCCTCATCTTGGTTTTGTCACTGCAAATTTTCAGCATATAACGTAAGATTGTGAACTACCCATCTCCCCTGCGACCTTTGCCTCCCCATTAAACTTCTCTGAGAAGGAGTCACCGGAGGTAAAATGATTTGAGAGGTAAAGCAAAACGCTGCACTCTGAGAAGGAGGGAGGTGGGAAGAAAGAGAGGGAAAATACAGGAAAACCTCACTTTCGTGAAAAGGGACTTTGTTTTATTACTTTCACCTGCCTGTCTCTCATAATTTGTTAAGAAATTTCGGCTTCCTCGTCTCAACAGAGAATTAATGTCTGCTGTTAGATTCTTGCTTCTTTCTAGCTACGTGTGGTACCTATCCCTGGAGGGTTCGTGGCAAACAGGAAAACACGAACTCAGGAAAGCATCACTCATCCCAGGCCAGCTCCATCAGCAAGGCACAGCACCCCGCTCTGCCGGTTTCTGGGTGATTCTCTCTGATTGCATCCTCCTGCTTTCTTGCTTCACCCCACTGTCTGTCACTTGGTTCTGGATAAATAAAGGTTTTTAAAAATACAATTTATATGTGTGTGAGTGTGTGTGCACATTTGTGTAGATGCCCATGGAAGCCAGAAGAGGGCATCATGGGATCTCTCGGCACTGTGAGACATTCAGGGTCGATGCTGGGGACTGAACTCTGGTCCTCTGGAAGAGCTCTGACTGCTCTCAGCTGCTGAGTCATCCTTTACTTACTTAACCTGCCTTGAAAACGAGCTGGAATGAGTGGTCCTGAGTCAGATGCTACCTAAGGACAGGAAACCCTCACCTTGGCAACACTGAGTTCATCATGGTTGAGATCTTCCACATCTGAAAGTTAGCGCCATCAGTAGCAGCTGTCACTGCATTCCCCCACTGTGGACCCTGCTTGTGGCTCAACATAAATGTGGGGTGTGCTTTCTTACATACGCACACATTTCTTCCCACAAACACAAAAGCTCCGAATCATCTTCTGTAAGTTTTGCTTTCCCCTCTTCCAATTGAATCTTCTTGCTTTTCCAGCTGACTTTGCTCCAGATGACCTCTCTCGCTGCAGAAGAGAATCCTCTGGTTCCTCTGGACACTGGATGCAGTGACCCAGGAGCAGTGCCCTGTGCATGTCTTTTGGGTGATGCAGAAGACAAAAGCCTTCTGTGTGTGCTTTGCACAATCCTACGTCTCCAAAGGTCTCAAAGGAGAAAGATGGACATCGCTCTATCTGATTCTGGGCTGACACCAACCCTTCCCTCACTGCCAATTCTCATAGCTCCTCAGGAAGCTTGCAAGGGCTCAAAATGCCTTGATGGCCAAAGTTAATGCCAGAGCATGAGAGTTCTGTGAATGGGGTCAGGAGACCTGTTTACATCGCAGTGAAATCTCCTTCTGGAGTCTCTGGCACAGACAAAGATGAACTTGAAGGAGCAGATGTGCTGATGGTAGAGAGGAAAATGACTCTGCTCTTATGCAGAATAGAAGCTGAGATGTCTGAGGCTGATGAGCAAACTGAGATGTGGAGAGCAGAGCCCATCTGTGATGGCAACAGGTGAACATTACATTTGCATGACTCAAAGCACTGAGGACAGAGCCCTGCAAGGACCTGTCAGTTAGCAATATAAATTCGTGTACTAAAGACTTCCCTGTACCAAATCTGCTCCAATTGCCGGTTATACACTGTATAGACTGTCACCAAGCAGACATGGCTGTCAGAGTATCAACTCATGTAAGGGGAGGAAGAAATCTGGTTCAACACAGCTCAGCAGACAGTGATGGTTCAAATGTCTAGATTATGGCACTGGGAAGTTTTTGGGGGGTCGAAATTTCCTGGAGTAACACAATCTTGTGTGCACAATAAAGCTTAAGGCATAGTCACATTGAAACTCTTTTCAAAATATATGTCACCTCTTCCATTAAGATGGATTCTATAGCTAGACTACAAGTCTCATCTTAAAGACCTGGGGGAAGATCTGATGTGGTCTCAGTCATACAGATAGCAGATAGACTATTAACCATTTCCAGTCCTGTTGTAAGAATATGAGGGAGCCAGTTATACATGCATGCATACACACACACACACACACACACACACACACACACACACACACCAGTTATATAGATAGTGCAGAGTTCACCTGACTATGAACCACTTCCAATCCATTGCCAGTCTTCTGGGTAGTACGTCTCTTCTTTTGAAGAAGACAGTCTTGCATGTTTGACATTCCTGGTTTCTGCAGTGCTCACCTATGAGTACAAGAACCTTGTGCCCTCTACAACATGTCACATAGGTTTAATATCTGCTGCTGCCTGTCTGAGGTGGTTTTAACCAGTGGTGAGATACCTGATTCAACTCTCTACTGGAGACTGAAGGGTTGACTGTCACCGTATTTATGAAACTCTCTTAGATGGACTAGTTGGGGCTCGCCTAGTGACAACAGGTACTTGGTAAGTGATTGGAGAATTTAGTGCCCCTTCACTGACCAGACTTTGATAGTGGGAAACTGTTTCACTAAAAAGATACGAGAGCAATAAATATCACAATCCAGCTATATACTCAAGGCTTGAAATATGACCACGTCTGTGTCAAGCTTCCCTTCGGTATTACTACAGTATATTGATATCATTGTATGTGTGTCTCTGAAGTCCTCGGGCATCTATCTCACCATCACACTCTTAACATTTGTCATAGTGCTTTTCAAAACGGGTATTAAATAAAAGTCTGTTGAAAAAGGCATCCTTAGCAAGCTTTTTCTCATGCTAAATAGTTAAATAATAGAAGCAACAATCTCGGATGAGCATTTTGAATGAAGGGCAATCTATTTAAGTCCTGTCTCTTTTACATCACTTCTCATAACACAGTGAATAAGATTGCCCTTGTACTCACTACTGAGAACTCTTCTCTCTGGTACCCTGACACACCCAGAGCGGATTTCAAAATATATAGTAGCTCCATGATTGTTTGCTCATACACAGAACCAAAGGGCTCATGGGGGATAAACGCATAGCAAGCCTGAGCCTCCTGAAGAATCCCAGGGTGGAGGCAGACCCCAAATGAGTGACACTGTCTACTGAGGTTTGGTAATCTCAGTCCAGAACTGTACGCCGTGCTGGTCTCTAGAGATCTTCAGTGAGCAGTGCCTCTCTGTGCATATCGCCTTCACTGTTGCACTGAAAACACTCCAGACAATCCTCCCTCTAAAGATGTCAACCTACAAGGACACTTGCCAGCAAACAGGTATCCCACCCCTGCTGTGCCTGCCACCTACAGCACCACAGACCAAGATTCTGCAAAAGCAATCTAAGACTAATCCAAGACAGGAGTATTTTAGGCTTTGTGGCTTTCAAACATCTCAGTTGCATATTCTCTGTTGGGGGAGCATCTCTCACTGTTTTTTTTTAAATAAACTTTTAGAACATGTAAACCATTCTTCATTGGAGAACCGTACACATATTAGACTGTGTGGGACTCAAGGAGGACACTCCACAGTGCACTCAGAATAACTGCTGTACTAGTAACAGTAGCCAGGGAGGGGACCAGCCTAGACGGCCGCCAACAAACACAGGGATACAAAACTGTGGTGATGTAGGCTCAGTGGACTTTAAACAGCTGGGAAGAAACCATGGTATTTTCAGAAAAAAATAGATGGAACTAGGATCGTTGTGTTATGTGAAATAAGGCAGATAAATACCACGATTTTCCCCATTATGGAATACAGAGCTTAAATTATATTTGTGGTGTGTGTGTGTGTGTGTGTGTGTGTGTGTGTGTGTGTGTGTGTGTGTGTGTGTACATGCATGGGTAGGAGTCATAACACTAGGAAGGGAATTCTGAGAGGAGAAGGACCTTTGAACTCGAGGAGGAGAAGATAACTGGACATGGAATAAATGAAAAAAGAAAAAAGACTATGGGGGTGGGGGGAGAAGGCTCAGGGCGTGTAGAAAGCTTGCCTGAGTGCAGTGTGTGAGGGGAACACATCCCACTAGTGTAGAATGCCACACATGTCTGAAAATACTATGATGAAACGTCACTTTACATATAAAAACTTGAGCAAGCTAACAAGGAGCCTCGGTGGGTAAAGGCGCTTGCCACCAAACCTGGCCACATACGGTAGGAGAGAACTGACATCAGACAAATCGTCTCCTGATTCCACACATGTGCAGTGGCACACACACACACACACACACACACACACACACACACACACACACACATACACACACACACACACACACACACACACACACACCATAAATAAACAAATAAATAAATGCCAACATTCAAAAATAAGTTAGAGGATCATGTTTTACCCATGAAGTATTGTTTACTAACTCCTGCGAAGTGTCAAGTTAGCAGCCAGGAGATGATATTATTCTGTCCTTTGGATGATGCATGCAACACGTATGACTTTAATTTTATTTTGGGCATTTTCATATTGAGAAGAGCTATTGGTTTAGTCTTGAAAAGCCTGTCTGTCCAGCTGTGTGATTCAACCCTCAGCTGATCTGCTTTCTCTAAGCTTTAGCTATCTTGTCTTAATCACTTTAAATTTTATTTTTATCTTATGTGTGAGTGTTTTGCCTGCATGTAGGTATGTGTGCCACCTGCATGCAATGCCCTAGAGATGAGGAGAAGGTGCTGGATCCTTCAGAACTGGAGTTGCAGCTGGTTGTGAGCTGCCATGTGAGTGTTGGGAGTGGAACCCTGGTCCTCTGCAAGAGCAGCCAGTACTCTTACCCACTGAGCTAGCTCTCCAGCTCCCAGTTACCTTGCCTTTAAAGTTTTTTTGAAACTTTATTATTTTTAAAATGCAAATAAATAAAAAAATATCACACACCAAAATTAACCAGACCTGAAGTCTATAACACTCAGTGAATGTCTATATAGTTAGAATTATCTTAAAGCCGTGGTCCTTTGCCTTAAAGAAGGAATGTGAAAATTCTTTACAAACTGGAAATTGTATTTAAACCCTTGCTATGGGGCTCTGAATGTTATTGAACTCCAAGGGGACATTAATTCTCAGAAGACCTCATGGATTAGTTTGTGTGGATATGGTTCCAGTGATAGAGTGTGGGAAAATCCTAAGGAAATATCAGTTTGAACATAAATTATTAGGAAGCTATGAGCTTTTCTTAGAAACTGCTATTTTGTTTACATGGGAAGCTACTTTTGTGGCGGGAAAAATTGTGGTTTCTTGACTTTCCACATTCATGTATTAAATACCACAAAAAATTTCTGCAAAAAATATTTTGAGAAGTCAATTATAAACACCAAGGATTTTGCCCTCCTGAAATTAAAGTGACTGAGGACTCATTTCTAGAGAAAAATTTAGACATTGCTGAAAATTAGCACAACAAACCTCAGTAAAGAAAAAAATTATATGTAAATGAATAATAATTGTAACCATGGTGCTTCCTTGTGTAATACATTTATGAATTAAGCAGCACTAAATATCACTGAGCTGTGGCCACCAACAAAAACTGACTCTACAGTCTTTTCACAACCCTCTAAAGGTGTACTGATGACAATAATAGACCATTTATAAAATATGTATTAGAATCCATTTCTAATTCTACACTTTGTCTTTTTTATCTTCAATACACTTTATCATTATTTATATGTAACATTTAACATCCATAGCTTTAGAGAAAACACTTGACATTTTAAAACTTGACTCTTCCCATTCTTTCACTCCCTGGGTCTTCTGTGTGCCACAAAGACATGAGAACTCTCCAGGCTGTTCTAATGTCCCCAAAAATTCTCCTCATTAAGAGTGAAAAACCACACATGCACTTCTGAACATACACACACACAAACACCTCACAATCTAATGACCAGAGCTGCAGTAAGCAACCTGCCAGGCAAGATGCGCCCACTGGTGTAATAGCGGTGTGAGTCTTAAAAGGATACGAGAGAGAATAGAAAAGATAATGGAGGAAGGGATTGGGTCCAGATACATTATACATACACATATGGAACTGTGAAAGAATAAATAATAAAGGCAAACTAAACATACAGATGCAAGAAGCTGAAAAAGAACCAGTGCAAAACCGCAGGTGCATCCATCCCATCCAGGCAGATAAAGTTCAAAGACATTGCCAATGCCAGACGAGAGGCGAAGTCATCTGCCTTCAAGAAGACAGCGATGGACATCGGTGTCACAAGACAGTCGGGTCCAGAAAGCAAGAGAATACACACGTTCCAAAAATAGTCTTGTTTGTTAACTATTTCAAATATTTCCCTCTCCCAATTAAAACTGTAAATCAACACCACTGCTTTCTTCCCTTTATTGTGATGAAATGTTGGATATTGGTGCAGCTCAGATCTCTGGGTTTTTTTTTTAAGTTCTGGGTTTTTATGATTATTTGTTGTGCGTGTGTCATGTGTGCCTGTGTGTGGAGATCAGAGGGAAATTTTCAGGAGTCGATTTTCTCCTTCCTTGTTTGTTCCACAGATCAAACTCCGGTTGTCAGGCTTGGCAGCAGGTTCCTTCACTGCTGAACCAGATCACAAGGTCTGGTTTTGATGTCGTGTTAAAAATATATTTTCCTAATCCCAATTTTCCAAAACCTCAAGTGTGGCCAATAGGCCTTTCACCAACCTTGTCCAGTGAAGCCCTTCTGAGTCCAATCTACTCCTAGATGGTATCCGGACCCACACTGAAATGGTAAACTGACCGAACTCACCATTTATATAATCAAGGTCAAGGTCATTTTGGACACTTTAGAATCTAACATGCTGACTCATTATAATCAATAACTTGATTAGCCATCCATCTTGCCATTCTCACTGTAGACCACTGCTAGCTGCAGAAATTTTGGAGATGGGACAAAGAGACAAATTTTATGGGAGAAGAGATTAGAATCTAACCTTGAAGCTGACTTTTAAAGATAAACGGTTTATTTTAACTTAAGTTTTGTGTCTCTGAGGTGGTCATCTCTACGATGAATATCAACCCCAAACATGTTAGTCTGAAATACTGTCTAACTTACTTCGTTAGAAATCGACTCTTCTTAATAGTTTAGAAATACATGTGTCGCTGAAAACAACAAATAGATACTGAGGGTTATCTATTTTTCAGGACATCATTTTATTTTGTTTTTCTCGGCTGATTAGGTAACTCACTGCCTTGGTTATTTTTCTATCACTGTGATAAGATAGCGACAAAGGCAGCTACAGAAGAAAGAGTGCATTCAGCTTTACAGTAGCAGTAGATTTGGGGGGGGGGGGCGGGAGGCTTCCTCATTATGGTTCATGCAAAAATCAGACCAGCCTGACGTTTAAACTTCTCTGTCCTATTCTTCCTCCCTCTTAAGCTTATTAAAGTCCTTTCTCCGTTGAGGTCATTGATTGTTCCCACTGAGTGCAATATTGATAGAGACAGTTTCAGAACTTTTTTTAAAGCAGCAAAATTTGTTGTCTTGATTTTTGCTGATATGAGGAACAAGACCATCCTACCAATTTATGCCTCGTGACTTCTAGAAGGTAAATGCGCTGCATCAGTGGCAGTTAAATTAACAAGCCTGGATAGAAATCTGGGGTATTGATCCGGAGTGTACGCTTAGCCTTCAATAAAAAGAATAAAAGCCTCCCCCTGTTTCAAGTCTTCAAATGATGTCATGTTTTTTGCTGAAATGAAGCCAGAAGAAACTAAGGATCCCACCTCCACCCGCTGTCCCTGAGGCCCCTCATTTCAGAAAGACTTCCAAAAATGTTTTAAGACTTATGTGTGCTCTTATATCAATGTGTGTGCCTGCTCTTGTGTGACTATGTATGTGCATGTGTTTGTGGAGGTCAGAGGTCAATGAGCCTCACACGGCCCTCAGTCACTGTCCACCATGTTTGCTGAGAAGGGGTCTCTCACTGGCCTGGAGCTTGCTGGCTGACTGGCCACCTATCTGTGGGCGGAGGCTCCTGTCTCTGCCTCTCCTATGTAGGGATTACAAGTGTGAGCCTCCATGCCCAGTTTCTCCACATAGGTCCTGGGAGTTGAACTCAGATCTTCATGCTTGCATAGAAAGCACTTTACTGAATGAACTCTCTCCCCTGTCTCTCAGAGACTCTTTAAAATCAGTGTCATTTCTCATCTGGCTCACGTGACTTAATTTCAGTCCTAAAATAAATCCTAAACATGGAAGGGGACCTCAGCGTCAAGAGGATGAGGGTAGGTTCTTCCATGAGGTCACCCTTCCTCATCACAGAGGGAAAGTCTTATAAAGTCCCGTAACATGTGCACAAAACACAGGCAGATGCAGTTCTTTGCATGTCTAGTAACCTAGACATACATGTGAGACTTCATGATGGTTATGAGATAACAACATGTAAACAAATTATAACATGTTTCTTTAAATGTCTGTGACAAGAAGAAGCAAGAAATCTCACAGCCGCCCAATGAAGCAGACAAGAGCGCAGTATTAGGCATAGAAGTATTTTACTGAGGAAATATCTGCAGCAGGAAAAGAGAAATGAGAAGTTAGGAACAGCCAAGCCATGAAGTGGAAGGGAGTGAAGCAAGGGCGGTTGATGGAGCGTCAGACATGCTCAGTTTCAGCAGGTTTAAGGTACTGCTTGATCAAGGGACCAAGAGCACTTGATTGACAGGACTCGAGTCAAATGTCCTGTACAAGGGCAAACTTGCCTGAGCAGCTAAGGGCTGCCTGGACTCCTTCCCCTTAATGTACTAGTCTACAGGGTGAGGATCTCAGGTGGACTCACATTGTTTGCAGTAGGTTATTTTCCCAGGTTGCTGTGGTTTGGGGCAATTGATGGCAAAGACAGAATTATGATCTTGAGAAGTTTCCTCCCACAGTGTCGGTGCACTGTGTGGTTTTCATGGGTTGTCAAAAGATTGGAAGAGAATGCTCCTTTGGGGAATTGTGATTTGTTACTTCATCCACAGCCTTCTGAGCGATGTTTTTGTTTTTGTTTTTGTTTTTCATTTTCCTCTTGCTTTAACTTCCTAAGCCTCAAGAGAACTAACTGATGGATAATGCCAGGTCACTGCGGTGGGTGCTAACATTAAGCCATCTGCTCTTCCACTCAAATCATAAATCCCAGACAACAGTCCTAATTTCATTGTGCATTGTTTTAAGGAGCCGATTGATAGACGGCCTCCTTTGTTTAACCTCCAAATCTTGCTCTCTAACTTTCTCACTAATCATTAGCTCAATCCTACAGGCATCACACACATCAGATGTGTGATGATTGGCCAGTCCTCCAATCAAACTGGCTCATCCAATCTTATTGAAGGCTTGGACACACACACACACACACACACACACACACACGCACACGCACACGCGCACGCGCACACGCACACGCACACGCACACGCACATGCACACACACATGCATACACACACACACATGCACACGCACATACACACACACACACACACACACACACACTCACACACCTCTTGTGACTCAGCTCTATCCAGCTGCTTTTCCCATTTCTATCTATCGGCTGGAATCTGGTTTATCCTGCAATCATGGAGCCAAGAGGTATTATGCACAAGCTTTCTCAGATCCTCACCATCCACCGCATTTCTTCACGTCCACCACACCTGGTCACACAACACTTTAGAATGAAGCAAAGGGGGCCTCTCCTCGGATGTCTAGGTTGAATGCACGCAGCTCTTGAGTCCCAGTAGCCACAGACTTCTCCTCAGTATAAAGGGTCCATGGGACTAAGGCCTCATGTCTGATGGGAGCCTGAACCCTGAGTTTCTCCTTTCTCCATCCTCTCTGGACAAATAGCATGGTTTTGTACTTGTAGAGGCATACTGCCAACAGGTAGCTCTCAAAATGCCTGGGCTAAGAGGCTCACACACATTTGCATGGCCCCTGCAGACATAGAGAGAAAAGAGCAGCCACTGTCCTGGGGCAGCTTTTCCAAGTGTGCCCTGTTGGCCCTTTCTGCCATTTTCCCATGTAAAATTTCAAGTTTAGCATCCATGGTCCATGTTAGATTAGATGCATATTTCAACTTCAAGTAAACCAAAATGTGCAGGAAGGAAATAAATTCACAAGATTAATTCAGGGACTAGACAAGGCTGCCCACTCTCTCTCTACCCCTTCAATATAGTACTTGAGGTTCTAGCAAGAGCAATCAGGCAACTAAAGGAGATCAAGAGGACACAAATTGAAAAGGAAAAAGACAAAGTATCACTATTCATTGATGATATTATACATAAGTGACCCCAAGAATTCTAACAAGGAACTCCTACAGCTGATGAACACCTTCAGCAAAGTGGCTGGATACAAAATCAGCTCAAGAGCAATCAGTAGCCCTCTTGTATAAAAAAAAACACAGGCTGAGAAAGAAATTAGGGAAACAACACCCTTCACAATAGCCACAACAAAAACAAAATATCTTGGTGTAACTCTAACCAATCAAGTGAAAGGCTTGTATGAAAAAAGCTTCAAGATTCTGAGAAAGAAATTGAAGAAGATATGAGAAGATGGAAAGATCCCCCCTAATAATGGATCAGTAGGATTAACATAGTAAAAATGGCCATCTTACCAAAAGCAATTCCCATCAAAATGCCAACACAATTCCTTACAGACTTTGAAAGAACAATTCTCAACTTCATATGGAAAAACACAAAAAAACCAAATAGCTAAGACAATCCTATAGAATAAAAGATCTTCTGGAGGTATCTTCATCCTTTATCTCAAACTGTACCCTAGAGAAACATTAATAAAAACTGCTTGGTACTGGCATAGAAACAAACTGGTGTACCAATGGAATCAAATCAAAGACACAAAAATAAATCCACACACCTACGGACCCTTGATCTTTGACAAAGAAACCAAAACCCTACAATGGAAAAAAGGCAGCATCTTCAACAAATGGTGCTGGTCTAACTGGATGTCTACATGCAGTAAAGTGCAAATAGATCCATATTTATCACCCTGCACAAAACTCAGATCCTAGTGGATTAAAGACCTCAACATAAAACCAGACACACTTAATCAATTAGAAGAAAAAGTGGGGAAGAGCCTTTAGCTCCTGAACAGAACACCAACAGCCCAGGTTCTAAGATCAACAATTAATAAATGGGACCTCATGGAACTGAAAAACCTCTGTAAGGCAAAGGACACTGTCAACAGAACAAAAACGACAGACAGCCTACAGACTGGGAAAAGAGAATGAATGTTCCTGCTGTAGGCTAAGAGAACACAAAACTAAGCAATGGCTCTCGGGTTCTCCCTCTAGGGGGCGAGATTCCCAAAGAAGAATATTGAATAAGGGCGAAAGTCCTGGGGGTGTAGAGCAGCCTCTTCCAAATGGGGAGGGATCTCAGAGAGCATGTGACTTGGTCTCTAGAAGGCAAGGGTTAAAAGAGCCAAATTTCTTGTCTGTGCATCCACTAGGCTTCTTCTAGACTCCAAAATTCAGTTTTTGAAGAAGCAAGCCATATATGCAAATACTCTTGAAATGCTACTGAAGTCAAAACAAATCGAATGTGATAAATGTGAGCATTATGTCTCTAAGCATACAGGTGGGGAGATGTTATGTACAAAGGAAGAAGATATCTAAGTCCCAGTCTTCAGTGTTATCGGCCCCTGATCCCACGTGGTTGCATCTCTGCACTCTGTGGCATACTGCTATTTTTTTTTAAGTCCCTAAATATCTTTTGGGGGGGTGGGTGAATAATATTAATGCAATTTTGCTTAGGAGAGGGAACAAAAATAGAGGGCTTGAGTGATCCAATCTGGGGACTCATGCATGCAAGCAAAGAGTGTACCCACCACATGCAGCTGCAGCCCTGCGGTGTGCTCCTAAAGTTACTTTGTATTGCCAGTCTTAAGGGATTCTAGGAAGTGTTTTTAAAAAGTGTGAGTTCCAGGAGGCCAGCTTGGTCTACAAAGAGGGTCCAGACCAACCAAGGCTACACAGAGAAATCCTGTCTCAAAAACAACAACAACAACAAATAAAAACAAATTAAAAAGTGTGTTGTGTCTGAGTCAATAGCAATGAAAAACATAGGAAATGAGAGCTGTGCCGGGAAAATTCTGGTTCGTTCTTAATATTCTGAAATGCTTTTGGCTTAGCTTAGTCTTAAGTTAAGCAGAGCATGAAATTTGTCAGGAAGAGATAAATAAATAAAATTGATTGTATGAGCTCTCCACAAAACTATTAAAAAACAGAAGAGAGGAAACTCTCCTCCCCGGATACATTTTCTTTTGAGAACTGGAAACAAATGCTCTTGGAGACACTACATTGTGGGAGAGACTGAGACTGCCTTAAGACTTTTTTTTTTTTAAGACAGGGTTTCTCTGTGTAGCCTTAGTTGTCCTGGACTCCCTTTGCTCCCATTGTAGACCAGGTTGACCTCGAACTCACAGAGATCTGCCTGTCTCTGCCTCCCTGAGTGCTAGGATTAAAAGCATGTGCCACTAGGTGAGACCATATAAAATTTAAAACTCTGTAACCAAACAAAAAAGTGGATCATATTTTAAAAGTTGTTTTTTCCCTGGAACTACTGCAATCAAATCTAAGGAATCTTATCCGGTTTTGTGTACTTCTTAAACATCTGTAAACAATGCCAGGCACCTCTTGCACATTTGCCACCACCAGACACACACACACACACACACACACACACACACACACACACACACACACAGACTTAAACAAACCTGGGCCAGGAGTTGAACTAAATATCTCAAAGTAACTTTTGGAAGTTTTCTGAGAACACATTATCTATTCAGTAAAGACTTGGAAGGGAGTCTGTTTGTTTGTTTGTTTGTTTGTTTTTAAATGCATGTTAGCCTATTGACAGGTGGAGACCTAGGGAAGGGAAGGAAAGCGAGGGAGGGATCGAGAGTGGAGGGAGGGAGGGAGGGGAGAAAGGGGGAAGGGGAAGAGACGGAGGAGAGCCAGAAGACGGACAAAGGGAGGGAGAGGGGCGAGATGAACACGCTTTCCAGGCAGGGAGATGGATGGCAACCTCGAGTTTTACGAGATTGTGCGAGTTGCTGCAGAGGAATACGGTAACAGCTGGAGATTACGGTACTGGCCGGGCTACCGCCTGTGCTACGTCAATCCGAGCCGCAAAGTTCCTAGCCTCTCTTTTCTGGTGTCCAGGAACTGAATATCAAACCGATGATCTTGGAGTTATTGGCTCGCTGTATTTGTCTTTTTTCCCCCCTCTCTCTCTGTTTTCAGTCGTTATTTTTAAAGATCCAGGAGAAGCAGAAGCGAGCCCGGAGTTTAAGTTGCTCCGCAGTGGTGGGGTGAGTCAGCGGGTGCGAAGGACCAAGACTCGGTCTTTAGAAACTGCCCCCTCTCCTCCCTGCAGAGAAGGAACTAAGGCTGCAACGACCGTGGGTCCGCTTCTCCTGGCGCAGGGGCCTCCGCAACCGCGCAGCAGGTGAGTAGCGCTGCGGTGGCCAGTGCCGACATCACTCGGGGCCGGGTGGGGAGTGGGCCCGGTGCCTTGGACCTCCACTTAGCCCTGCCTCTCCTGCTTTGGGATCGGCTTTGATAGCAGCACCGCAAACATGTTTCCCTGATTTGCCATGGGGATCACCTTCTAGTTAACAAGTTACCTTCTAGTTAACAAGTGTCATTTTAATCCCTATCTAGACCCCCAGGTGGGAGAAAGCTGTTTCCGCAGTGGTGGCGTGGTTTGGGTAACACCTGTGAGGGCTTGAACTTGTCATCTTCACAGGAAGAACCTTCTTCCTGCCTTGGGGCTCAACCCAAACGACAAAGTATGCACAGGCTCAGATCCCGTACCCCTGTCCCACAACTCCTGGTACTTTTGCAGTTGTAGAAATAGTATTATTTAGGTAGATCATGATCTCTAACCCAGAAAATCCCAAGCATCCCGACTGCTGGCACGCGGCTTGATTTTTTTTTTTTAATTAAAGTCCCTTAGGCAAAGCCTGGTCTGAGGAGTGGCGCGCTCCCACCCAGGTCCCCAGAAGCCCGGGTGTGGCTCAAGGCTAGAATCCCCAGGGCGGGCACCCCTTGGAGATCCTGCCTGAATCCACCAGCGCCCTGTTTAGCCCTAGGGATCAGCTATGCTGGGAACCTGGCTCTTTCTGGAGGGTGGCTTGGCTGATAGACACGCGCGCTCTGCTCCCACGAGCGAGCGCCAATTCCGCGGGAGTGAGCGTGCGCGTGGCCCTGCGGTTCCGTGCTCTCTGAGGTTCGCTCTCTCAGGCCGCCCTCTCCAGGTGACTGTGGTGCAACCTGTTCAAAGGCGACCGGGTGGATTTTTCAGATTCCACCGGCTTGCCCCCGCGCTACAACCCGCTGCCTCAGTGGAGCATGTGGAGCTAGTGTGGTGGTGCAGGAAAGGGGAGGGGTTTTTTTTTGGGGGGGGGGCGTTGTTTTCTCCATCCTGTCTCTGGAAATGCAGCTTCCAGCTACTGCGGCTTGGGGTTTGGGTGTCATTATTTGAGGAGGAGAGGCTGTTTTCATATTTTGCTTGGTTTTGCTTTGGATGTTGAACTTAGCCAAGGCGAGGTGAAGCACGAAAAGGTAGCTTCCCAGGGGACTAGGGAGGACTGCGAAGGGGACAGAGCACGAGGTCCCCTCCCTTGTCCCGTGTTGCCTACGTCAGGGCCCGCACAAAGCCACTCTCGGACTGCAGAGCGGCGGGCTCCCAGTAGGAGTCTGGTTATTGGGCGAGCTCAGCAGGGCCTGGCTGTCTAAGACGCCTGGCTCACGATCCGATCCGCCTTTTTCTTTGCGCTTTTTCTTTTCAGTTGGATTCGGATAAACGAAGCTCCGGGGGCCACTTCGGTCTCAGCAAATATTTCTGACCCATGTCACCTCGTCTGAACGCCTAGAGGCTGGACCTAGCAGGAACCCATAGTTGGGTGGCCAAGCTGAGAGCAACTGCCAGCCAGCTGCGGCGCCCAGATATCCAGGGTCCCTGCCATGAGCTTCCACAGCTGAGCCACACTTAGCTACCATTTCAGCCAAGACTGACCATAGACTTGCGAATTTCGAATTTACATATGGATGCGCAGGATGGATCAGACCGCACAGAAGAGCAAATTTTTGTAATTTCTGTTTGTTTTCCCAGCATGCCCCTTTGAACCTCGCTGCAAGCTCCGGTAGGGAAGGTGCCCTCAGAAGCCCAGAACGCCCCTGGCCATGTCACCTTCAATGCCCTGTGCCTTAGTGAAGCCCTCCGAGGGTTCCCAGGGCTGCCCAGGGTGGTTTCCAACAGGTGTGCTCACTCCCTCCCCCAGCCCAACCCAGCTGGCAGGATTCTGCCAAGCTGAGATTTTTTGACTTGGCTTCCTCACTCCTGCTTCCGCACCCCCCACCAAAGGGTGGCCATGCAAAGCCGGACCTTGGCCACCCCACTCCCTGAGACCATGGTGCTTCTCTCTGAAAATGCTTCCGAAGGCTCCAACTGCACCCACCCGCCAGCACCAGTGAACATTTCTAAGGCCATTCTGCTTGGGGTGATCTTGGGGGGCCTCATCATTTTTGGGGTGCTGGGGAACATCTTAGTGATCCTTTCAGTGGCCTGTCATCGGCATCTGCACTCGGTGACTCACTACTACATCGTCAACCTGGCTGTAGCAGACCTCCTCCTAACTTCCACCGTGCTGCCCTTCTCTGCCATCTTTGAGATACTAGGCTACTGGGCCTTTGGCAGGGTCTTCTGCAACATCTGGGCAGCAGTGGACGTCCTATGCTGCACAGCGTCCATCATGGGCCTCTGCATCATCTCCATCGACCGATACATTGGTGTGAGCTACCCGCTGCGCTACCCCACCATTGTCACCCAGAGGAGGGGCGTCAGGGCTCTGCTCTGTGTCTGGGCGCTTTCCTTGGTCATCTCCATCGGACCCTTGTTCGGCTGGAGGCAGCCGCCTCCTGAGGATGAGACCGTCTGCCAGATCAACGAGGAGCCGGGTTACGTGCTGTTCTCTGCGCTGGGCTCTTTCTATGTGCCACTGACCATCATCCTGGTTATGTACTGCCGAGTCTATGTAGTAGCCAAGAGGGAAAGCCGAGGCCTCAAGTCAGGCCTCAAGACCGACAAGTCAGACTCGGAGCAAGTGACGCTCCGCATCCACCGGAAAAACGTCCCAGCAGAAGGCAGCGGGGTGAGCAGTGCCAAGAATAAGACTCACTTCTCCGTTCGGCTGCTCAAGTTTTCCCGGGAGAAGAAAGCCGCCAAGACGCTAGGCATCGTGGTGGGTTGCTTTGTCCTTTGCTGGCTGCCCTTCTTCCTAGTGATGCCCATTGGTGAGTGTTCTCAGCAACACAGCTTAACATTTATGGAGTGGGGAATCTTCACTGGGAGTTCCTCCGTCTGGGGTGGAAGAGGGGTCTGCAATTCAAAGCGCACAGGAAGGACTCCCTGGTGGAAAGTAGAGCTTCCCCTCTTTCTATCCCAGTTTCCTTTGCGTTGGGTCCTAGGGCACTTCTTTGTCAGCTGCAGTAAGGAAGGTTGCTGGCTGTTACAGATTAATTGGTCTCTTTAAGGAGAATGTCGTTTCCTGATTCCTTTAAGCCTGTTTAATTTAGATCCACTCACTCCCTTAAGAGTGAGCAGACTGCTGTTTGTGTTCTGCTGTGGGTGGCGAAGAAAGTCCTTTTGGTTTGACAATACCCACTATTATTATTCTGGGCAAAGGTGGGACAGTATAGGATAGGGTTAGCCGGCTCACTCCCTTGTGTTATAGTGTTGGCTTTGGCTCTGTCTGTGCTCATTTCGTTTGTTGAATTCGATATGGAAGAGAATGTGTTCAAATCGCTCACAACAGGAATAGTTATTTCTCTCCAAACCAGATAAAAACCTTAAAGAATCCACCATTAACAATCCCAGTAAGCAAATACTCTGTCACTGTGGTAGTGTACAGTTTGAAAACAGCCACCACTCCTATCCAAAATTATCCTGGAAGTTGTGCGTGACGGCTTGAAAACAGCACAGTAATGCCGCAAATCCAATTTCTTACAGATGCAGAATTAGCTGTTGTCAAAATTAATTAGCTCGTTGTAAGTATCAACAAGCCAAGCCACTGGGAACAGTCCTGGTCTCTGAGAGGCCTGCGATATGACACTCAAGCACTGCTTTGCTATTTTTGGTTTATAAACTAAAATAGTGACTTGCATGCTGGTTGCCGCTAACTCTAACAAACATAAAATCATCGAAAACGGTAATCACACAGTCTCTCTAAAGTTCCTTTGAGCCCAGTATCAATTACAGCACCACACTTTGCAACTCTGTGTCAGAATACTAGGTCTAGTTCTTGAGTGCCGACTGGGCCCCAGATGCTGGCCAGACTTTCCAACAACTGTCATCAAGTTCTAACGATATTAGCCACTCGCCACATGCAGATGTTTAAATGTGAATTAAACTTCAATTATACCCAAGTTCCATCTCTCGGTCCCACTAACCACTTTTCAAGTGCTCAGTGACCAGCTGTGACCAGTAGCTACATTTGGAGACAGTAGGCAGACAGATGCTGTCTACTGGTGCAGAATTTCTATGGAACAGAGCTGCTGGGGATGCTGACCCACCATGGCATTCTTTGTGCCTGCCTGTCCCTGCTCCAAACTCTCTTCCTGGAAGGATGTTGGAGCTTTGAGTTTTCAGAAGCAACCAACACTCTTTACCCTCTCTGCTTACTTTCCTTCCCACAATCCTCCTTTCTCTGCCTCCTGGAAGGTACACCACTATAGCTGCCTCTCCTCGCCCGCCCCACAAGTGCTTGCTGAACCCTTGTCTTAGCCACTAAGAATGAACAAGGCAGAAAAATCTCCCCCATGAAGTAAGCATGTGCCAATACGCGCCCTTTTAAAAGTTTGAGGATTAATAACAGCTATTGAAAAAAAATCAGCAGAGAGGAGAGATAGCATTAAGGCCACAGAACTGGTGGTCTGGGAAGTTCTGTGCAGTGTAAGGGGTATTCGAGCAAAGCCCTGGCTGAACTAAGCTTGTAGAACCCTGAGGGAAGAACAGGTTGGCAGAGGGGAACAGTGGATGCAGAGGTGAGAGAGCCTGGCCTGCTTAAGCAAGGGCGAGAGGCAGAGGCAAAAGGAGGCTGAGGGCAGATGAGGTCACGTCATGTGAGGTCTTTTTGGTCTGAGTAAAATTTGCATACTTGGTATTGAAAGCCACTGGAGGAGTTTTAGCAATTGAGTGGCTCTTTAGATTTTGTAATGATTCTTGTGGGAGCTCAGTGGGGGAATGGCCTATGACAAGCAAGAGGGGAAACGGGGAGCCCTTCTTTCGAAGGCAGACCTGATAACTTAGGACGTAGGGAAGAGAAATCAAGGATAATTTCTAGCTTCAGAACCTGAATAACTGGGTAATTGGTGACATACTTGACAGAGACTGAAAAAAAAAATAGAGAATGAGATGGCTGGGAGGGGCTGGAGAAAGTGGGGCACCGGAGTGCTGTTTTTCCCCTTTGCTGCGAATGTCTACGGACATCCGAGTGGCTGCCACGTGGGCAGAAGATGTGTGAACTTGGAGCTTTGAGGGGGCATGGGCTAAGGGTGATGCACCAATGTGTACAGCGAGAGACACAGAGAGGTCAGCCAGAGAGAAGGCATCCAGAGAGAAGACAGAGAAGAGCCAAGCCTCAGAGGTGTCAGGCAGGGAGAAAATCAGACAACACAAGAGAGGAGGAATGTGACTCAGGAGGTAGGAGTAAAATTAGGAGATTATGGTGTCCCTGAGGCAGGAGGGGAAAAAAAAGTTAATACAGAACAAAACAAAGAACAAAAACAAGAATAGTCAGTTGTGTCACACACAGTTCCCAAGTACAGCAAGAAGAGGACTGGACACCAGCAGTGGCTTTGGTGACAAGGTGGTCCTTAGTGATGGACAGTGATCAGATGAGGCTGGTAGTGTCTGTGGAATGCTGGGCACAAAAGCCCAACTGTGCATCTTTGAGGAAGAATGCAAGATGAAGTGGGATGAGGAACAATAGACAACTCTTAGGAAGAGTCTTGCTGAGGGGGGCTGGGAAAGTGTGCTGCTTGAGAGATCCAGAGGCAATTCTCAAAACTGGAAGATGGGCCATGATGTTTATATTCTGATGAGAAAGAGGAAATAGAGCAGGAACAGTTCATGTCATAGCAATGGCGGAGTGGCAGAGCCTTCTCCTGGTTTCCAGTGGAGACTTTTGAAAGTCAGGGTTTCTCATAGCCCAGGCTCTTCTCCAACTCACTGTGGTTTGAGTGGAGTGGAGTGACCTTGAACTCTTTCTTGGTCTGCCTGCCACCACCTGTCAAGAGCTGAGATTTCAGGTGTGGTCAGGAACTTCTGGAGATGAAATAGAATCCTGTGGCATAGGAAAGAGCAGAGAGGTATGTCCAAGTGGAGGAAAATGACAGAGAAGACATGGCATGTGAGTGCCATACCAAGAAGGAGTGAAGGAGAGCATTAGAGCTCTCTTTGGAATACTTCAATGTCTCCAGGGGGCTAAGAGGCTGAGAGGGGGGAAGGAATAAGATACGTGTGCATTGAGAAACAAAACAAAGATATGAGCCATCTTAGGAATGAGAGTCTGTATATTATGAAAATTTAGTCACTACAGTGTTCCAAGGGACTACTTGGAATTTATGGTCATGAATATGAAACAGAACAGGGAAGGTGACTACTTGGTGCCCTCCCAACGCTAAGCGGCTGAGGGTTGTGGGGGTGTGTGGCTGAGGACAGGTGGATGGGAGTTCTAGAGAGCAGGGTAAGGGGTGAGCAACTGGGAGGATGGGATGGTCAGGGTCAGATCAGGGCCTACACAGAGCAGGTGGTGGAAAGAGTCAGAGATGATGGGTACCTGGCACCTCAGGTGATGGTGACTGGGGCTCTGAAAGAAATGGGGTGTGATTATCCAGTCCATGGTGTCCTGAAGGGCAGGTGGATACCCGACACTTGGTAGAGTCTTCTCCTGGGCTCTGCACTCTCAAGGAGTTGATAATGCTGGGGTAAAGATAGTATAACAGAGGAGCTTGTGATTTTACAGACGGACAGACAGACAGACAGACACAAAGCCAAGAGGGAAACTGAAAACCTACAATTAACAGTGTGTCAGAAGCCTGCTTAGTGGGGCAGAGGACCCCTAAACTCACCAATGTGTCGTTAGCAATTTCCTCTGAACACCAAAGGAATTTGAAGGTATTTCTCTCAGGAGATTTGGACAGGTGATAAATCCTAGACACCAAAGCAGAGAGAATGGAAAGATGTGCACAGTGAGCCTTTGCTTTCCAGGGCCTGGCAAGCTAGTTAGAGACAAAGTGAGTAGTTGACATGGGCCTGAAAGACTGATGCTCAAACAGTATTAGTACCTTGTGCTGGGGAATAGAGCAGTTATATTCACTGCGGAAGCTTCGCTGATGGAGCAGGTTAAGACAATCAGTGGCATGTTATTTGTTTTCATTAGCAGCTGTAAGTGCTTTTTTCACACAAGACATGAACAGAAAAATAAATATGCCATTATGTTATCAATCCCCCCAAGAGAAAAGGCATAAAATCTGCAGTAGGCGACTCAAGAGTGAAAAGATTAGAAATAAAAGAGGCTGGAAAGAAGGGGGTGTCCCAAGCTGGGAACTAAAGCACCCAAATGGAGGCTGTCTAAGGAAAATCAAATGAGCAGATTCCATTTTACCAGTAAAAGTTCCTCACCACTGAGGCGTGATGGCTCACACCTGTAATCTCAGCACTTGACAGGAGGTAGCAGGAAGACCAAGAGTTCAAGGTCACCCTCCACTATACAATACTCAAACCACAGTGAGTTGGAGAACATCCTGAGCTACAAAAGACCCTGTCTTTCAAAAGCCCCCACTGGAGACCAGAAGGAGGCTCTGTCACTCTGCCATTGCTATGGCATGCCCCTTTCTTTCAAGTTTCTCCCCACTAAGCCTGGGGTGCATGCTGGATTAAGCAGTGTGTCTGAGGTGAGACTCTAACTACATCTTGCTTGTCCTGTGTCCCTTTTGCAAGTCAAATCTTTGGTTGGAACCCAGAAGCCACTGAGCTGAGGGAGGTCACACTGGAGACTGCCATCAGACATTCCGATGGTGCAGAGACAGCTTGTAACTGTGAGTGTTGATGGCAGGGATGAGTGGAGAGACTAGGAAAGCGTCAGCCTTCAACTGAGGAAAGAAAGAAGAGTGGAGACTGTCCCCTAGGGACACGCCAGCAGCTGCATGACGTCATCTTTGGTACTTGACCCTTCGTCTATTGCCTACTACTTCCTGAGGCCCGACATCTAGACCTCAGCTCTGCTTTTCATACAACAGAGGAGAGCAGACAAACCAGGCTTCCCTGTAGTGCCTAGTTCACAGCAAATGGCAATCACTGATCTATCAGAATTTATATGAGCTACAAATCATTATGGATGTGTTGACATATGGCTGTTGCCATGGGGGTATGGGCATTGCCATGGCGAGGGTATAAGAGAGAGAAAGCAGGGGAAAACAAGAAGTGAAGAAGACAACATTCGTCAAACATATGGTTACGTGTCTGAATTCTGCGTATGGTACCCTTTTTTGATACAATGCCTGGTGTTACTGTTGGACCTACACCATTGGACTTCTGCGCCAACAGAGGCAATAAATTAGGTTGGAATTTGACTTATAAGGGCAGAGGACACTAGAGAATTGTGCTTCCCAGAAGATGGGAGGCATGGACTGGCAGCGAGGGAGAATGCGTTCTAGGCTGGGAGGCTCAGGTGAAGGGAGAGCTGGAGAGATGCTTTCCAGATGGGAGCAGAGAAAATGACTTGTTTATTCAATAAAATTTCATAGACTACCTGTTATGCTTTAGGTGGCTAGAGAACCACTGAAGATAATGACAGCCCAATCCCTGGAAGTCGGAACAGTTAAATACGTGGCAAAGCTTCAGACAGAGATGAGTGAAAATACAGCAAGGAGAAAGCCCTGATGCGTGGAATGGCTTTCAAATGTCCTGTAATGACTGGTTCCTCCATAAGTGCCCAGATAGCTGGTGTCAATCATTACTTCCCAGCAGGTAACTCGGAAGCCGGCCCCTGATTACTTCAGAAAGGGTTAAAGTCTTAGAGACAGCAATGTGAAGGCAATCTAATAGTGAATAGGGTTTAAGATAAAGGACCAATATTTCAGATGCTCCTGCTACATCACAAACTACCGCCAAACAGGGGCAAAAGGCAGCATCCATTTTTACCTGCATGTGAGTCTGTGAACATAAGTCAGAACTCTGCTTGGCTAGTGATCAGAACTGGCTGGCCTTCATGGTGGCCTCTCCTCCTCCAATGCTCGAAATCGATTTTCTCATAGCAGGACTGTTGTCTCTACAATAGAGCATTAGCTGCTAGGCCTCTGTGGAATGACCTGCATCCACCTCTGGCCCAACATCACTGCTCTCTTTTTCTCCATCAAAGCAAGACCTGCCTGAGTCCACTGGAAAGAGAAGCAGACCGGTGTCTCGGTACAGGAGGAGTGAATACATACAGGCACGGGGGAGTTGTTGACATCTACTGGCCTTTGCACAAAAGTCAAGGTCCTTTTTTTCCCTTCCTTCAGCTTTCCAGTTCCCAGAGTGAGGCAGATGCACAAACAACCCCAAACTGTATAAAATGCTAGAAAGTGGGTCTAGATGGTACTTTTAAAAGTGGACTAAGGTGGTCCTAGGTAGTAAGAGTTGAAATTCTCTCACAGAATGACCTAACCTTTGAGCCAAAGTCTCTATAACTGGTTGATCATTCGCAGTTACAAGTGAATGGGGGATCTGGGTGTGCGGCTGCATCCACAGAGTGCTTACCCAGCATGCATGAAGCCCTGGGTTCCATCCCTGGCACTGAGTAAACCAAGCATAGTTGTGCACACCTGGAATCACAGCACTCTGTGGTAGAGGCAGGAGGTTCAGCAGTTCGAGATCATTACCCACTATATAGTGAGTTCAAAGGCCAGCCTTGGCTACATGACACCTTGTCTCATTTAAAAAAAAAGGGGCGGGGAGCAGAATGCACAAAGAATGCAGCAGGGATAACCTGATGTCACAGGGATTTTCCAGATGGTCATCGTAGCTAGAGTTAATTGGTGTTAGGTGAAGCTGCAGAGAGGTGCCAGATGAGGCAAGGTCTGAGAGCCATTTTACCAGTTGTTTTAAATCCAATGGCGACCAGGGCACAGAGATGACAAGTTCATATTTCAACGTCTCAAAAACTTGATGAGCTTAAGGTTGTTGATAGACCAATTGGGAGACCTTTGTGTTGGACAGGCTGAGCTATCATCTGCTAGGTAAGATCTGTATCACGTGTTCTTTCCCGGAAAAAAGGGGGGGGCGGTGGGCATCGGGGTTCTGTGCATCTCTGGGGTTATTCTTCGGTCAGCACCTTCTGAGCTCTAATTTACAAGACAACATGTCACATCATCACCAATAATATATCCTCAGTTGGCTTTAAATTAACTTCGGCTCCCTCCACAAGACAAGACTGGTTTGTCTTGAAGATATACAGTCTTATTCAGAAGGATGTACTGCGCCTTGGAAGCTATTGGCCTTGGCTCCTGCAGGGCTTTGAACAACAGCTGACTCTGTAGGCTGAGGAAGCCTGACTCTAAAGGTACCACATAAGGGACATACTGCCTTACCTCAGAGCTTCAAGGTGGGGAAGAGGACATCTCCCCACCCTACCCTTTAGCTTGCCAGTCTGGCACTTGCATAGCAGCCTTCCATTTTCAATAGCATATTTCTCCACCATTTGAACATTTCCTTCCACATTGGTATTAGTCATTTTTTTTTCCTTTGACGAAATTGCTTGTCTGTGCTTTGAGGGCATTTTTCTGCTTCTTTTTTGTCTTTCATCCACAAAAGGCGATAATCACTCATAAATACTGGCTTGTCTGCCTTCTGCAGAACTCAGATGGGCTGAGAAGATGAAGCTGCGTTATTTTCCAAAGAAACAATTGATCTTTCAGATGTCCACAGCAACACATACACACACACACACACACACACACATACACACACACACACACACACACAGAGAGAGAGAGAGAGAGAGAGAGAGAGAGAGAGAGAGAGAGAGAGAGAGAGAGAGAGAGAGAGAGAGAGACTCACACTTAATAGCATCCCAAATTAGCTCCCTCAGATCTGATCATTTCTCTATAATCCTACCTGCCCTGTATCCTTCACCTGACTCAGTGCCTTGGTTCACTATGCTGCCATTGTACACCCGGTCATTTCTAAACAACAGAAACCTATTAACCACAGCTCCGAAGCTGGTAGGTCCAAGATCAAGGCACCAGCACAATGGGTTTGTAGTGAGGCCCTATGTTCTGGCTCATACATTGTTCTAGCTGTCACGGTAGAAGAATGGAGCTTTGGGGGCCTTTTTTTTTTCATCCCATACCAATGCCCTTACCTCCTGATCCCATTCCACTGAAGGTTGAGATGTCAACATACACAGTTGGGAGGACATGAGCCCTCAGAGCAGAGCACTTGGCCTTCCAGAAATTTCCTCAAATATACTTGCTACACCAGATTCTTGTGGAACTCCAGGGTTGTCGGAGACAGGAAATAAGAGATTGTGTTAGCCAGCTCTACATCACTATAATAGAATGTCTGAGGCGATTAACTTATAAAGGGAAAAAAGGGTTTATTTGGTGCATGGGTCAGTGGGTTGCAGTCCAAGGTCTAGCGGCCTCATTGCTTTGGGCTTCAGATAAAGACAGAACACCATGATGGGCTGTGTGGCAGAACATGTACTGCACTCTAGGAAGCAGCAAATCAACCAGGAAATGAGAGAACAGGAATCCCCTAGCTCCTTTGGAGCTCACCCTCAGTGATGTTAGGACCATCTTTAGATCCGCACCTCTTGGAGGTCCCTAGTGTGGTATCTAGGGAGCAAGCCTTTATGGAACCCATTACAGGATGTGTCAATATACAGACTATGGCTCTAAATTTATTTGTCCTATTAGATTGTTGTTTTTTGTTTAGTGTGTGTGTGTGTGTGTGTGTGTGTGTGTGTGTGTGTGTGTGTGTCCTGTAAGGAGAGATTGGTTAGTTATCCCAGTGCTTGGCCCTCATTTATCTAGTCTCTAACTCTCACACCCGAGGAACCTCAGGCTATACACCCACAGACCGCTGCTCACCTAGTGACCCAGCCATACCGTGTCCTCACCACTGGCCCCTGGCTAGGGTCCACTTGCTCTATTACCATTGGACAGGGGTCACTCTGTCCCAAGAGCCCCCTCACCCACCTTTGATAACCTCCCAAGTCAAATTCTCAGTAATGTTTTCTTCATTCTGGCCTCAGTAAAGAGAAGCCTACGGGTTCCTTGCACACATGTGCTACCCAAGGCTCGCTTTCTGTCCCTGTTCAGCTGCATGGCCTCAGCGATAGACCGCCTTCCCCACACACTGGGAATGAGAGAGAGTTTGAGAAACTTCCCCTGCCCTCTCTTGTCTTTGGACAATTTTAATGGCTGTTCCATCTGCGCTGAGGCTGGAGCTCGGAACAAGTGAGCACCGGCCTTTTCCCACCATCTCCTTCCCTTCTCTTCATAGTAGACAGGGCTGAGGCCTCTCCCTTTGGCAAATAAATGGGACTTTGTTTTGACTCTTGCCCCCTGCTTCCTAGGGTGGCACCCAGATTCTGTAGAATAACCATGGCTACCAGCCAGCTGAAAGACAAAAACAGGTTTAATAGGAGAATGAAGATATATTTATATAACCCTTATACTCAGCGACCATTTTTATTTGCATTTTATGGGGCTTGTTTTTTTCAATCATGTAGACATAGAACACAGTTATGCAGCCAAATATTTTAATCTGTTTCTTCATGGAACATGTCCTCCGGGGATATTTAGAGACACTTCCCCAGTGTGAGTCAGATAGCCTATTTCTTTTAAAGCATTGTGCATATTCTATCTGGAAGTTTTTTGTTCATATTTTGGTAGATGACACATAACTGTATTAATTTTGAAATGGTTTGAGATCTGTCTCCACAGATTTATTGAATAATCCATCAGATCTTCTCACGCTTTGAAAACGCTGTTTGTCGTAGTAAAAGGCGATCTTAAATCTATTTTATTTGTCTCCCGTGCCTCTGTCTCTCCAGTGTTGATGACACATTAACTATGCCTCTGTGATACTTTCTTTTCATTTATTCCTTCACAGTCCCCCTACATATTGGTAAGGACTTAGATCAGTTTCAGACATTTTGGCTTAAGATTCCAGGGTGTATATTCCTTTTCAAATTTATGCCATGCACTTTTGGATGTCCAGTTTCCCCAGGAACCTCAGGGCTGTTAGTGTTGCTGGCTTCTGGGCTCACCTTTGAACTGTTGCTGTCACTCCAGTTCCATCATACATCTCCCAAAACCCCTTTGTGACAGTGACATGAAAAGCTACTGCTTTGATTTAAAAAAAAAAAAAAACACAGACATGTGACGCTGGCTATTGGTGGTGGATCAATACACTTCATCAAATCAAAGAAGGATCTTTCTATAGTTTGTAGAACTCTCAGGGCCCAACTTTAAAATGCATTTTAGTTTATTTCCATTTCTGAATGCTGACTCATCAGGGCTGGATCTATAGCTTCATCAAACACGGATTTTTAAATCTTTTTGGGGGGGTAGGGGGAGCGGGACATTGACATAATCAATTTTATTTTATCCCAGTGTCCTATCTTTTTCTTAATTGTTTTTTTCTCCTTTATTAATTTATTCTTGTTACATCTCAATGGTTATCCCATCCCTTGTATCCTCCCATTCTTCCCTCCCTCCCATTTTCCCCTTATTCCCCTCCCCTATGACTGTTCCTGAGGGGATTACCTCCCCCTCTATATGATCATAGGGTATCAAGTCTCTTCTTGGTAACCTGCTGTCCTTCCTCTGAGTGCCACCAGGTCTCCCCCTCCAGGGGGCATGGTCAAAGGTGAGGCACCAGAGTATGTGAGAAAGTAATATCCCACTCTCCACTCTTAATCCTCGGATTAGGTGCTGTTTGACTAGGAAGCTGCACCACTAAGTATCCACTTCTGGTTTGTGTTTCTGCTTCCTCCTCCTGGAGTCAGTCTATCATCTTTACCCCTTTTGGGTACCAGCTTTTTTAAAATATAGTTTATTAATTTATTCATAATGCATCTCAATTGTTATCCCATCCCTTGTATCCTCCCATTCCTCCCTCCTTCCCATTTTCCCCTTACTCCCTTCCCCTATGACTGTGACTGAGGGGGACCTCCTCCCCCTGTATATACTCATAGGGTATCAAGTATCTTCTTGGGTACCAGCTTTATAAAACAAATTGTGACATTTTGAACTTTTTTTTTGACTGTCAGTAACAGTTGAACTGGTGTAAGAATTATGTGTGCTCTGAAGCTTGGGAAGATTTGCCCTGGAAAACCCTTGGGCTCCACTCCTTTTATGGCTGTGACTCTTTGAGTCTCGTTTCTGTTCCTTCCACGGGTCCTGGTCTACTCTGATGGTCAGGTGTGATCATATTTATTTTACTTCCTTGCAGTTAAACACTTCCGCTGGGATGTATGTATGACAGTCTATAATACGTCCTCCTCTCAAGGATGTTGTTCAAGTCTCCCTCGCTAGGCACTGAAACTTCTTCCTGTGTTTATTGTGACAAACTGGAAGATTGTTGATTTTATCAGGGTCTTTTGTTGTTGTTGTTGTTGTTGTTCCCTTTCAACAAATTCAGGTTCTGGGTTTATTATTTTCATCTGTTCTCCAATTAATTAACTTAGTCTCTAGAAATTTCTCTCTTTCATTTTTTTTTCTGGTCACAGCTTTGTTTTTCAGTATTAGCCAGGCCACAGTGCTTATGTATTTTGGGTTCTTTCTACTGAAGATTAGAAGTAATCAGAGCTATTCATCTTCCTCTAAGCAAATTCTCATTTCTTCCCCTAATGTCTTACTCTCTAGTTTTCTCATCTGCTTGGTCTGTATTTCTAATTTTTTTTTCTTTTGTTCTGTGTAGACATCAAAGGAGTCCTTGTGGTAGTGGTTAATTTGAAAATGATTGGTATTTTATTGCCTCGTTTCTTAAAATTAATTCCAATTTACTCCATTCTAGTCAGAAAATGTAAACTCAGTAAATTTTAGCTTTAGACATAATTGAGGCTTTTAGAATTAATAGATGATCAATAAGTCACATGCTAGATGGATTTAGTGTTTAATAGACACGTGCTGATGGTTCATTTCTCTCATTTTCACCTTTACCTATTATCTAGTTTGTCAAGTGTTCCGAGGGCTGGTGACCTCCCTCTGCTTCCGAGTTGCTTGTGGGTTCTTCTGTGTAGTAGTATGGCAAGTTGTCTTTGTCAGCCTGGGGCTGCTATAACAGAGCAGGATGGGTTAGTGGCTTAAATTGCTGTGAGGACTCCTGGTTTGGCTCAGGCTGGCCTGGAGGGGGCAGGCGGAGGGAGGGAGGTGCAGGGGGCTGTGGAGATTGGGGGGATGGGGTAATGGGGGGTTCTGATCAGCTTCCAGACTCACAGTCCCCCTTCCCTGTGTCTTCACTTGGCAAAAGAAGACTTAGCCCCTTTTTTCCTTATAAGGACACCAGTGCCCTCATGAATCTCTGACCTCATCCGAATTCTAATTACTTCCCACTTGCCCAAACTCCACCACACTGAAGACTGGCGCTTCCACACACCAGTGGGGGACATGAGCACCGTGTGGTGTGTGCATGTCACTTAAGGGCATCAGTTCAGTTCTTAAACTTCAGGACAGAAGCTACAACACTGAGAACCAGTGCCTTCTTGTTGGCCCTATGTAGCTGCCTTCCCAGAGTCAGTGCCAAGGGCATCAGCTCTCAAGCCAAGCCCTAGGCTCTCACCCACAAGACACTGCCCATCTTCTGCATCCTGCATCCTGCCCGCTTATCCAAAGGAGGAAGGGTTTGTATTAGGCTGGTAGCTTTCAAATAATGTTTCAGAATTCTGTGCAAATCGTATCCAAGTTATAAACTGGATATAAGTGGTGCCTTGCTGGTGACAGAGGACTGGAAGCCAAAGTGCTGAGAACTAAGCAACATCCTCCCTCCCTTTCCTGCTGGCAGCCCCCTCAAGAGGACCACATCACAGCTTGCTCTTCTCCAAAGGTGTCGAATTTCAGACTCAGTCCCGTGCCACAGGGAAAGCAGGGGGAAGGAGGCAAAGCTGACCTGGGCTCACGGGCTGGGCTGCCCTTATTCTGGAATGCCTGCAGAGCAGACCAGTAGCCTTTGCCCAAAAAGGGTTTGAGAAGGGAACAGTTTGCACGCTCACTTTTTTTTTAATGTGTCATTCACATTTAGCTTAATGCCAGGCATCCAGTTGCGAGTTAGAAACCTGCTATTCACAAACTGGCTGAGTAGATCCGTCCCTCGTTATGAGAAACGTTTTAGAAGTATCCCTGCGGTCCGCGATGGCGTCGCCTTCTCTTTTCTTATCATTTCACTATCACTGACCAATTACTAAAAGGTGATCTTAGGAAAATAAAAACTGTGAACCGTACTTCATGCTCCCCAGGCCGGCCGTCACCTCCTTGTGACAAGAATCACCTTGAACTTCTGATCCTCCTGTTCCCATTTCCCAAATGCGAGGGTGGTGGGCGTGTGCCACCATAGCCTAATGTGCATCCCACAACTTAAATGGTGATTCCTGGAGGTTCTTAAAAAGTCTTTTCATCAAGCCAGGCTTGGTGGCGCATGCCTGTAATCCCAGTACTCAGGGAGGCAGAGGCAGGCAGATATCTGTGAGTTTGAAACCAGCCTGGTCTACAGAGTGAGTGAGTCCAGGACAGCCAAGGCTATGCATGTCTCAAAAAGAAAACAATCAACCAACCAAACAAACAAAAATGCTTTTCATCAGTGTGTGTGTGTGTGTGTGTGTGTGTGTGTGTGTGTGTGTGTGTGTGTGTGTGTTTAATTGTGGCCATTCCAGTGGTGCAGCATACAATTTGCTGTTTTAACCATTTTAAAGTGTCAATTCAGCAGCTTTTGAGAGTATGCTGCCAATGTTAGGCAGCAATCACCACTAAGTAACTCTTCTCCACCTCGCCCACCAGCAGTGATTCCTCCCTTCCCCTCCGCAGTCATCCATCTCTCTTCATCTATAATATGATGACCCTGTCATTAGTACTGCATCCATAAGGAATCACACAATGTGTGGCCTTCCATATGCCTCCCCCCACCCCACTGCCCCCCTGCCAGCCTGCTCTTCTGAAAGTCACCCATGTTGTGACACGTGTCATTTGTGACAGGCTAATAATATTCCAATGTGTGGATCTGCTGCATTTGACTTATCTGCCCATCCACTGACAGGCAGTTGGATGGTTTCTACCTTTGGGCTAGTTTTGAATATTTGCCACGTGCCAGTCTTTGAACGTCTGTTGCAGTTTGCTTGGATTCGTAACGGGAAGTGGAATTGCTGAGTCATCTGAGACTTCTATGTTTAGTTTATAGAGGGTCTGCCAAACCGGTTCCCACAGCAGCTGCCCCAGTTTCTGCAGCCACCAGAGGCTCAAGGGCCCCACTTTCCCCAACACAGCCACCACTTCTTATTTCCTCGTCCGTAATCCTTACACCCGTTGACACTGAGTATACAGTAGCCCACAGTTGCTCAGCATTTCCTAACGGCCTGCGGATGTCTAGAGGCTTCTCCTGTGCTTAGAGTGCATTTGTTTATCTGCTCCAGAGTAACATCTATATGTGCCACCCGCCGCTGAGGCTCAGGAGATACTTTGTGTCAGTTACTACAGTATTTTTCAGACCATAAGACTCACTTCCCCTCCTCCCCCGCCAAAAGTGGGGAGGAATTAGGGTGTGCCTTATGGTCCAATTGCTGTTTTTACTGTTTTTCTTGTTTTAAGGCTCTGAAAACTGGGTGCATCTTAAGGTCAGGTGCGTCTTATAGTCCGGAAAATACGGTAGATCTTTATCAGTTTTGAGAGTTCTCAGATACTTTTATTCTTTTTGTTTTGTCCTTCCCCTCCTTTCCTCCTTCTTCTCTCTTTTCCTTCTTTCCTTTTTTTTTTTTTTTTTTTTTTGATAGTTTCTTTCTGTACATAACCTGTGCTGACATCACACTCGCTATTGTTCTGCCTCAGCATGCCTATTGCTAGTGTTTCAGGCATGTACTGCTCAGTGCCATTTTCTTCATAATGTCCTTTGATGCACGTCTGTCTTTAGTTTTTACGCGATGCAGTTTGTCTGTCTTTTCTTTTGTTGTTTGTGTTAGGTTGCCATATATTGGAAGCACTGCCTACTCCAAGATGAGAAAGATGTATTTCTATGTTTACTTCTAAGAATTTCCTAGCTTCAGCTCTCACAGTTAGGTTGCTGACGGGCTGTGAATTAATTTTTGTATTTGGTGTGAGGCAAGGCTCCGCCTCACTTTTCAGTATGGAGAAATCCAGTTGTTTCAGCACCATTGCTAAAGCAACTGCTCCCTCCCAATTGCACAGTGATGACGTGTGAACAGACTGTTAATATGCACATATGCTGAGTTCTCAACTGCTTTCCACCACACTCTCTCAGTCTCACTCACCTCACACCTCACCCCTTTGTTTAGGCCAGATGGCAGTGAGTGTCAGGGCTGTGTCTGCCTCGCCCTGCCAGCACTGTTTACAGACATGAGGCACCACTCCCAGCTTTCTTTTCCTTTTTGTTAACATCAGTGACTGAGACCAGAACTCAGGTCCTCAGGCTTGTTTGTCGGGCACTTTACTGACTGAGCCGTCTCCTGGCTCCCATCCACTCTGTGGAATCCATTGTATATCTTTACACTAAAAACACACTGGTTTGACTCTTGTACTTTTGTGATAAGTTTTGAAATTGCTACCTCCTACTTCTTTTTTTAAAGATTTTACTTATTTATTGTATATGAGTGCTATATTTGCATGTACACCTATATGCCAGAAGAGAGCATTATATCACATTATATATGTGAGCCACCATGTGGTTGCTGGAATTGAACTCAGGACCTCTGTAAGAGCAGACAGTGTTCTTAACTGCTGAGCCATCTCTCCAGCTTCCTATTTTTTTTTTTTTACATCTCTGGATGCTAAATGGGAGCTTTCAACATTATTCTTTATACAAAATTGTATAATGTGGTATGAAAACATATTTTCTTTGGAATGTCTGATTTCAGAACCTACCAAGACAGAAAGGTCAATATTAATAAGTTGTAATGCTGAAAAATTAATTTGTAAATGTTCTAAGAGATGAAAATGCTAACTTTCCTGATGTGATTACTCAGTGCCTATACATTGTAAGTTATTAAGAGGCACCTTCTATACAGATATAATTAAAATAATAATGAGGACTGTAGCTTAATCTGATGAGGAATCACTTGGCAGAGAATCTAGTCTGAACTCATGGGCCTATTTGAAGGTTTTAAACTGATATTTTTCATGGGTGTTCATATTTTATTTGAGTACATGTGCCACTAAAAATATTATATAATATATAGTATATAACTACTTACCTTTATAAAAATCTAAGTTCCAAAATTAATTTAACTCCAGAGATTTGGAGAAAGGAGTCATGAGTAGTTATGCTCAGTGCTTAGAACACTGATAGTTTCCAGGCTTCAACTGTAAAAACATCAAGAGAATTAATAGTCATGCTTGTTTTATGCAACTTACATTGACAGCACCACTGAGCTCTGTGGGCCAAGGTGTCAGGCACATCTGTGCCACTCCGGGATCCACTGTGATTCCAGACAGTTCTCCTTCTTAGCTTACAGTGTCCAAATTTCTTCCTTAACCAGTTTCTTTGACTGAGCTTTGCCCTTCCGGATTTTCCCTTCAGTTCAAAACTCTCAGGCCATCCCTGAGGTGAGTATGCACTGCCTCGGCCATAACTACTCCATTATCATAGCTTATTTTGCTCACTCTATAATTTACCAAGAAGACTTGAGGGCAGAATTTTTCATCATGTTTTCTGCTCCTATAAACGGAGGCTTGTAGAGGATAAATAATTTACCTGATGTTACCACGCGATCACACGACAGCTCTGTCACTGTTTTTCTTCTGTATCCTGTCCACTTTCTTTGGCAAATGAAGTATTAACTGTGACCGTCACCTGAAGAGAAAACAGATAAACCTACACTTTCTACTGCACCCTTGTCCTGAGTAGCTCCTATTGCCCCCTGCATGAAGTGAAGGACACAAATGAGTTTAAGCTGGAGAAAGCCATGAGGAGCAGGGCATTGGGGGAGCAGAGAGCAAATGATTAACTCTGTGGTCTAATGTCCACTGAGTTCTCCGATGTTTTCGTGACCAGCACTAACCCAGAACTCACTGATTAATCAGGAAGTGTTGATGAAGCACTGGGCATTTCCTGTGCCCTCGGGCCTGAGCTAAGTCTCGTGAGGGACTTGGAAGAAGACTCGCTGCCCGCTTTGAAGGATGGATTGTGCAAACCAAGCACCAGGCACCAGGACGGAGTCATGTTTATTAGGAATGGGCTAGAAGTTCAGACATAAGATACATAGCAGGAGGAAGGGCTACCCTGTGGGGGCAAGGGATTTGCAATGGGGGCTTGGAAAAGGTGGCTGACATGCCAAGGCAGGAGGAAGAAATGTGTGCTCATGGCCTAGAGGGATAATCAGTGGTGTGCGCGCACGTGTGTGTGTGTGTGTGTGTGTGTGTGTGTGTGTGTGTGTGCGCGTGTGTGTGTGTGTGTGTGAGAGAGAGAGAGAGAGAGAGAGAGAGAGAGAGAGAGACAGACAGACAGACAGACAGACAGACAGACAGACAGAGAGGTTTCGTAGACTGAAGAAATCAAGGTGTAAGATCTGATTTGGTGAGTCATTGTCCTTAATGTCTTTTTGAAAAACTGATGAGGATTTGAGTCTTGAACTAAGAAGAAATGAAGAGCTTCTGGGAGTTCGGAGACAGCTAAGTAGCACAGTGAAACAGGGTTAGAGTGAGTTCAGAAGCATGTGCAGAGCTGGGCGGTGGTGGCGCACGCCTGTAATCCCTGCACTCGGGAGGCAGAAGCAGGTGGATCTCTGTGACTTCAGGCCAGCCTAATCTACACAGTGAGTCCAGGACAACCAGGGCTACACAGAGGAGCACTGTCTTTAAAAACAAAGCCAGGACAAACAGAAAAGAAACAAAAACAAAAGAAAAAGCAGAATCATGTGCGGAGATGAGAGGTTGGGGCTGGCTCGTTAGATTTTAATGACGGGTGTGCGACAGGGAGATGCAGAAGGTGGGGGGGAGGTGGAGACACCTGAAGGCAGGTCAGTGGGAGCCGGAGGCCACACGCATGGGAGAATCAGGGTGGGATTCATAAGCAATTAAATGTGGAAGGCTCTGTGGAGCGCCATGTAGGTAGAGGTGACGGGCAAGCAGGTGGCCCCAGAAGGCCTTGAGTTTAGATAATATTCAATTTGATATTATGGTATAGAAGTGAAATTTTTTGCAATTGTGCTGCCCTATAAGATGGGCCCTGGACACAGGGTGCAAGTTAAATTAGAATTAGATAAAGTTAAAAGTCAGAGTCACCGAATTTCAAGTCTTCCCTCTCTACACGGAGCTAGTCGCTCACGTGTTGGACAACACAGAGAGAAAAGAGTCCACCGCCCACAAGTGTTCTCTTGAGTAAGACTGGTTTAGAGCTCAAGAGCCAGCATGGCGATGCTTTGGGGAAGAGAGGGCAAGTGGCCCGTTTCCCTGTTCTTGATGCAAGTGGGGAAACCGTGAATATAAGATACTGGGCATTTCTCAAGGAAGGCTGAGAGATGAATTTTAGGACATGGATGCAATTGGAAAGAACACACAGAAATTACCCGGGGTTGAAGGGAAGTAGGACACTTAAGATAGCATAAAATCCTGACAAGAAAAAGAAGAGACAATAGTCAAATTTGGCAACAAAGCCAGGAGAAAAAAGAAAACCATAGAAGCACTGTAACCATAGAAGTCAGTAACCTGAGGTCATTTGTAACCTATCAGACCCCATGCAGAATGGGGGAAGTTCTCCCTGGCAGGAAAGCCTCACTTCTCAGGCAGTGTAGCATTCAGGGCCTGGAAAGAGTTTTGCTATTGGGAAAATGTCTCCATAAGATTGGCCTATAGGCAGGACTGTTGGCTATTGTCTTGATTAATGATTGATGTAGGAGGGTCTAGCTCACTGTGGGCAGTGCCGCTCCTGGAAGGGTCTTCGATTCTATTAGAAAGCAGGCTGAACAAGCAATGAGGAGGAACCCAGGAACAGAGTTCCTCCATGGCTCTGCTTCTATCCCTGCCTCCATGTTCCTGCCTTGACTTCCTGTCCTGCCTCCATGTTCCTGCCTTGACTTCCTGCCCTGCCTCTCTCTTCTCCATGATGGCCAAAGACATAAAAGATGAAACAAACCCTCTCTTCCCCAAAGTGCTTTTGGTTGTGCTGTTTTATCACAGTAATAGAGACCAAGACAGCAGCTTAAGGAAGGAAGGGATTTCTTTTGGCTAACAGTTTGAGGTCACAGGTTATCATAATGGGGAAGCCATGGTGGCAGGAACACATCGTACTGCTCCCAGGAAGCAGAGAGAGACCAACGTTCATATTTGCTTTCTCCTTTTCATTCACTCCAGGACCCCAATTCCTTGGAATAGACACACACACACACACGCACACACGCACGCACACACACACACACACACACACACACACACACACACACAATGTGGTTCTTTTGGCCTTGGTTATCCAAATCTAGAAACTCCCTCATAGATGCACATGTGCACTCCTAGGTATTGTCAGGATGACATAATCAGTATGTCACAGTAGCCACAGAAATGACTGCCTTTACATTTGGATGGATGAGAGGGCAGGGGCGCGAGAAGAGGATGGAGCTTGGGATCGCAGATGAAGGGATCCTCAGGTGGAATGGAAGATAAAAAAAAAATCTCAGCGCGTCAGGTTACTCTTGCTGCCCTGGATTCTCCCTTTTGAATCTTTGATTCTCCCCTTTGCTCTTAAGCCTGAGTTAACTGCAGTCTGATGCACGATGCTTTGTGTGTATTCACTCGCGTAACCCTTGAAGACGTTTAGAGCAATGGGCATCTCGACTCTCATTTCAAGAAAGAAAGTGTGGCACCGTGTGATGAAGCAACGCAGTCAGGGTCATGCAACAAGCGCGCGGCAGAGAAAGAACTGGAGTCTGGCTCTCTCAGTGCCAAATCTCATGCCCTTAATGCACTCTGTGCCCTCCTGACCGGCATGCTGGAGAGGCCGGTCTGCTCCTGCCACGGTGAGTGGCGTGTCCATAGCTGTGCCCATGCCCACATAAGGATCCTTTTGCTCTCTTCAGCCATAATTCTTCCTTGTTACTGAAAGGCAGAAAAAAAATGGGTGCAGGGGGAATAACACAAGTAACACCTCCCAGTGTCAACCCGGCCTCCACGGGGGACAAGAGTGCTTTAGCAACTCTTCCAAAATAACCAAAGCAAAGCTTGACCTTCGAGCAGTTTCTCCATTTAAAGTTAAATTTGTCTTCAAACAAATATAGTTTGAATAAATCAAGACCTCCTGTTTCAGCTATGTAACTGGGAAGGTGATATTCCTAATCTGATTTAAAAGTTTTCTTTTGCCAAATTCCTCAGGGCAACATATTAAAAAGAAAGAGAGAGTGCCAATGTTCAGAATAAGAAAGAAATGCCCCCCCCCAGGACCCCTGATGCCAAGAAGTGCATTTTAGAAACCATCTCTGTGTTCATCGTAAATATTCAAACCCCAGTCTGGGTGTTCATGGTAACTGTCTTATCCAAGCCAATTTAAATCATGGTATTTGTGTAGAAGCCATTGGCAAGAACTGGGTGTGGGTCAAAGGTCAGGTGTCAACATCAAATGGGTCTTCTGGGACACACACCAGAAAGAACACATCGGTGCACAATGCTTTCTCCCACCCAGTCACCACCTTCCCACACTTGGCTACTGTTCTTGGTGCTACCCAGAATCACTTGTCCTCTCAAGTCAGCCTAACATCTGCACCTGAGCTGGGAGCATCTCTACAGTCCAACTGTGTCCCTTGGAAGGGAATTATAGCCAACGGGCTCTTAGTTTGCTAACTTGACCCCCTCTGAGTGTTCTTGAGTAACAGTGTTTCACAAGGGTCAGGATGGAGAGTGGACAGCAGGAGCCAAACACAAACTTGAGAAACTTCATATTGACTTCCTGTGATTCACCCGGGCTCACAGACAGAAGTGAGGGCCAAGGTCAGCAGGCAGCTCCATGCAAAGGTGTCTCATATGGAGAACATATGGTATGAGGTCGTGCCAAGGGGGCCTGTTCTCTCTCTCTCTCTTGACCTTGGCCAGCTTAGCATGCCTGCAGTCATGAGATCGGCTTGTGTTTTCTTCTCGACCCCATGACCCTTCTGTCTGTCCCTAGGCCCTCCCTACTTTTAATTTCTAGTCTCTGGGAAGGACTGAGAAAAAAATGCATGCCCCTTTTACCATATCAGTTCCATCTCTTAAAATGAACCCTAGTGTGCCTCTTTTGAGACGCCACCCCAGACTGGACTAGGATCTCAGAATATCTTTAAGAAACACGTTGAAACCCTGGTGAATGCCAGACTCTTAAAGACTCTGCCTTCACAGTTGACCTGTGTCCAAGCTCTGAAGAGGCCTCCCTCTGATAGTCACACAGGTATAGTAAAAAGAGGTCGGAATGTCACTCTAGGCTCACAACCTGTCACCTTCTAGGACAATTTAGCAGGGTGTGTGTGTGTGTGTGTGTGTGTGTGTGTGTGTGTGTGTGTGTAGTTGAGAGAAAAGGTTGATGTTGGGTGTCTTGTCTGTGTTTATTTTTTAAGATTTATTTATTTATTTATTTATTTATTTATTTATTTATTTATTACGTATACAGTGCTCTGTTTGCATGTACACCTGCAGGCCAGAAGAGGGTGTCAGATCACGTTACAGATGTTGTGAGCCACCAAGTGGTTGCTGGTAATTGAACTCAGGACCTCTGGAAGAGCAGTCAGTGCTCTTAACTGCTGAGCCATCTCTCCAGCCCCCTTTAAAAAAACTTTTTTTGTTTGTGGGTTTTTTTAGGTTATTGTTGTCGTTGTTTTGTTTTGTTTGTTTTGTTTTGGGGTTTTTTTTTATGTTGGGTGTTTTAATTGCTCTCCACCTTATGTTTTTGAGACAGAGTCCCTCACTGGTCCTGGGGCCCTCTGATTCAGCTAGACTAGCTGGCCAACAAGCCCCATGGATCCTCTTGTCACTGCCTCTTTAGTACTTAGATTAAATGCACCTGTCACCACACCAAGATCTCTAGGAGGGTCCTGGGAATCCAGACTCGGGTCTTATTGTTTGTGTGGCAAGTGTTTTGTCAACTGAGCCGTCTCCCAGACCCATATGCTTATTTTATGTGCTTGGTGGGTGGTACGGGCATGGCTGTGTGGGCCTGTGGAAGCCAGAAGTCAGTCTCCTGGTGTTTCTTAGGTGCTGGTCACCTTGTGTTTTGAGACAGGGTCTTCCTCTAGCCTGAAATTCACCAAGTAGGTTAAGCTGGCTGACTACTGAGTCCTTGGGATCTGCCTGGCTCTGCCTCCCCAACACTGATATTATAAGTCCTTGCCCACACATCTGACTTTTAAAAAAAAAACATAGAAACATAGATTCTGAGAGTCAAACTCAATGTGTCACATACTTTACTGACTGAGCCACCTCCCCAGCCTTATATCACATACTTTAGATCCCTGTGATTGGACTTAACCTGTCCTTTAATGATAACAGCTCTTTATTAGTTTGATTTTAATATCTAACTGGCCCTGAGTAGAGCTACGAATCATGATACTCTGAGGAGATCAGTTGGAGGACACATAGGCAGCTTAGGACAGAGAGGAGGTAGCCCTTTGACATGTGGAGATGTGTGTCCAGAGGAGGGATGGATGGTTTCCTGAGCCCCAGGGCTATAGAAGAGCACCTTGGGCTAGTATTTTATCTGCCATTTTGTATGTTTGTTTGTTTGTGGTTATGTAATCCACAGTGGTCATGCGTTCAAACATTTAAACTGCCTGGACTCTCTCTTGCTCTACCCTTGGGAAGCTTCCTGGTCTCCAGGCTTCCGTGCTCCATCAGCAGAAACACTGGGCTGGCTTAGGCCCTCAGCGCTTAAGCCCTGGAGGATATTCTACCGGCCTAACCTGGATTTTTCTTAATCATGTTTGAATTCTCAAGGCCTACTAGGCATCAGTAGTAAGTGCTGGATAAATATTTATTGAATTAAATCAAAGAGAATCAAAGTCTCGTTGTATTTCATCGGAGAGCACCTGGCCAGCTGCGGTTTATTTAATATGAGCAGCTTGGGTTTTCTGCCTGTCACCTAGACTCCAACGATGGCCTTAGCAGTAGGTCTAAGTTGTTCTCTTAAGATGTAGATTCAGACAAGTCCTGGATTTGGCCCATATGTTGTTGAATATGTGCATACACACTGGAACAAGGAGCTGGTTTTCCAAGGTGCTTAAATGTGGTCCTTTAAACTTAAGAAGTGTCCTAGCAGCTTTTTGATGTTTAAGGGAAGAAAAAAAAACCATGGTGTGCAGCATCTGTATGATTAACTGCCTGTCCTGCTTTGTACTCAATTACTTGGCTTAACTATACACAGCTTGGAGAAGCAAGAGTCTTGTGATTGGTGTAGACAGCCAACTGGAACAACTCAAGCCAAAGGGTGTGTGGGGGCAATCTGAATAGTCCTGACTGTGTGTCCCACTCACAACAAATTGACGAAGCCTATTCCCTTGCCTTCTGTGGTACTTCGGTAAAGACTAAAGTAATGCAGAAAGGCAGATGTCAAGGTCACTAAAGGTCCCAGGGGAGAAGGCTCAGTTGGCAAAAATGTGTGCCTTACAATTGTGAGGGCCTCAGTTAGTCATGTTAAAAAAAAAAAATCTCATCACTGAGGAGGCAAAGACCAACGTCCTTGGGGCTTCCTGGACAGACAGAAGAGACTATTTGATGCCCCTTCTGCTCCCCCAACACACAAAGTACAGTATTATACAGAGAGACAGACAGAGAGAAAGAGAAAGAGAGAGAGAGAGAGAGAGACAGAGACAGAGACAGAGACAGAGACAGAGACAGAGACAGAGACCCATGCACAGTGTGGGAGGAGTCACTGAAGTTGGGACCCTTCTGAATCACATGTCCAGCCCCAGCGCCTGCTGCAAACATGCTAGCTCACCAGTGCAGGTAAACAGCCCGCACAAAGCAGTCTCCCCCATTCAAGCTGGTTTTGCTGGGTGGTACCACAGCTCCAGTAGGCATCAGATCATCTCCTCCAATGCCTGTTAGAGCGCTTAATATTAACCTTCTTGCTTCTTCTTTCATCTCTTTGTGGGTGATGTTTTTACATATAAAAATCTGTCCTCCTGAAGCTGTTTTCATCCTACATGGGACAAAGCTCATAGGGGCAAAAGTAACTTGGGGCCAAGGTGTGTAAGCAGAGAAAGATGAAGTCAATGATATTAGTTTTATTATAATTTTCATGGTCAACTGTTTTTCAGTGCCTCTGTGTCAGTCAAATTCCTTTTCTCATCCTTTACTAATAATATTTTTTTAGGCACAGCAGGTACAGGCTCATGAGTTAGGAAGTTGCTGGGCCAGGATTCTAACCAGAACCTCCAGAATCTAAAGTCAGAGCCCTTCCCAGCTGTGTGGCTCTCCCAGTATGCTATGGGCTTCTGTTTTCTCCTCTGCCCTTTGGAACCTCATCTAACTGTGCACGGCCTGGTGTGACTTGAACACTAACCCTGACTCACCACACAAACAAACACTATTGTTGGCTCCTGATGCAGGACACATGGGGAGCACTCCTTCTGAAGAGCCACTGGGGTTTTGCTTGAAAGCTCTGGGATCTATTTGTGGCTTGCAGCTTGGCATGGGATAGCTGCTGGCTTGTTCTCACTTGTGCTCTTGTAAATACTAAATCTGCAAAACTTGCTTTGGTTATAGAGCGCTCTCTCTCTCTCTCTCTCTCTCTCTCTCTCTCTCTCTCTCTCTCTCTCTCTCTCTCTCTCTTTATTTCATTTTTGCAATGATTCCTCTTACATTTACAATGAGCACCTGATGGATTTGAAAATTATGCCTCCCCACGTAAAAGATGTGACCATTACCATCATGTGAGGCATCAAAAATCTGGGAGACACATTAAAAATTAAAACTGGGGTCTGTGCCTTTCACCTATATAGCACGAAGGCCACAGGAAGTGGGAGACATCCAGCGTTCCATCTGGATGGATCGCTCCTCTGCCAGATGTTTGTTGTCATGGAGACCCAGCCACAGGATGTGCACAGAGCTGCAGACACTCTCAGTGTCATCCATAGACACTGGTCCAGATTGTAAGGTTGCACTGCTTTATCTAAGACAATGCCCAGGGAGTTCAAGCACGGAGCTCTCCTGGGCTGGTGCCCCTGTGCAAAATAATGTCCATGTCAACCCACAGTTGCCTGAGGAGTGAGTGAGTGCTGATTCCTGTGCCCAGAAATGTTGGCTGGGTAACCGAGAGAAAGCCTGACCTGCATTTTATCACCAATGTTTATACATGTACACAACTTCATTTTCATTTATTTTATGCGTGTTTGTATGTGTGTGTGTGTGTGTGTGTGTGTGTGTGTGTGTACGATGTGCAAATGGGTGTGCATGCCATGGGGTGTATATGGAGGTCAGAGGCTATTTTTTTTCTTGAACTTGTTTTCTTCTTTCACCTTGGGTGCTCTGGGATCGAACACATCTTGTCAGTGTCCGCAGCCAGCAGTTTTACCCACGGAACCATCTTGCACGCCCGTGTGCAACTTTAAGATACATTCTAAAATCTAATCAGGCAACATTCATTCCCTGCTTCGTCTCCCTTTGTCTTTTCACCCATACTCATTCCTCCAGGTGAAATTAAGAATGCTTTTGTCTGGTGTTCAATGAACTATAGCTTGGAATTCCGTTCGCTAATATGGTCAAATGGGTAAAACTGGTATATTCACAGTATAGCCATGCCCCTTTGAAGAATGTGATCATCTCCTGTGAGTCGGTCCATTTGTGTGGCTTTCCTTGTTACTCATTCTCTATGTCTTTGTGAAGTGTATCTCTAGATGTTTTATGTCTTTACCACTAAAGTGAATGTCCTCTATTTGTATTACTAAATAAAGCCACAAGGTTTCAGGCATTTACTGTTTAGCCAGGTATGTTCCTGCTTTCTTACTATACTGTTAATTACTTCCAACTAATCGTTGTAGGTCCTCCAAGTATATAAATGCTGTCCTAGTACATGAGCCATCTCTCTCCTTTCCAGTACTCATAACTGGACTTTCTCTTGAGGGGCTGCATTGGCTGTTACTTCCAGAATAGCTCTGTCTTAATTTCTTTCCCTGTTGCTGTGATAAAAAAAAAAAACCCTAACAAAGGCAGCTTAAGGGAGAAAGAACCTGTTCTGGCTCATGGCTCGGAGTACAATCCATCATGATAGGGGAGTCAGGGCAGCAGGAGCTTGAAGCTTGCTGGTCATGCTACACCCACAGCCAGGAAACTGTGGAGTGCAATGATTGTTTGTTAGTGCTCAGCTTGCTTTCTCTATTTTATGCTGTCCAGCATCCCCTGCTCAGGGAATGGTGCCACCCACAGTGGGTGGGTCTTACTACCTATTTAGGCAACATCCCCCCGGGCATGCCCTGAAGCTCCTCTCCTGTGTGGTTCTAGACTCTATCAAGGTAACACTACCACAACCACCCAACTAGATGAAAATACCCAGTGGGAATATGGCAAGCTTCTGAATTGTTTCCTTCCATGTCAAAAGCAACAGGTTATTTTGAAGTTCTGCGAGAGCCTCCTCTTCACCTTCATCTTTCCCCCCCAGCACTTGCTAATGAAAATAGAATCTCACACTGAACAGAAATCTTGGGGGGGGGGGACTCACAGGTTGAATGTATTGTTTCTATTTGCTTTGATGATACAGTTGGGAGAGAAAGTGTCTAGCAACGAGGCCCTTCCATTTTTATAGCATCTTAATTAGTCTCAAGAGGAAAGCCTGAGTCACACTGGGCTGCTTGTTTAAGGGCAGAGGCAGAGCAAGTACCTTCATTTCTCAGCACTCTGAGTCACTCTCTGCCTAAGGCAGGCAGTGGGGTGTCCGCCTAGGGTCTTTGCTTTGTGGTTTACTGTTGGTGCCAGGATGAATCCGTATTCAAGGTACTCCAGACAAGTCAAAGGGAGATAAAATTTATCCCTTGGTTCTATTTTCATCCCATTCAAAAATAGAAAGCAGTGAGTTCGTGGGAACTGGTATGCACTCAGGCAGGAAGCTGAGCACCTGTCTGATGCCACTGTGACAAGGTCAGAGGAAACCACTGGTCCTGAGACAGTACCTGAACAGTAGGAGGCAGTGGTGGATGCAGATGCCATGGAGTGATGCTTCTTACTGCCTTGCTCATCATGGCTTGCTCAGCCTTTCTTATAAAACCAGAGGCCGCCAGCACAGCAGCAACACCCACAATGGGCTGGGCCCTCCCCCCATCAACCCCTAATTAAGAAAATGTCCTACAGCCAGATGTTGTGGATCCACTCTCTCAATTGAGTTCCCTCCTTTCAGATAACTATAGCTTGTGTCAAGTTGGCATAAAACTACCCAGCATGGATGCCCACTCTCCAGAGATGGACTAAGGCCTTTGTCTGGCTGTGTTGTACCCCAGTTCTTTCCTCTACCCCATTCTACTTGCCTTGATTCCCACAGGTATAACACTGGGGCCAAGACCAATACACTAATTAGAGGTGAATCTCCAACTCAGCCTCCTTTGCTAACCTACGAAGTCTGACGCCATTTTGTGTATACATGTATACTTTCATGCATATTCCTATGTGTGTGTGTGTGTGTGTGTGTGTGTGTGTGTGTGTGTGTGTGTAAAGTGTGTAGATGCAGAGGCCAGAGGAAGATGTCAAGTGTCTTTCACTCTCTATCACTCTCTATCACACTCTATCTTATGCCCTTAAGACAAGATCTCTCACTAACACGGGAGCTGGGCTGGTGATCAACAAGTCGTAGTGATCAGTCCCTAACACACCACACACACACACACACACACACACACACACACACACACACACACACCAGTGCTGGAATTATAAATGTACAGAATCACCATTGGGTTGGGGGTTGTTTTTGTTTTTGTTTTTGCTTTTTGCTTTTTTTGAGACAGGGTTTCTCTGTGTAGCCTTGACTATCCTGGACTCACTTTGTAGACCAGGTTGGCCTTGAACTCACAGCGATCCGCCTGCCTCTGCCTCCCGAGTGCTGGGATTAAAGGTGTGTGCCACCACTACCCGACCACCATTGGGTTTTTACAGGAATTCAAACTCAGGTCCTCATGCCGGCCTTCACCGTAAGTGTGCTTACCTGCTAAAGGATAACCCGAGCCCCATCTAGACCTTTCATAAACTGGTCAACCCCAGTGAAGACATGTTGTCAGGGGCTGGCTCCCAGCCAGGCTCAGAAGGGCTCAGAACCAGCCCGTTTGAGGCCTGAGCATTGTGTTCCTGCCTTGGCCTTCCTGGCATCTTCTCTCCCCTCATCAGTGTGTAAAATGAAGCTGCCCCTGTAGGCTGATTTGTGGCAGTCATTATCCATAACAAGCATTTCATAACTCTATCTCTTTCTGCCAGTTGTTTTAGATCTTCCTCATTAGCTGTGTCGGGCGTGCTGTTATCTTAATCTTCTCAGGGTCCATGGGAATTTGACAGATCTTCGGGGACTCTGTATGGCTGCCAAGGAAATGTGATTAGGTTATAACTCCACAATCTGGGGCTCCTGAACCTCCCCCCATTCCCTAGCATCTGCACCTCAGATTCCTTTCTCAAGCATATTTCTTTAACCATGAGAAACTATGAGATCTGAGAGTGACCACATGCCAGGGTGAACAAAGGCACTTATATGGAATGACATCTCGTGCTTTCAACAAGTCATTCAACCTTGTGTAAAGCAGTAGACAAACAACAAAGGGTAAGAGAGAGACCCCCACCACCAACCTGGATCCACTGCAGAGCCTGCTGTGGCAATGCAGGCCTGCTCTGGTAGGTGGCAAAGGAGTTTGCACATCACCCAGGAGTAGAGCTGGCTCTGTGAATTTGGATGGTTCCTCTAGGATCATCTAGGGTAGGAAAATCATCTGGGTGTCGGCCACAGAAATGCCTGTGGACAGAATGGCTCATTTCTTAGTTCATCCCTTAGATAAACCACTGTATCTCTAAACACACACACACACACATTTCACTCTTGTTGCAACAACTGGTGAGAAGGTCCAACTGTGCTGTCCCTCCAGCCAAGTTCTCTTTGGTCTTCTTTTGTATTGATGCTTCTTTTTCTGTTTTAAAGGACTATCTCCTGACTCCAGGATATCATCTGTAAGTGTGTGTGTGTGTGTGTGTGTGTGTGTGTGTGTGTGTGTGTGTGTGTGTGCGTGCATATGAGCACATGTGTTGAGTGTGAGTATGTGTTTATGAGTGTGCATGAGTGTCTGCGGGTGTGCACATGGCTGTGAAGCCCCAGGAACAAGCTCAAGTGTTGTTTTTCGGGCACTATTTCCATCTTTTGAAGCAATCTTTTACTAAACCTGAAGCGAGGTAGGTTGGCTAGCAAGTCTCAGGCATCCACCATTTCTGCATCCCCTGTGCTGTGATTGCAACCACACACCAGCACATTTTGTTTGTTTGTTAATGTGGGTTCTGGGGTTCTACGTTTTGAACTCAGTTCTTCATGCTTTCACAGCAAGTACTTTTTCAACTGAGTCATCTCCCCCAGCTCCCATGGTAGCATCTTCTTTGGTCTCTTCTCAAGGGTCCAAATGTGTGATAGCCTAACATGAAAAAGCTTCAGTTACTGTTTGGAGGTCTAGAGATGGCAGAGGAGAACAGTGTCTCAAGCCAGTTGTTAGGAAGAGTTTGAGGAGCACTGTCATTCACAGCCATGTCCTCACTTTTCCTTGAAACAAGAATGCCCAGGTCTACCATCAAGGCCAATGGCAGGTGTGAGAGGAATGTGCCCTACAGGTCCACTATCTACCCAGCCTGTGCTTTCCCACAGAAACAGGCTGACAGAAGTTGACAGGGGACATTCAGGGCAGGAGGTGACAACATTTAAACTGTGATGAGGGCAAATAAGAATGACCTAGGAAGGGAACTGCAGACACAGTCCCTGTTCTTTGCCTTCAGAAGCCTGAGAGTGTCCTCAGTGGATCTGCCACATGTCCCACACTTGACTGTAATAGAAACTCTAGGTATGGCCGCCTTCACATACCATTCCAGCACTGGACACGCCTTCACCCTAAACCCCAATCTACTTCTAATACTCTCTCTCTCTCTCTCTCTCTCTCTCTCTCTCTCTCTCTCTCTCTCTCTCTCTCTCTCTCTCTCTCTCTCAACATTTACAAATAAGGAGCCATAATTCCCCAAATAAATTAGATTCTGCTTGGTGTGTCTTCACCTTCCCTCAGGTCTTCCTTCACTTTTAGACTGCTCTGAATTCCATCACAATTTCCCTACTCATCTTTATAATAATAAGAGCACCACGTTTTCAGATCTGTCTGGGATCAAAGATTATGTGATAGCTGGCTGCACCTCTTTGATGTCTTTTTTGAGCGTCTTATCACGTTCCTTGTTGGTCATTTGTTGCTGACTCTCTCTTTTTCCCATTCGTGCCAAGGAATATTTGTTAGTGATAAGACGTGAGTGGAAACTGTTGTGATATTGTGTGCAGATGCTGGTGTGTGGGTGTGTGAGTAGGGGTGTGTGGATTGGTGGGTGTGTGGGGACGTGGGTGTGGGGGTGTGGTAGTATGGGTGTGGGGGTGTGGGTATGTGGGTATAGGGGTAAGGGGGTGTGGGTATGGGTGTGTGTGGGTGTGTGTGGTTGTGTAGGGGGGGGCAGAGGCCCTCATTGAATGTCTGTATCAGTCTCAACGATGTTTTTTGAGACATGGTCTCTCACTGGTTCCAGTACTCACTGATTCAGCTAAACTGGCTGACTGGCCAGGAATCCCAGTGATGCTCTGTCCCTAGCTTCTCCCTGACTCAACTCCCACCCTCACTCATGCCCAGTGCTGGAGTTGCCCATAGGCCACCATGTCCAGATTTTATATGAGTTCTGGGGATCCAGGCTCAGGTCCTTGTGTTTGTGCGGCAAGGGCTTGGCCCACTGCCTCCTCACCCCATTTGCTATATTGTTTAAGGAATACATACATCTATATTTTCTTGCTTTTTAGAAAGACTGTCATTGAACTGGGGGAAGTTCTGTGTGATGGACGATGCCAGTTCACACTTGAATTTGCATTGGCTATGGTCATATTTTCGTCAACCCCATCTCCACACCATCCTGTTGCAGAGCAGGATTTATCCAGACTCCGGTGTTAACAGTGGTCAAGACAGGCCGGCTGACTATGCTGTGTTTGTCATTGTGGATATTGGCGCAACCCCAGCTCAGGTGACAGGTTGAAGCCACCATGTTAACATCTGAGATGCCAGAAATCACAATCTAGTGTGGCTTTGCAGGGCTGAGATGTGACACTGTTGCAAAGATATAGATAAATAGATAGATAGATAGATACATAGATATTAGATAGATAGATAGATAGATAGATAGATAGATAGATAGATAGATGACATAGAACACTTGTTAAGCACCACCTTGTACATGCAGCCCCCTAAGACAGGGACCGTCATTGTCCCCACTGTAAAGGAAGAGGCACAGAAAGAGAGTGTGTGCTGGCATCTGATAAGGACAGGATTTGAGCCAGGTCCTGGCCTCATGCGCACTGTGCCCTTGTGTTTGATTATCACATGCCCTGGCAAGTGGTCATGGGCATTGCTTTGTTGTGTGTTTTCATTGTTCAGCTCAACTAAGTGTCAGCTCAGGAAGCACAAGAACTTGAAAGAATTGGGACACCAAGCCGTGTGGCTTTATAGAGAAGGGCTTTGCAGGGCCACTAAAAACAAGTAGAGTTGTGTCATACTGTGGACATGCCAGTGTCACTGAAAAAAAGAAAGTCCGCCCTAAATTTCACAATTCTTTTGTATCAAGCCTATATCTTCACATCCCTACTTGTCCTTAGCCTAGATCCTCACATACCAAATTCCCCACCAGTCCCCAGCCCACATCCCCAAATCACCCACCAGCCCCCAACTTGTTCTGGAAATGAGAAACACATATGGGTTAAAGCATTATTGCCTGACATAAGGTATAAGCATGACCTCTTCCAGGAAGAGGATTTGTTTAGGAACCAGTATCCCATAATATGAGAGAATGAATGAATGAATGAATGAATGAATATGAGTTGGGTACCTGGGACAGAAATTTGATCCTTGTGTGAAGTGCTGTGTTGGTATCACACAGTTTCACAGATGAGAAGGAGGGGGTCTCAGTGCTATGGTCTGAATATTTGAACCCCCAAATCCATATGAAGAAACCTTGTCACCAGTGTGGTGGTAGCAAGGTCTGAGAACGTTAGGAGGTGATAAGGTCATGAGGACATGCCCCTGATGGTTTAGATTAAGGGTACCCACCAAGATGTTTCCTTCTCTCACCTGTGGGGACACAGCTATAAGACTCTCATCAGACATGGACTCTGCCAGCATCTTGACCTTGGACTTTGCAGCCTCCGGAACCATGAACGTCTATTGCTTTTAAGCCACATACTGTAAGCTACTTTGTCATAGATGCCTAAATAACCAAGGCAGGGATGATATGGGGCCCACACAGCCCCTTGTTGGTGTGTGACAGAGCTGAGATCTCAAACCACGCCTGTTTTATTCCAAAACACTTTTACAAAACCTCAACACTCTCTACCCAAAACTGTGAGCCACAGTGAGCCACAGAAATTATAGCCTGCTGTCTGTTGGCCTGTGGCAGTTCTTAGAAAGGCTAAGTACCCCATAATTACAAGTTGCCTCTGTGCTGAATCATAGGGGTACAATGGCCACAGCTAATGCTGAGGATTGTGTTCTTGTGCCCCATTCTATAGATGGAGACACTTGTTATTCGGGCTCCACTTCCCCCACCTGTAGTAATTGGCCTGTGATCACAAGTGGTGGGTCCTGGAAGGGGAAACAAGGCAAGAACCACTAAGAGTGAAGAGATCTCAGGCAGCAGTGAACACCTATGAGAACAGACTCTCTTGGGTAGCAGCTTCAGTGAGACAGCTTATTTTACTGGGGGAATGTGTGCTATTTGAACCTTTGGGGGGTTAGTATGGGCTATTGAAGTGAGTGTACATCATTGGCCAGAGCCAGGTTCTGGGAATGACTCATTTGCATAAGGAGGAATTCCAGGTGCTGCTGGGCATCACCTTATAAGGGAAAGGGAAATTTCACCTGGCTACCTGGCTAAGTGACCTCCTTCAGTGGGGCAAAGGTGGGGACAAAGGTGGGAGCACAGGGCTACATGCACCAGGGCATGCAGGCCTGGGGGAACAGGGGAGGGAGTGGTCCCTATTCCTGCTAATCCCAAGATGAGATTTCTGGGGTTTGGATGTGTATAGACCCCACTCTTGCTCCAGGCTGGCTTCCCATGGCTCCATGGCTCCCCAGCCCCACAGGCACTGAGTCACAAACTTGTTCAACCATGCATGGCCATGTCGTCCATATCCCCATCACCCTTGCTCTAGACAGAGCACAAGACAGTGTGCTTAGAAAGCAAGCAAAGATCCACTCCTTGCTATCTGTCTGGGGCAGGTAATGTCAATGAAGGCATCAAAGCGAGGCTGCGTGTGCTGATGCTAAGGATGTCGGTCTGGGTGAGACCAGGTGATGACAGGCATAAGTTAGATGCACATGTATCAACAAAAGATAATGCTCTCTCTGTGTGTCTGTCTCTCTGTGTCTTTGTCCCTCTCTATCTCTCTTTGTGTGTCTCTCTGTCTCTCTGTGTGTCTCTCTGTGTTTTTCTTTGTCTGTCTCTGTGTGTGTCTCTCTCTGTCTGTCTTTCTCACTCTCTGTCTCTCTGTCTGTCTCTGTCTGTCTCTGTCTCTGTCTCTGTCTGTCTCTCTCTGTCTGTCTGTCTGTCTGTCTGTCTGTCTGCTCTCTCTCTCTCTCTCTCTCTCTCTCTCTCTCTCTCTCTGTGTGTGTGTGTGTGTGTGTGTGTGTGTGTGTGTGTGTGTGTTTCTCTCTGTCTCTCTGTCTCTCTCTTTCTCTGCCAGGAGATAATGTAAGGTGTCCTTCTCTATCACTCTTAGCCCTGTTCACTTGAGACAGTCTCTAGTTGAACCTAGAGCTGAGCTGGCAGCCAGTAAGCTCCAGCAATCCTCCTGGCTCCATCCCCCAGAAAGCTGGTGTTATGGGTGCATATGTGGCCATACTTGGCTTCCGACATGGGTGGCAAAATCCAAACTGAGGTCCTCACACCTGGACAGCAAGCACTCGTCCTCACTGAGCTCCCTCCCCCGCCCCCTCCAGATCCATATCACAACATTTTCAAGCCCTCATAGAAATGCTTTAGTTTGTGTTAAAATCAGAGTAAAATCAAACCTTATGTCAAATGAGGTATACAGATGCACACTAAAGTCATCTTTGTACCAATAAGAGCTATAAAATAAAATTCTTAGTATTCTACATGGCAGAAGGGTCCCATGAAGGTGAAAGTAGCCAGCGCTGTAGCAGCCACAAAGTTGCATGCCATCCTTGATGCTGATCAGCCGAAGCCAATTAGAGAGTGGTATAGCTGCAGATAGGAGTCTGAGTCCCCCCCCCCAATGACACATGTACCTGTCAGTCACAAACATAGATTTAAGAGATTATTCATGACCTTCGTCAATTGCTTTAGCATTCCTTATGTCATTCTTCTTGAGAAAAAAATGAGAGTGGTAGAGTTACATGCACGTTCTGAGGAAAGCCACAGAAGGAAATTCAATCTGCTCTGAGACATGACAGGCAGAAAGTGGTAGCTCAGCTGGAGCTCAGCCCATGGTCACTGTCTCCACAAGGAGAAGGAGGTCAGCTTATATGAATGTTGGTCTCAGCCACAGGGAGGGCAGGGAAGCCCTCACGGATCAGAATGTGCTTCTGGAATGGCCAGAGCCTAGCGCAGTGTCTGCAACACTGGAAGAATTAAAAAATGGGAGTTCACTCCCTCAGGTAAACACAGTGAGCACACTCAGAGGCCAGCTTTCTGCTGTAAGTAGCCATTCTGTAGGCAATCCACACCGCCCAGCACTGTGCTGGCACATCCTTTGCAGAACACCTGAGTGGTGGGAGGTATGGTATCTAGATCTAGAATCAGCTAAGAAACAAATCATGCCTGGGGGAAAAAATTCTTGATTAAGTTAAACAAGATGCAATGACCCACCCTGACTGTGGGCAACGCTACCCCATGGACTGGGTTCCCAGGCTACATAGAAAAAAAGAAAGATGAGGAGTCATCTGTCTCCCTGCTTCTGCAAGTACAAAGTAGCCAGCTGCCTGAGCTCCTCCAGTCATGCCCTTCCCCGCCATGATGGACTGTGGACACTTGAACTGTGAGCCAAAATTAAGATGATTTTGTTAGTTATTTGATTACAGCAAAAAGAGCAGTCACTACTGCAGAAGGCTGGGCCTTTCTCATAAGATCATTAAATAAGGATTGTCATGCATGATAAACAGAATTTGGATGAAGTTACGAGCTGACAGAAGCCTGAGGGGCATGGAGGAGTTAGGATATTTCAACAACAGTGGTTGACAGATCAGTAAGGCTTTGGGGAACAGGATCCCCTAGGATGCCCACGACCACTTCTGAAGGGAGGAAATGAAGGCCTCCTTCTCTACTCACCCTTCCCATTCCTTAAAACAACCCCAGCCCTTGGTATTTGGTGGGAGAATAGCTACAGGTACCTTTCCATCATGGAATATTCATCATCAACAACTTAAAAACGAGGAAAGGAAAAAAACCTGTATTTTATCTTTCAGTTTCAGAGGTGTCAGGCCACTGGCCACATATCCCTGTTGCCTTTGGGGCTGTAGCAAAGCAATGCATCATGGGTAGCACGGATCATAGGGTAGGAGAAACTGCTCACTGCATGACTTCCAGAAAGCACCAGAGAGTCAAAAGAACCTTCGCTCTAATAAACCTTGCAAGGACATGATTCCAAAGATCTACTTCAGCTCAGCCACACCTTCTACACTTTACAGCATCTCCCAGTGGCAACCCAGCCTTTGGCTTCTGAGGGACATTGAAGATTTAAAGCACAAGGAACAGGAATGAGAAGAAAGCTTCAGGGGCAGAAAAAAAAAAAAAGAAAGAAACCAGGCTAGGGACTGACGGCCCACGGAAGCCATTAGTAAATAAGCTCTCCATTTAAAAACATCCCGCTAGGGGCCCACAGAAATAGCCTGGGGGATTAAAGTGCTTGACTTCTGAGATGAGTGCCCAGGGCTTACACAAAAATCCAGGCATGGTGTGCATACTTGTCATCTCAGCACCAAGAAGGCAGCGGCAGGAGAATTCCTAGGCTCACAGGTCAACCAGCAGAGCCAACCAGTGCCCAGGTCCCAGTAAGAGACACTGTCTCTAAAAAAAAAAAGAAAAGAAAAGAAAAGGATGGACAGATAAAGATGACATCTGAGGTTGACCTCTGGCCTCCACTTGTACTCACACGCACATATGTAGGTACTTGTGCACTTCTACTCACAGGTGTGTGGGGGCACATCACCATCTCTCCCCACCCACCCCCGTCTGAACACAGATGCATAGGCCAAGGCCTTGGGATTACAGCCAAGTGAAGGTGGGATGTGGAAGTTTCCATTGTCGTCACCATTGTTTTATCAAGTTCTTGATTTCAGAAAAACCAAAAGCAGACAGCATGGAGCACTCTCACTGCTACAATAGCAGATGTTTAAATCCATCCTTAAGACAAACTCTTGGTGCAATTGGGACCTAACATCTGATCAGAAATGGAAGCCGCCCTCTTCTCTTTCTGCCCATGATTAAGAAGTAAGCATGCTCACGGATCAGGGAGCATCACTGATTTTTTTCTTTCAGGACTAAAGATGGGCTCATTTAACATAATTTCTACCTGTTCTCCTGTGATTAGTGTTTAAGTGACTGTCTCTGGGTATTAGTCACTCCGCGGAAATGAAGTGATGCCACAGTAATTGGCCATGTGGTTTTCTTTGCTTCCCTGGGGATTTCACTGGGCTTAGAAATCATTTTTTAACATAGGTCCTGTCTGCACTCTTTATTTAGCTAATTAGAGGGCTTAAGGGAGCAGTTGGCATGGGAGGGGGTGTGGGAGGCAAGAGGAGAGACAGCATGTTATAATGTCAAAAGAATTGCTTGAAATGGACTGGTTCTCATCCAAACTAATAAGCTTTCTCTCCTATTACGTTCTTACCTTGAACGTCCGCATTGCAAACTCACTTAAGCCACGCTCTGAGATGCTGGCATCATGCCCTCCTGTGCACTGATGAGCAAACCAAGTTCGGAGAGGCTGCCTTGGTCAAGGTTTCCCAGCTGGGAAGTAACCAGAGTGGGGCCAGGGTTCTCCTTGGCTCCAGTCCCTTGGTGTTCCCACCCACCATTGTTTCATCTGTTAAATCCACCTGAGTTCCCTGGAACCCGACACTTTGCCTCTCCATCCTTGCTTGCTTTGTTCGTGGTTCTGTGCAGATGCTGCCTCTGCCAATCATCTGAGTGCTTCTTTTTCTGAGCACTGGAAGATATTAAGCATCTTCTCTGACTTTTCCTCTCCCTGCTCCCTCCCTCCTTTATGCTACTCTTCTCTTTCCTTCCACATCCAAACCAGAGATGGTGTCACAGATGCAGAGGATAGAGATGGGACGGACTGTGAAGGAGAGAGAGAGAAAGAGAGGGGGGAGAGAGAGAAAGACAGAGACAGAGAGAGACAGAGGGACAGAGAGAGACAGAGACAGACAGAGATAGACAGAGACAGAGAGACAGAGGCAGTTCTATTCATTCCAGCATCTTCTAGAGCTGGCCAACACTTGCTTCTTAGTGAGCTCAGAGCAGTCTAAGACCAAGATGTGAACTTTCTCTTTCTGTTCCTCACCATCTTTTTTTTTTTTAACTAAGGAGCATTCACTGGACATGTTATCACACCTCCAGCTCCTTGTTGCCTCTCCAGCTAAAACTATGATCAGGAGGAGGTATTATCCTGCTTAGATTTCCTCTGTCAACTTGACACAAGCTACCGAGAAAGAGGCAACTTCAATTGAGAGACTACCCTCATCGGATTGGCCCATAAGCAAGTCTGTGATGCATCCTCTCGACTAACGATGTGGGAGGAGCAAGACCACTGTGGGCGGGGCCAAGGTGGGTGGCCCTGAGTTGTATAAGGCTCTGCCAAAGCGAGCCAAGGAGAGCAAACCAGTAAGGAACATCTTTCCATGGCTTCTGCTTTAGTTCCTGCCTCCACATTCCTCCCTTGAGTTCCTGCCTCAACTTCCCTTCACAATAGGCTATAAAATGTACAATTAAACAAATCTTTCCCCACCCCCATAAGTTGATTTTGGTCATAGTGTTTATCATAGCAATAGAAATCAAACAACAGCAGGGTTTGGTCCCTCAAAGTCACAAAGTCCTACCAACAGTGGGTGCAGATGATGGGCTCTCAGGCCTTCTAGTCCTAAGCTTCTATTGAAAGAAAAGTAGGAGAGAATTTCCTGCATAGATATCAGTGGCCTCAGGCGTGGAGAGATCTCTTTCTCTCTCTCTCTCTCTCTCTCTCTCACACACACACACACACACACACACACTGTTTATTCCCATTTTTAAGAGTGTAGAAAGGGTTTTTTTTTTTCTTTTCATGGAAACCACACCTTCCTAAAGAGGGTCTGTGGACTCGCCAACATAAAATTGTAACTTCTCTTGGCTCCTTTTGCGTTCTGAAGACAGGGCTTCACCAGGGGAGCCATGCCCGAGGACGTTCCCCTTGGTCACCTGCCTCCAAAATTTGATTCTCTGCCAAATGAGTAGAGATCACTGCCAGTACCCAGTCACCCCACCCCACACCCCAACACCCATGCTACCGCATAAAGCAAAACTCAGCATATGACAAAATATGGGAGGCAGGCACGACCCTATGTGGCCTTGTGAGCATGCGTCACGGCAAAGGCACACTTTGAAGAGAGCGCAGTCGTAGTGTTTGCTTCCACGCCTCGCCCTGTTTTGTTCTCCACTCACTTTTCTATCCATGCCTGTCAGAAAGGAATCTCAGTATCATTGGGGGTAAGGTTTTCCTGTACCCGAAACATCCTTGAGTTGTTATCTGGACTGTAAAATCACTTTAGCTTGTATGTGACAAACCATACAAAGCACATTCCCATCTGTGTCTTTGCTTTGCATCAACCCTGCAGACTTTGTTGGAATTTTATTCTACAGCAATGTAAGTCTGTCTGCCCAATAGAAGAAAAGCCTTTGGCTAATTAACTTAAAATGACTCCAAAACTGAGTAAGTGAAAAGCTTCACTTCCCCATACACTAGCCTTATTTCAAGCTCTCAGTAGCAGCATGAAATAGTAAATAAGTATGTGTATGTGTAATGTGTATGTGTATGCATAATGTGTATGTGTAGTGTGTATCTGTATGTAATGTGTATGTGTAATGTATGTAATGTGTATGTGTATCTGTATGTGTAATGTGTATGTGTGTATGTATATGTGTATGCATATGTATAATGTGTATGTGTATGTGTGATCACATTTAGCCCTCACAAGACTTAGCAAAATGGTTCATGCAGCAAGTACAGCTTATGGATGAGGATTCTGGGTCTTAGGGGAAAAAGCATACACAGGAGCACGGCGGATAGCAACTAGTGGAGCGCCCATGTCCCCTTTCTGAAGAGTCGTATCACACTGTGCTCATGATGGAGAAACAGCCATGAAGTGCTTACTGAATGCTTTGGGCAAGTTCTGCTTCTGGGAGGTGGGCACACAGCCTTTTACCTGCTCCTCTCACTGAAAGCACAATGGAAACCCCTACGCATTATTGGTACTGTAACCATGGCAAGATTCTGAAAGGTAGTCCGGGTATAGACCTAGAGACCAGAGAAGTGGTCCCCTAAGCATTCTTTTTTCCTTGTACATCAGTCATCTCATTTGGAACTAAAGAAGCCAGCAATGCAGAAACTCGGGTTCAGTGAAAATAAAGTACTGTGAGCCAAGGCTGTTTCCTTCAGCTGGACATCCTTGACAGGAGCAGATGGAGTATGACAGCATTTTATACAATAATTTCTCTGCTTCAGAGAAGCGGCGAAGAAAAAAACGTAGCCCCAATCACCACCAATGTCAACAAAGGGTGAATATGCAGCCGAGACTTCCTTTTTTGCCAGGCTTGGATGAGGTACCTGACCCTGGTCTGGGGAGTAGGACTTCCATCCCCATCACCTGCCAAAAACATTCTCCACCCCCCTGCACCAGGACCTTAGTGGAGACACCTGAGGAGCCTTGATCCCATGTCTGTCAGCGAGTCCTCTCCGCTCCCAGCCAGGGAGGGTGGGTAGCTGCCGCTGTGCCCTGGGTAGTTTAGACTAGGGTGTTTTGTTCGCATCCTATAGAACACGAACCGGGTTTTATCTTTGCTATTTTTTTCTTATGCTTACTTTTTAAGATTTGTTTTGTTTTTAAGTGTGTATGGGGGCGGGCGTGGTGCACACACATGTGAGCACGGGCACCTCAGGAGACCAGAGGCATGCAGTGCCCTGGAGCTGATACTACAAGTGGCTGTGAGATGCCCAATAGAGCTGCTGGGGATTGAACTCGAGTCCTCTGCAAGAGTAGTACAAGCCTTAACCACTAAGCCATCTCTCCAGCCCCATTACTAATCTTTACACAATATGGCATAACCACTCCTACTTTTAAAGGTTTTTTAAAATTTTTATGTGTATGAATGTTTGCGTGCATGCATGTATGTGCACCTCGTGAGTGTCTAGTGCCTTAGAGGGCAGACGCGGGCATCGAAGGCCCTGAAAATGGAGTTGTAGATGGTTGTGAGCTGTCATATGGGTCCTGGATAGTGCGCCCAGGGTCTCTGTAAAGCAGCAAGTGCTCTGAACCACTAAGCTATCTCTCCAGCCCAGTTACAACAACATTTACATCACGTATTATAAATCCTCTAGAAATGCGGTGAAAGAAAAGAAAGTGTGCACAGATTCTATACAAACACCGTACCTTTTTATACAAGGAATTTCAGCATTCACAGACTTTGGTGTTCTCGTATCCAGTGGATTTAAGTCCTAGAACCAATCCCCCATAGGTACTATACAGTGAAGAGAGAGAGGTGGGAAGGGGGGGGGAGGGAGGAGAGCACTGGCTGGTCATGCAGAGAACCCAGGTTCAGTTCCCAGTGCCCACCTGGAAGCTCATGGTCATCTCTGACTCTAGCTGTAGGTCTTGACACTTGAACAGCAATCACTGTAACTATCAAGCTGTCTTGTCAGTTCCTCACCAAAGTTTCAAATCTGTCTGGTCCTTTCTTTTGCTAAATTTGGAGAAATTCTGCCGTTACTTCTCTGGGCTGTTTTTTGTTTGTTTGTTTGTTTGTTTGTTTGTTTTTGGCTTAGTTTGATTTCTTGTCTCACTGCAGGGCTCTAGTCACACAGCGTTAGACCTTTATCTGTGGTTGTGTTGGTCCCTGAAGCTAGATTCTGCTCCTAAAAAGAAATTTTCTCTGCTACGGTTGGATCATTGATATTGCCATCTTCCAATTCACTGATTTTCCCCATCTCCTCCATCTCTCCCCTGAGCTCATCACGTCTGCTGCTTGTTCCAGTCTCAGGGGCTCCAATGCTCTCTTCTGACATTTATGAATATTTGCATACACATGGTGCACATGCTCATGGGGCAAACATGCACACACATGAAATTTTTAAAAATAACTTTTAAAAAAAGAGTAGGAAAAGAAGAGCAAACTAGAATCAAGTTTAGAAAGAAAAAGAAAGAAAGAAAGAAGGAAGGAAAGAAGCAGAAATCACTGACACTGAAAAGAGACAAATCAATGACAGAAAAGACGAAGTCTTTGAAAAGATCGATAAAATTGACAAACATCCAACAAGTCTAAGGAAGAAACTCACTAGTGACTTGAGCTATTCTCCTGGGCTCTGCGGGTATTAAAGGTACAGAGCCAGTGCCGGCAACTCAGCTCATGTCAGCTCAGGAACTTACATGAAGTGGCTGGTGTCTTGGAAATATCATAACTCTCTTGAACACATGAGCTAAGCAGACCCGCAATTAGCTACCTGGGAACTTGGACTCAAGTTTAAAGTTGAACTTTAAAACTGCCAGAAAAGAAGTAGCCAGCATCAAATGGCTTCACTAAAGAATTCAATCAATAGAAGAATTAAGAACAATCATAGACACTTTCTTTCAGAAATTAGAAGGTAGAATCCCTTACAAGTTCACATGAAGATTATATTTCCCTGATATTAAAGCGAGAGGCCATTCGAGAAAAAGAAATGCAGAAACAACAATCTAACAGTTCTTTGTGAATATAATGCAAAAGTCCTTGACAAAACAATAGGCATCAGGAGAGTGCTGGCAGCGGTGATGGGTGCCTGTCATCCCAGCACTTTGGGGCTTGAGGAAGGAAGATCGTGAGTTCAGAGCAGTCCTCAGCTACATATCAAGTTCAAATCCAGCTACATGAGACCTGATCTCACAATGCCATAAAAGATGGCTCAAGCAGGTAAAGACCCTTTGCCCCCCAAGCCTAACGACCTGTGTTCAATACCCAGGCCTCACGTGGTAGAAGAGGGAGAGAAGCAACTCCTACAGGTTGTGCTCTGACTTTCACATGTGTGCTGTGGCATAAACAGAGAGGGAGAGAGGGAGGGAGGGAGGGAGGAGGGAAGAGAGAGAGAGAGAGAGAGAGAGAGAGAGAGAGAGAGAGAGAGAGAGAGAGAGAGCAAATAAATAAACATGTAAAAATAGACATAAAATGAACTCAACTGTATTTCAAAAGAATTTATGAGTTTGACTCGTGGCTCAGTTGGTGCAGGGCCTCACTGTGTGCCTGAGGCTGCCTGGAGCCCATGGCTTTCTGCTTCAGCCTTCCCAGCACTGGGAGGATAAAGCACTCACCACCACACCCAGGTTCACCTTGAGTTTTGATGGCTATAGCCATTTAAAAACAAATGTCTTAGCTGAGTGCGGTAGGACATGCTTTTAATCCCCGCACTCAGGAAGCAGACAGATCTCTGTGAGTTTGAGGCCAGCCAAGGCTACACAGAGAGTCTGGGACAGCCAGGGCTCTGTAACATAGGAAAACCCTGTATCAGAGGAAAAGAAAAATGTGTTTTGAGCCTGTATACTAGAGGGAAGGTTGTTTACATGCTATTTTCACAATATAAGATTATTCTGAACTTCAACTCTCATTTATGCTTAAAAAAGTTTGTCCCTCAAGCAATTTGTCCTGGTTTTCCTATCATCAATTAGTGTCCTTTCATTTCAACTTGAGGGGCTCCCTCAACATTTCCTGTAAGGCAGGTGTGGTGTGGGCAGGTGTGGTGTGAAAAACACAACTTTTGCTGGTCTGAAAATGTTTCTATTTCTCAATTCTAAAGGAAAACTTGGTTTTCTTGCTTGGCAGAGTGTTTCCTTTCTTCTTCTCCTTCTTCCTTTCTTCCTTCCTTCCTTTATTTATTTATTTATTTATTTCTGCACTTTGGCTCTACCATTACCACTCTTCTGTCTTTCACTGTCCTACTGACTGAGCCGTTAGTACCCTGCCACCATCTGCCTTCTGTGCAATGAGCAGCCCTCCCATGTCTTTTTGTCTTTGGCCTTTGACCGTTTGATTGTATGTGTTCCCATCACCATTTTTGACTGATCCTCTGGGAATATCTGAAGTTCTCAGTGAACCTATTCTTTTCCCTGGGGCCAGTGCTCTGCTGCACTTCAGTCCGGCTGATTCTAGATGAGCCCCGTCGGGGTGGAGGACGGCACACATGGCTGCCAACTATGTAGGAAAGAAGCACTGAGTGCTGGGGTGGGGGGGGGGGGAAACAGGGGATTAGTTGAAGAGGACAGTGATGTGAGACTTGAAGTTTGTGGGAAGGCTTCATTGTGACCCTCACAGGCACTCCATAGAAAGTGAGGTGAATTCTGCACCCCAGTTCCTGTGAGTCCTTCCCTCATCCTCGTTCCTTTCTGCTGCTAGATTATCCAACTGTGAAAATGCCCTCAGTGTTCAAGATAAAGTGAGAAACAGGTCTCTTGCACAGTGTCCTATGGGGCTGTGGGAGGCGGGGTATCTTGTGCCTGTCTCTGTGGGGTGAAGGGCTCTCTCTCTCGGTTCTATTGGAAAACCGTTCCTCCCTCTCAGGTATGCCTATCCACAGATTGTCTTTGCTGCTGGGGAAATAGAATCATGGAACCAACTTCCTGGGCTTCTGAGCTCTCACAAAACCCTTCTGAGGATGTTGTTAAAACAGGTAATTCTGTGAGGATGGAGCGAAACACAGAGATGTCTATTCTATAACCCACTTCCTGATTCTATTTAAAAACTTTTTATATAGCCTAAGTAAACACAGAAAGAAACAAATGAGTGAATGAAATCTCTCTTCCAATCTTTCTCGCTTAAATAATAATTATACCCATTTCCTAGACAATTACAAAAAATAAATAAATGAGAGGATGCATGTAGAAATGCTAACTAGTGCTCATCATGTCAAAAGAGAGTAATAACACTTGGGGATTTTCATATAGCAAATTCCCACTATGCATTATTACACGGAGGTATAATTTATAGCCAATATAATTTATAAGTTCTATGGGTATTTGACAAATGCATGTGTAACCACTACCACAATCAAGGAATAGAAATGCTTTGTCACTCACGAGCGTTTCTTCACACTCCTCTTCAGACAGCTACAGAGTACTTGGGTTCTCTCCTCCCTCCCTCCAGTCTTCTCTCCCTGCTCTCTCTCTACCCCCACCTCCCCCACCCCGACCCCCAGCCATCACTGACTTTCCTGTCTCTGCAATGCTATCTTTCTAAGAACGCCGCAGGAGTGCAGTCACGGAGGCATCCATGTTCCACATTTGGCTTTTCTTGCCGGGCATCCACATTTGAGATCCGTTAGGGTTGTATAGAGGAGCCTTCCCCTTAAAGCTGAGGCACATTCCACTGTGTGCATAGGGCCACACGGCTCATCATTCCCCACCAGAGGGACCATGTGATGCTCCCAGTTGTGGGTTCTTATTGACAAAGCTGCCGTTCTTTGAATGAACTTGAGTTCTCACTTCATTTAAGTGATGGCACCGTCCTGAGTTCTAAGCAGTTCGGATAGACTTGTCTGGAGGTTTGTGTTGGGAGGAGTGTGTTAGTCAGACACTTCACACTGTAATGCCTGACGTACTTCACACTGAGGATGGAGGTTTGTGTTTTCTCACTGTCTCGGAGGTGTCACCCTCCAGGCCTCAGTGGGCTCTCGGTGGGGCAACACATCATGGTGGCACATGCGACGGCACTGGCTGTTCACTCCGCAGCCAGAAAACAGAGAGACTTGGACGAGATACCAGTCTTCAAGGACACACCCATTGTGACCCAAGTCCTCAAGCTGTGCCCCATCTAAATGAAGTTTAAATGAACCTCCCAAATAGCAGCATCCAGCTGTAGGCCAAGACCTCAACACCTGAACATTCACATTCAAACCACGGTGAAGAGAAGGGCTGTTTTGTTTTTAACTAGTCTACTGCATGTATAATGGTATTTCATTGTCTTAATCTCCGTTTTTCTAACGACCACTGATGGAGCCAGCTCTTTATTTGCTATTCTCATTTATTGGTGAGCTGTGAGTTTTAAAAAAAAATCCTTTGCCTCTGTTTTTACTGAGTTGTTACCTTGAGTTTTGAGGGTTCTTATAGTTTTGAATACAAGCCGTTTATTAGACACATAATTTGCAAGTGTGTTTCTCCCCGTCTGACACTTGTCTTCCATTCTCCTAGTGGGCACCAAAAGCAATAGGTTTTGCTTTCTTTTTCTTGAGTTGAGGGAAGAAGTTGTACTTGCATGAATATGCACATATGTACATTGCAGTCGCAGTGTGTGCTGGTGGATAAGTACTTTTGTGCGCTAGCCTTTGGAGGCCCAGTGTTGCTGTCAGGAGTCATCCTCAATTCCTTTGCCTCAATTCATGGAGCCCGGGTCTCTCTATCAACCCCAGAGCTCACTGGTATGGCTAGCCTGCTCTGAGAGCCCCTCCTGTGTCTGCTTTCCAAGGCTGGGATCATAGGCTGTTGCTCCACCTACTCAGAGTGCGCAAGGCTTCCTGGCATCCTAACTCTGGCCCCTCCTCACACTTTATGTCAATCATTTTGACCCCTGCGCCATCGCTGAGCTTGTTAAGTGTGTGCTTGTATCTTCAGCTTAGGTCTCCTTGGGTCCTCTTGTCTCATACTTTCCCCTCCCCCAGCTGTAAACCAACGCTATGGTTTAATGTCTTCCTACAAAGTGTATGATGTAACAGTGTTGAGATGTGGGAGCTAACGGGAGGTGATCAGATCCTGAAGGGTCCACCCTTTTGAGTGTATTGATGTCACTATCACAGCACTTGAGGCTGAGCACTGTCTCTTGCCCTCTTACCTTGCCATCCCGTCTTCAAGGCATCCACAGGATGACGAAGCATAAAGAAACCTTTAACAGCACAAGGACATTTGACCTTGGATTTTGCAGCCCCAGAACTATTTTGTCAAAGTCTGTGATCTTAGTAGTTTAGTCTCCAGTATTGTGTTTGGGTAGCACAAGGCAGATTAAGAAAACAACTGTTACTTGCTGATCCGTGTTTGTGAGACAGCAGCAGGACAGCAGGGCGTAGGTGTGGGTGTTCCCTAGTGTTCGGTTAGGTCTCTGTCTTTGGACTCAGTCTTTTCACTGATGCCGACTCGTTCCATCATTTCAGTCTGACTAGCAAGAATGCCCCTTCTCCAAAGGAAGGGAGAGGAGGGGAGGGGGGGGGAGAGAAGGGAAGGGGAGGGGAGGGGAGGGAAGGAGAGGAGAGAGTGGATGACAGGTCTTATTCCTTAGTCAGGAGTCTCTTCTTTGTCAGTACCAAGTCCTCCACAAGCCAGTTTGGTGCCCATGTTTCCTCTACTTCTTGTTCCCTCTTATCTCTTGATCCTTGTACAATTATTTGTCCCTCTTTCCAATTTAACCAGAGGCTCCAAAGGGAGCTTGTCAAAAATTTATCTCTTGATTCAATGCTCCGCCACAGGAGGATTTTCAAATGTCTAGACCATTCTCTTTTCAAAACTGGAAGTCTGAAATACGATCTTGAAGGGCCAGTGGAAGAGTTCCACTTCCTGGTCTTCTCCCATGTGATTTAATCTAGTATGTTTTGGTAAGAATTTTATAATGAAACTTTTTGTCACGTTGGCTCGTGTGTCTAAACGATCTTGAGTGATAAGGGGGAGGATGAGTCATTCTGAAATAGCTAGTGATCTGACTGCAGAAGAGTTTATGTTAAGGAATGAAGCCGCCTAATCGCAAAATTCAGATTTTAAAACTCTTCTTAAATTCTGAAAAATCAACTTCATGAGTATTGTAATGGTTTTTTAAAAAGAATCATTCAACACCTTCTTCTTGTTAGGATAAGCATGTTTCAGAGTCTATGTGAAATGGACTAACTCTAAAATTTGACAAGTACAGGGCATGGTAGTTTGTGTCTTTAATCTCAGCACTCAGCAGGCAGAGAAAGAATACATTCAATTCATAAAATGTTTGTGCTGGCCAAACAAAACACATCTGTGGTACCCAAGGATCACAACATCAATCTCTCAAGACCATGCTACTCGGACTCTTTCTCTATCCCCAAATGACTTGCTCTAAGTTACACCACAAACCTAAAGAACTGAAGCTGTGGCCCACATTTAAGGGAGAATGTGTGGCATCTGTCTTTCCAGATCCGGGTTATTTCACTTAGTGTAACTTTTCCAGTTCCACCTATTTCATACTTTCATTTTTTTTTCCTTCTTTACAGCTAAACAAATTCTCACAGTGTACATGTGCCACGCCTTCGTTATCTATCCATCAGTTTGTGCCATCTACCCTGTTTCCATTTCCTAGCTATTTGTCCATGATGCTGCAACGAGCACGCTCCCTCAAGTGTCTCTATGGTAGGACTTTGCCTATATGTCTAAGGGTAGTATAGCTAGATCATGGTTATAGGTCTATGTGTAACTTTTTAAGGAACCTCATTGTTGAACTCCAAGCACAAGACACACTCACCAAAGGGCTGAGAAGCATTTTAAGGTGGGCTCTGAGTGAGTATTAGTGGATGGCCATAAACGAGTGCAGACTAGTGTCCAGAATGATTTGTCTTTCACAGCCAGAGGGTGAGCTCACCAGGCAGCATCCAGACCTCAGTGTCATTGCTTCTTTCCTAAGAGCCCATAAAATGATAATGAACGCAACTGGCTTGTCAATCAATTCAGTGCCTGCTGTAGAATGGCCTGTGTGGATCCAAAACGTTCCTTTAAACCCATGATTGTGTATTAATTAGCCCTGAACACTGGCTGAATACCTTGGTGAGAGAGGATGAGAAATTAAAATGCCACACCAAGCAAATTTTCTTTGCGGAGGGGGTGTTAGGGTTTTTCAATGAATCGCTTGATGGCAGTTGAAATCAAAGCAATTCTCTTCTCTCACTTGAATAGGACACATGCTTGTTAAAATTAGTTGTAAAATCTGTCATTCAAGGAACAAAGTCAGGAGAGCATATGTGATTGTATGGAGGTGGGCATGCCAGGGTAGGAGGATGGACCTCAAAAGGTGACTCCTGGGACCCTCTAGAGCAGTGTCCCCAGCCTTCCTAATGCTGTGACCCTTTAATACAGTTCCTCATAATTGTGGTGACTCCCAACTCTGAGATTATATTTGTTTCAACTTCACCACTATTATGAATCATTATGTAAATATCTGTATTTTCTGATGGTCTTGGAAGGGTTCTTTGACCGCCCCCAAAAGGGATAAGTTGAGAACGGCTGCTCTAAAATCCCTGTAAACATTATTATGGATGGTCGATTTTCTACAAACAAAACCACAGGGCACGCTATAAACTGGAACATGCCAGAAGCTGTCACCATACCACAACATATTAACGTGCTATGAAGAACATCCTTAGTTTTAGCGTGCCGAGGTATACAAGTGTGGATGAGAGAGCAACCTGTGGAGACTGATGCTCTCCGTCCACCATTCAAGTCCCAGAGAATAGTACAGGTCATGCGGCTAGGCAGCAACTGCCTTTACCCTCCAAGCCACCTGGCTGCCCCAGAGCATTCCTTCTTGTTTGAGTGTGTCGGAGCAAGCGTTCTGTGAGGAACTAGCTGCCTCTCACTGAGTGTCTTGAGAGCGCTCCCCACCCTTTTGTCCCATTGCCTATGGCTGGAAGACTCCAGCAGATGCCTCTATTTAGAAAACACGTGCTGCCCTTCTCCCCAGTGAGGCAGAGCAGCTGCTTCGGGCTTGTTTCCTGTCACCAAGTCTTCAGATGGAGCAAGGAAAACAAAAAACCCCGGCTGTCTTGATTGACTCAGTGGGAATTCAGACATGCAGCATAAAATGAGTCTGAAGTAAAGTTTGCCTGAATTGATAGAGTTCTCACGGTGGCCCCTTTGCAAAATTGCTTTGGTGGCGACCGCAATTGGTCAAGATCATGGTGTTATTGATATGACCTCTGAACATATTCAAGTGTTAATAGTTGGCCATACAAGAAGACGATACGAGCCAGTGGAAGTCTCTTCAGGCAACAGCAGGAAGTAACAGGACAGGCAGCTTTTGTCAGAGGGCACAACTTCTCACAGCTCTGACAGAAGTCAGGAGCTCCGCTACTGAACAAGGAGAAGTGATCTAAGGGAACTTTCATTAACCATCTATAACAGGTAGATTGGAGGCATAAGCCATGTCTAGGATTGTCACTTGGCTGTCACCCTCTGGGCAGGTGGCACTAGTCTAAATGTATTGAGACTAAACCAGTAGCCATAATTCATTCTCCCTCTTTCTCTCCCTCCCCCTCCCTGCTCTCCCCCTCCCTACTCTCCCCATCCCTGTTCTCCCCCTCCCTACTCTCCCCCTCCCTGTTCTCCCCCTCCCTGTTCTCCCCCTCCCTGTTCTCCCCATCCCTCTTCTCCCCCTCCCTGTTCTCCCCCTCCCTGTTCTCCCCCTCCCTACTCTCCCCATCCCTGTTCTCCCCCTCCCTACTCTCCCCCTCCCTGTTCTCCCCCTCCCTGTTCTCCCCCTCCCTGTTCTCCCCCTCCCTGTTCTCCCCCTCCCTGCTCTCCCCCTCCCTGTTCTCCCCCTCCCTGTTCTCCCCATCCCTCTTCTCCCCCTCCCTGTTCTCCCCCTCCCTGTTCTCCCCTCCCTACTCTCCCCATCCCTGTTCTCCCCCTCCCTACTCTCCCCCTCCCTGTTCTCCCCCTCCCTGTTCTCCCCCTCCCTGTTCTCCCCCTCCCTGTTCTCCCCCTCCCTGTTCTCCCCCTCCCTGTTCTCCCCCTCCCTGTTCTCCCCTCCCTACTCTCCCCATCCCTACTCTCCCCATCCCTGTTCTCCCCCTCCCTACTCTCCCCCTCCCTGTTCTCCCCTCCCTGTTCTCCCCCTCCCTGTTCTCCCCCTCCCTGCTCTCCCCCTCCCCTGTTCTCCCCCTCCCTGTTCTCCCCATCCCTACTCTCCCCATCCCTGTTCTCCCCCTCCCTACTCTCCCCCTCCCTGTTCTCCCCCTCCCTGTTCTCCCCCTCCCTGTTCTCCCCCTCCCTGTTCTCCCCCTCCCTGTTCTCCCCCTCCCTGTTCTCCCCCTCCCTGTTCTCCCCCTCCCTGTTCTCCCCCTCCCTGTTCTCCCCCTCCCTGTTCTCCCCCTCCCTGTTCTCCCCTCCCTGTTCTCCCCCTCCTGTTCTCCCCCTCCCTACTCTCCCCCTCCCTGTTCTCCCCCTCCCTGTTCTCCCCCTCCCTGTTCTCCCCCTCCCTGTTCTCCCCCTCCCTACTCTCCCCCTCCCTGTTCTCCCCCTCCCTACTCTCCCCCTCCCTGTTCTCCCCCTCCCTGTTCTCCCCCTCCCTGTTCTCCCCTCCCTACTCTCCCCCTCCCTGTTCTCCCCCTCCCTGTTCTCCCCCTCCCTGTTCTCCCCCTCCCTACTCTCCCCCTCCCTGTTCTCCCCCTCCCTGTTCTCCCCCTCCCTGTTCTCCCCCTCCCTACTCTCCCCCTCCCTGTTCTCCCCCTCCCTGTTCTCCCCCTCCCTGTTCTCCCCCTCCCTACTCTCCCCCTCCCTGTTCTCCCCCTCCCTGTTCTCCCCCTCCCTACTCTCCCCCTCCCTGTTCTCCCCCTCCCTGTTCTCCCCCTCCCTGTTCTCCCCTCCCTACTCTCCCCCTCCCTGTTCTCCCCCTTCTGTTCTCCCCTCCCTACTCTCCCCCTCCCTGTTCTCCCCCTCCCTGTTCTCCCCCTCCCTACTCTCCCCCTCCCTGTTCTCCCCCTCCCTACTCTCCCCTCCCTGTTCTCCCCCTCCCTGTTCTCCCCCTCCCTGTTCTCCCCCTCCCTGCTCTCCCCCTCCCTGCTCTCCCCCTCCCTACTCTCCCCCTCCCTACTCTCCCCCTCCCTGTTCTCCCCCTCCCTGTTCTCCCCCTCCCTGTTCTCCCCCTCCCTGCTCTCCCCCTCCCTGCTCTCCCCCTCCCTACTCTCCCCCTCCCTGTTCTCCCCCTCCCTACTCTCCCCCTCCCTGTTCTCCCCTCCCTGTTCTCCCCCTCCCTGTTCTCCCCCTCCCTACTCTCCCCCTCCCTGTTCTCCCCCTCCCTGTTCTCCCCCTCCCTGTTCTCCCCCTCCCTACTCTCCCCCTCCCTGTTCTCCCCTCCCTACTCTCCCCCTCCCTGTTCTCCCCCTCCCTGTTCTCCCCCTCCCTACTCTCCCCCTCCCTGTTCTCCCCCTCCCTGCTCTCCCCCTCCCTGTTCTCCCCCTCCCTGCTCTCCCCCTCCCTACTCTCCCCCTCCCTGTTCTCCCCCTCCCTACTCTCCCCCTCCCTGTTCTCCCCCTCCCTGTTCTCCCCCTCCCTACTCTCCCCCTCCCTGTTCTCCCCCTCCCTGTTCTCCCCCTCCCTGTTCTCCCCCTCCCTGTTCTCCCCCTCCCTACTCTCCCCCTCCCTGCTCTCCCCCTCCCTCATTCTCTCCCTCCCTCCCTCCTTCCCCCTTTCTCCCTTCAATAGAAGATCACATTCCACTTGTAGCACATTTCTCAGTGTAAAAATAAAAGTGAATATACTTTCTTTTAATTGACTGCACGTGCGCTATATGCTTGGCAGAAGAATATAAGTCTTTGTGATTTTATAAACTACCACTATAACGATTGTTCCTCAGCCTCCCCATTGCCCAATAAGGTTGTAAAGCCCTTATCTTCCAGCCCCCAAGGGCAAGATGACAGGCCTGCTGGGACGCAGCAGCACGGTGGTTCCCTGTCAGAGTGCAGGCTAGTGGGAGCTGAGACAGCGGGACTCTGGCTCTAACTCCTCCACCGAGAAAGAGGTTTTCTTTGGGAGGGGCTTTGGTGAGTTTAGGATAATTAGGTGATGCTTGCAGAGATGCTGGGCCTTGGAATCTGGTAGATCAGAATCCAGAAGCAAAGGCTTTTTTTCTAGGTGGAGAAAAATAACATAGTCAAAGCCATGGCAAGCAGGAGGCATGTTTTGGTAGCAGTTCGAATGGGTTGTGATGTAACATTCAGTCTTAGGTGTGGCAGGCGGTGAGACCGAAAGTGCCCTTAAAGTTGCACTGTAGAGGCAAGCTGAGCAAATGTGTGCTGGGCAGGTGTGTATATTGTTCTGCACCATGGCAGATGCTAAGGGAACAGTGGTGAGTGGGGCAGGTGCCAGTCAGAGCTCACCATTAGTGTAAAAACCTCAGCTGTTATTGTGTTTAAGTTGGTACACGTTTTTTTTTTCTTTTTCCAGAGCTGAGGACCGAACCCAGGGCCTTGGGCTTGCTAGGCAAGTGCTCTACTGCTGAGCTAAATCCCCAACCCCGGTACACATTTTCTTTATTCTCTCACTTTTAGAGATTTCTCGTGTCATGTTCTCTTCTGAGGATGCTCTCTGGCTTTTTTTTTTTAAGATTTTTCATTATGTATACAGTGCTCTGTCTACATGGACACATGCACACCAGGAGAGGACCCGCTCTCCGGGTTTTTGTGGTCACTTTGCACGAATTCCTCATGACAGGCTAAAACAGCTCAGTGTGTACCATGTAGACTGTTCTAATTTTCAGCCAAGTTAGGTACTCAGCGTAGGAATTTAGGAAAAGAAGACAGTTCAAAATGCACAGCTACGTGTCTGGTGTGAGCACGGTGCCTGAGAGGAACAGGCGATGACAGAGAAAACTGTCCTTCCTGTAAGATACAGAGCCTGAAAAGGAAGAGGTGGAGCCAGAATTTACAGGTGATGGCCAAGGGTGGACATGTCTGTGAGCCTGTGGCACACCCACCTCTTCCTCAGTCCCCCAAAGTATTCGTTCTGCCCTTCCCCAGCCCCCTGAACCATTTTCACTTTAGGTTATGCTGCTGTCCCACCAAACTGAGTGTCCTTCCTGCCCACAGAAAACTCAGAGCTGAATCCCCAGTCCCTCCCTTAAAAGGTTAGGAGTGAAGGGCAGGAAGTGAATAAGCCAGAATGATGTTTCCTAAAACAGCTTCCCAGAGAGGCAACCTTTACTCTGGTTAGCATAAAATCACCAGGGAAGAATCTTCCTCCAGTCAAGCGAGAAGGAAGTCAAGGGAGCAGAGTGGGACCGCTCTTCCGAGGCGCTAGTATTGTGTGTAGGTTTCATTTCTTAGCCGTGTCTGCTCGCCCATGTGCTGAGACACCCTCCTTTACACCTCAGCCTCTTTTGTTGCACAAACATCCTGAGAAGACCTGTGAATACAGATAGGCATGGTCTTTATCACTGTGTGGCTAATGGAGAGGAAGAACATTCCAGAAGTCTTTGCCTCATCAAGATTTTATCCCTAGCTAGAGGAACGATGTAGAGAGTTGACTGATGTGCCCCGCACTAGACACCATTGGGGTATTTTTTTTTCTTTATTTTCTTTTTCTTTTTCAAGTTATCCAGGCAGGTCTTGAACTTCCTAAGCATCTGGGATTGCAGGCGTGCACCACCAGGCTCCTGAGCCCCGTCTTCAGGAAGCTCTGCTCAGTGAGTCGGCTAGCTTCTCGAGCCTTGCAGGGAGAACTGACGACTTGTGAGAGTGTTGCTAGGTTCTCTCCTCGTGTGAATTCTACCTCACAAAAGGGTCTTGATGAGCCAGAGGCTTCTGGAGTTTTCAGAAGCTCATTCTGTTGACACACAAGGCGGGGGGGGGGGGTGTATGTGCAACTGTGTGGAAGCCAGAGAACGTCAGCTGCCATTCCCCAAGTATTGGTCCACCTCATATTTTGGAACAGGGTTGCTCTTGGGCCTAGAACTCACCATTTAGGCTAGCTGGGTGGTAGGTAAGGCCCAGGGATCTGCATGTCTCCACCTTTCTCATGCCAAGATTACAAGCATGTGTCATCCTATATGTCTATATATGAGTTCTGGGGAAGCAAGCTCATACATACATCATACGTGCAGGCAAACACTCATATGCATAACACAAAGTAAATAGAGTCATGTAGTCCACTACATGACCAAGCTCTGCCCTCTTTCTAGAGCCTTCATGTCTCTCCTGTCTGTAGATGGCGCCCACCTGCATCCACTCTTTCAAGCTGAGGTAATGGACTCTCCAAAGCCGGATTTAGAAAGGCATCTGTCATGTTTGAAGATTCAAGGCTAGTCCTTTTTTCCCCAAGTTTCCCTACCCACCACTCCTCCCAGCCTCATCTATGTTTCATCCTGAGAGGTGGGGCGGGGCGAGTGGTACCTGGCTTAAAGCATGAACTCAGATGCAACTGCAGTGAAGCTGCTGAGCGAGCAATCCATGGTGTTGGAGGTTCCCCACCAAACTGTAGACTGTGTCCCATCTTTCCCCTAGTGTGTGGTGACCGTCTCAGCAGGGATTTCCTGTCTGGACAGGGTCCTTCCTGCACACTGGAGGTCTCGTTTGTCAGGCTCTGGCATCGCACTCACATTCCATTAAGACTCTGCCGGAAGCCCCAGAAAGCTTGAGTTGAGTTCTTCTTCCCACCTAGAGGCACCATAAGCTGGATGAAGGGTCGCCTAGGCTCGTTCGTGGTGCTCATTATCCTACAAGGAAAAGTGAAAACAGAAGGCCAGCCTAGGTGTGAAAGCTTAGCTTCTAGAGTCAGGAAGTCTCTACAGAGAGAGAGGGTGTGATTCAAACACAGGAGGCTAAATGAATTTTTATCAAGTTAAAAGTGGGAAAGTGGTAATTTTCCATGGCAGGGTATTGCTTGGAGGGAGAAGAGGGCACAGATGGAGAGAAGGAGGACCACGGAAGGGATTTTTCTTTCTTCCTTCAAAGGAGGAAAACCAAGGATGGACTTAGCACTTTGCTGTATGAACAGAACATAGGAAAGAATGCTTGGGTGCCAGAGTGCATACTCACACCTGTCTACATGGTTTAGGACAGGTAATTTAGCCCCACATGCCTGTTTCTACTCTGAAATTCTAAGCTATTAGTATCTTTCTATGGAGGAGTTAACTAAGATGTTATAGGAACATCATTTGAAATGTTCCTGGCATGGAATGGCCACACAGTCACTATCAGGTCCTGTTTCACTTTGAGTCATGGTCACCCTCTATTATAGCAATGTGATAGTCTAGCGCCCAGCTGGTCTGCTTCAAAGTGGATGTAGGCTATACCTTGTAGATCCTAACCAGTCAACAGTCGTCATGGCAACCTACTATCCAGGCAGAGAAAGAAATGAAGCACCGTTAGTGTTCTGTTGCTGTTATAAAATACCCTGACAAAGAACAACTTACGGGAGAATTTGTTTCAGCTCACAATTCTGGGTTCTATCCCACCGTTGTGAGGAGGTTAAGACGGGAACTTCAAACAGCCGGTCACATCGCATCCACGGTCAAGAGCAGAAAGAAATGAGTTGATCCTCCCTAACTTGCTCACCTGCCTGTGATCAGCTTGGTTTCTCCTCTCTTAGGTAATTCAGGACGCCTCCTCCTTTGTAGGGAATGGTGACACTCACAGTGGACTGGGTCTTCCTTCCTACACCAATTAACTTAATTAAGACAATCCTCCAAGACCTGTCCACAGGCTAACCCAATGCTGGCAATCCCTCATTGAAATTCTCTTCCTCAGTGAGTCTAAGTTATGCCAAGTTGACAAAGCCAAGCGTGACAATTAGTTACCATGACAAGGCGACAGGAATATATTGAGACTGTCTAGGGGAAACTAGGAAGAGACGATGATGGCACACACTGGTTTAGACATGCCTGGGGTCTTGTCAGTGACCACACTGCACAGCCATCTACCCAATCTTTACTAACCTTCAGTGCTCAATGGAATTACCAGTGGCATTAGAAAAAAATCTAGGGGGCTGGAGAGATGGCTCAGTGGTTAAGAGCGCCATGTGCTCTTCTAGAGGTCCTGAGTTCAATTCCCAGCAATCACATGGTGGCTCAAAACCATCTATAATGTGATCTGGTGCCCTCTTCTGCAGACAAAGCACTCATATACAATAAATAAATAAATAAATAAATATTTTTTAAAAAAGAAAAAAATCTAGGCCTCGCCTCTTGATGTTAGAATCAGAATCTGTGGAATCTAAGAGAGAAAGAGAGAGTGAGTCTTCAAAGCCAATTTTAACACAAAGCTATGGCTGTGCTCACTGATGAGCTATGAAATTCCAATTTTGTGGCTCCTCTCGAGCCATTAATATCAAACAATAAGAATAAATTAAATTTCCATCAGGCCTTATCATTGTAATGATTTTCATAACTCATTTCACTTGGACTCCACCATAGCCACCCTCTGTTCTGCCAAGTAGATACACAGAGGCCATGTTGTCTTTCTGGAGCTGGACCCAAATTTCAGTGTAGAGATTTCTACTTTATATGGTCATTTGTTCATTAAACAGCAATATGTGGCGAGGCAATTCCAAACAAAGCCAGATGCCCATGCAATCCATAGTGATGTGGATTCCAGTCACGAGGCAGATGCTGCTGCACTGTCTATGATTACACCAGCTTTCCATTTCTAGCATTGGACACAAGAGGAACCGTACAGTAAAAGCCTCTTTTTTCATTCACTTACCACAGTGATGCTGAAATGCATCCACGTGAGGCATGCAGCTTGTTCTTTTTTCATTCTGCAACTATCTATGTGTGTATAGAAAATAATCTTCAATGAGTGTGTGTGTGTGTGTGTGTGTGTGTGTGTGTGTGTGTGTGTGTGTGTACACGGGTGCTTCCCATTTGATGCTTTTACAAATAATGTTTGAATATGCATGTACAAACCCTTGTGTGGCTATATATTTTTATTTCCCTTAAGTATCAAGGAAAGAAATGGCTAGATCAGGGGAGAGTAATGTGGCATGTGTTTTACTTTTTATGAAATCATATTTTTACTCTCCTAAAAAGCGATGGCAGTGTGTAGTGGTATCATATTGGATTTTAATCCCCGTGTCCCTGGTGACTAAGGGTGCCACCATTGTGTGGAACTGAGGGGTTTCCTGAAGCCTGTCAAAGGTACCCAGTTCGGTGTGCTATAGGAATCTGGCAGAAACCTTTAAGAGTCAGGGCCTACATAAACTTCAAACCCCTACCCAGATCTAGCCAATGGACAGGACATTCTCCACAGTTGAGTGGAGAGTGGGGTATGACTTTCACACGTACGCTGGTGCCTCATATTTGACCACGTCCCCTGGATAGGGAGACCTGGTGGCACTCAGAGGAAGGATAGCAGGTTACCAAGAAGAGACTTGATACCCTATGAACATATACAGGGGGAGGAAGTCCCCTAATGAGAAGCTTTAGGTCATGGGGGATTGTGCCCTTAAAGTTACTTGTGGGACACTGGCTTCATCTTCTTTCACCTTGCCTAGCAACCGCTATGAGGTAAACAGGCCCCCTCCACCACACACTCCATAGGTGATATGTTCTGGTACTGTGAGCTAAAGCCATGAGGCCAGTTTGTCACATGCTGTTATCGGCTACTTTTCTGTTGGTGTGGTGGAATGCCATGACCAAGGCAAGCTAAGGAAGGAAGAGTTCGTTTAGGTTTACAATTCTGGAGGGCTGAGAGTCCCTTGTGACAGGACAGCCTGGTGGCAAAAGCAGAAAGCCAAGACGTCTTGAGTCACAGGCACGGAGCAGAGGCGGCCAATGAGAAGCAGTGGGATTCTTTCAACTTTCAAAGCCCACTTCCAGTGACATGCTCCCTCAAGCAAGGCCACGCCTCCTCAACCTTCCCCAACAGCACCACAAACAAGACCAAGTCAGTGATGCACCTAAGCCTTTGGAAAGCACTCTTATTTAAGCCCTTATACATACCAAAACTTCCAAAACCATGAGCCAAAATATATCTATTTTCCTTTTAAGTTGATTGGATGGTGTCTCGGGTATACTGTTAGAGTAACAGAAAGCTGACTAGCAGATGCGAACTGTATTTTCATGTACCTATAAACCTGCTGTGTGCCTTCCTATTCTGACTGTCTGTTCACATTACTTTTCTAGTCTTTGGATTAGCAGTCTTATTACTGATTAGTCCCCTCCATGCGTGCATTTTAGATGCAAGTACCTGTATGTGTTTGCAATGCCTGCCTTTTTTCCCACGCATTTTATCTGTTCGTTTTTAATGCTCTTTTATCAAGCCTGTTGGTCTACATCTCTGTTTATTGGTCTCTGTGCCCTATGAAAAATTCTCCTAATCCAAGACTACAAAGAGATTTCCTTATCATCTCGTAAACAGCTGTGTAGTCAGGGGGCTGTGTAGTCAGGTCCAGCAGTTATAAGCATTTGCTGCTCTTGCAGTGGACTAAAGTTAGGTTCCCAGAATCTACTTGATGGCTCACAACCATCTGCAACTCCAGTCCCAGGAAATCTAACACCCTTTCTGCCTCTGAGGACGCCAGACATGCACACGGTGCACATCCACACGTGCACACGGTGCACATACACACATCCACATGGTGCACATACACACATGCACAAGTGCACATACACACATGCACACAGTGCACATACACACATGCACATGGTACACATACACACATGTGCTTGGTGCACATACACACATGCACACAGTGCACATACACACATGCACATTCTAGCAAATGCTCAGATACATAAAATAAAAATAGATATTTGCAAAGAAAAGGCTATGCAGCCTAATCCTTTAAATTCATAAACCCGTATCAAGTTAATGTGTACTGTATTATAATAGAACAAATAAACAGCAATCTTTTTATTGTGATAACCAGTTTCTCTTTCCCTCTCATTGAAAACACTCTTCTCCCACTGAACTCCTTTTTTTTTTTTTTTGCTTTTGTTGCGAACCCAATCCGGCTGCACTTGTGCTGTTGTGCAGTCTGCTTCTTGAGTCTGTTCTCTTCCATCCACCCATTTTCCTCTCCTCTCGCTAACACAATGCAGCTCTCATCACTACATCTTCTTCCTAAGGCATGAAGTTAGTCTAACTTTGCCAACATCATCCTCTCTGCACTGGCAATCCTAGACCATTTGCACATCCATATAAATGCATCAATTGGTGAGTTTTTATCTTCTTAAGTCTGTTTTGAAGGCTTGCCTATTTCAAAGAATGTGCCCATATACATTACTGAGTTTATTAGAAAATCATCCAAAGTATTTATTCACTTATTGTTTGTGTCTTAAAGACTGACCCAAGAAGGTGAGCACATGTGGACACATTAAAAGTGAAACAGAGCAGAGTGGAAACGTCACCCCATAATCTCAACTTAGGAGCCCAAGAGCAGTGAGAAAGATTCAAGTCAAGTCTCAACAAATTCCTTGGCTCTCTTGTAGTCACTGCCTCTTGCTTGCACAGCCCAGTGTTTAGCCTGGTTTAGGAGGACTCATCCTACACTGCTGGGGCCCCAGCATGGTCTTCTCCTCCCCAGACTTTGCCTCAGGCACTTCATCCATCCCAAACTAAAAGCTGAAAAGAACAGCAAGTCTGTGCAGTGTTCAACCCTATCCATTATTTTTACACCAGGAAGGTATGTCACCACTCACTGTAGTACCATGTCTGGAGCCCAGCACTGAACTTTTGAGCAACTTCCTCCATCATGAAGAGAACTCTTAGAAACTTCTGGCTAACTAATTTTGAACTCCATTACTGAAATTTGTACATAAGAAGGCTTGGTGCAAGAAACAGTTGGAAATCAATAGTCACAGCCTCTTCTGGGGATGCACTTTCTGGGCCTGGGGGGAGAACAAGGGGGTCCGGCAAACTTGTCATGTGCTGATACACATGATGTAGGAAGCTCAAAGGCCTCTGGGAATACAGACAGAGGATGCAGTTTGGGCATGGGGTTGATGGAGGTATGTTTTAGAAAGTTGCTTTAAAATGTTTTCCCATATGAAGAATGGTAAGAAACATAATCCCACAAATATCCTTTTTGTGAACATTAATATGTCATATACGTTTTCTCCGAACACCACCGCAGCTCCATTTTTTCATTAGGTTCCAGAGACGCCTGCAAGCCCCTTTTCACTGCACATACATTGAATGGCATGCCAAGATGACAGAATCATTACCTCTGCCTGGGAAAATAATTTGGAGATTTAAAAAAAAACAATGTCCTCTCTTCCAGAGGTCCTGAGTTCAATTCCCAGCAACCACATGGTGGCTCACAACCATCTATAATGAGATCCCGTGCCCTCTTCTGGCCTGCAGGCTTATATGCAGGCAGAACACTGTATATTTAATAAATAAATCTTTTTTTAAAAAAAACAATGTCCTGAGAATAAAGAGTAAATGAGAGTGAGCAGGAGGCGGTTAAGAGGAGCCACTGGTGGGAAGATGCACACATGCCAAGCTGCCGGCTGCATTCTCAGCCCTTTGCACACAGTGTTCTCTCCACGTTTGGTGAAGAAAACTGCTTTTTCTGAGTGGGGGAAGTTAAAACATCCTCCCAAACTGACTCCGGGGCATAGCTCAGTGGGTAAAAATACTTGCCACCAAACCTGGAGACCTGATTTTGATCTCTGGGACCCACAGGTAAGAACCAGCTTCCTCGAGTTGTTCTTTGAACTCCACACTTGAGCTGTAACACACACACACACACACACACACACACACACACACACACACTCACACCAGATACATAAATATAAATAATAAACCTTGCTCATTCAGCTGGGGGAACACGAGGCAGCGTTAGAAGGATTTCCACTCTGTAGAGGGCTATCAGGGATGCTCAGCGGGAGAGGAGGGCAGACAGAAGAGGATGATAACAGTGAAGGGAGCATTGTACAACAATACACATGCATGAAAAAGTAACGGTGAAACTCACTGCTCTGTGCACTAGCTAGAAAATGTAATTCTGAGGAGAAGTTATTTAAGACTCATCTGCCTGTTGGTGTGAATGGCAGCAATCTGAATTTGAATCAGTGAACTTGATAACATGAAGACATCTTTCTCTCTCTCTCTCTCTCTCTCTCTCTCTCTCTCTCTCTCTCTCTCTCTCTCTCTCTCTCTCTCTCTGCTTCAGCACCTGGACCCCCAGAGCCAGGGAGTGCTTAAAGAACACAGAGAGACTTGTATGTTTATTTCTGTCTTGACTTCTTTTCTTTTGAAATTCCCCTGGAATTCTCCTCAACAAATGGGCAGTGGTTTTTAGACCTGTTGTTCATTACCAGGCTCTGCTGCCTCCCAAGGATCACACAGGACTTTAAGAAGGTTTGTTTCTGTAGATTATATCTTCCAGTATGTACAACACTGGTAATTAAAACTGAGGAAAATTTTATTTACAAATCATTTAAAATAACAAAAACAAACCCAGTAGCTGCAATAACAACACTAATAATAAGCCTATGAATTTATTTTGTGAAAAGAAACTGTGTTTTCCAAATTAGAAAAAAAAAAAAACAAGGCTGAAGAAAAATAGCTCAGAGGTTAAGAGAGCCTGCTGCTGCTCTTCCAGAGGACACAGCTTGCTCCCAGCACCCACATCTGGATGCTCACAACCTCCAGGTGCCTCTCTCCCCTCTCTCTCTTTCCCTCTCTCTCTCTCTCTCTCTTTCTCTCTCTCTCTCTCTCTCTCTCTCTCTCTCTCTCTCTCTCTCTCTCTCTCTCACACACACACACACACACACACACACACAAATAAAATCTTTTTAATGTTTTTAATTTAAAATATATTAATAATGGTTATCAAAGGTGGTGACATTCTAGCTCTGTGTTGTCATCTTTACTTGGCTGGGAAAGTCTCTAAGAAGCGGTGTTGTTCTTTAAGGAGTAGATAATGCACACAGGCAGGCTTAATGCTGAGCCTTTCCCTGCTTATCTGATCCCCTCGGTAATCGGGTGGTTATTTATCTGCCTTCAAAGACAATCAATAAGAGTGTCTTTTCCCTTGGAATCATTAGGAGCTTACGGAATTAAGCACATTTTTTTCATCCTTATTGCTGATAGTCATCCTCTGTAAATCCTTATTGACTCTGGTATTGCTTCACCTTTGGCCAATGGTGACGTACGGGTGAGGCTTAAGGCCTTTCGACATGGCTGTGCAGTCTCTCACAGCTGCCTTTCCTGAGGCAAGAAGTATGACCTCAGCTTCCTACACAGACCTGCTGTTTCTCCAAAGTGTGTTGGTTCCCCTCAGAAGGTGGAGCGCCATCTGATGACGTGATCATTGCAACTACACTGAGAATCATTTCCAGGTATTTTTAGAAGCAGAACTTAAGAAATGAGATTCTTTTTTAAAAAATAAAATATATTGTCAGGGTGAGGGGCAACAGGAAGGCTCGGGAGATAAAGGTAATTGCATGCTGACCTGATGCCCTGAGTTCAATCCTGGATCCCACAAGGTATCAGGAGAGAAGTGGTACTCAAGGGTTGTGCTCTGAGCCCACCCCACCCCCACACACTTGCTTTGGCACATGTGGCCCTGCATGCACATGCACTATGCTTTTGGGTCAGTTCCAGACCAGCCCACCTCCCCTTGTAGCACTCTTCTTGAGCTAAGAGGATTTTTGCATTTTTAAATGACTAGGTGAGGGGGTGGGAATCAACAGAATGCACTTCATGACAGACAGCTTGTCTAAAGTTCAAGTTTTAGTGTCCACACATAAAGTTTCATTGTGTCACAGCTGCGCACATTTGCATCCCCACAACTGCTTTCCACATGCAATGGCAGAGCTGGCGGGTCACAGATCTGGGGATTGCAAACCAGGAATAGTCACTGTCTGGCTCTTCACACAGAAATGTTTGCCAGACTCTGCCACACTCGATCATGTTGTGTTTCAGTAAACAGGCAAATAGATTCAACAAATTTAACTTTATTATATAATTAAATATCATATTGTAGAACCTTGTCTTGTACCCAATGCCATTCCACAGGATCTCAGGGTGTCTGTATGTCTTTTGGTGATTAACAACAGTTGGTATTTCTCATTTCCTCTGCTTTGATTTGGGAATAGAACCCTGCTATCTTTAGAAGCAATCATGTTTAATTTGCTTTATTCACTATAGCAAAGAGTTGGAACCAACCTAGTTGTTCATCGACTGATGAGTGAACCATTAAACTTTGTGTGTCTGTCTGTGTGTATGTATACAAAGAGACACATAAAATTCATGTGTGTATGTATGTGTGTGTCTGTGTGTGAATACTATTCAACTCTAAAGAAAAATGTAATCACAAAATTTGCAAGGAAATGAATGGACCTAGAATGTATAACATTAAGTGATATTACGCAACTTCAGAAAGAAAAATATCCCACATATACCACTCATATGCAGAATCTAGCTAATAATGTACAAATAGATGCAGTATAACATGTAGAAAAGATACCAAGAAATATTAGATATTAGAGGATGAGGAAAGACAGAATGCAGGTAGTGAGCATGGACTATGAAGGACATCAATTAATCGATTTCTAGTTCTAACTGCATCACAGGCTTTTGTTTGCCATGGTGGGTAGGTCATACAGATATAGTCAACAGCCAAGTGTAAAACCCAATGTGAAATTCCATAGCATCCTCTGCAAATGGCTATTCTAACTCTGCAGAAGCTCACTGAGTTGAATGGTCTATGAGTCCGGTTAATGTCGATGTGGACTGGTTGTTCTGTTTCTTTTTGCAACATTTTTAATAACAAAGCTTTTACATGTATAAAAATAAGAAGGTGAGCAGGGAAGCTCTGGACACACTTAAGGCCTTTGGAAATATTTACACAGCATTAGTATAGATAAATAGTTTGGACCCAGAACTCGCTGGGGTAAATTCTGGTCATCTCCATTATGCAAATGCTCTACATCTTCATGAGTGAAACTCTACAAATATCTACAAAATTACCCCAAATCTTAAGACCAGCTACAGGTTTTCCCCAAAGCTGCCTTTCATCCTCTAAGCATTTGAAAATTCATTTTTTCTCAATGTTGGTGAGCAACTGTGCTTTCCCTCTTCTCTTCAGCCAGGCTTCTCGGGGAACTATCCAATTTGGGGGCTATGACAATGAATCGGCCTAAATTTCAGGCTAATTGAGCCTAATCATTTTCTGCTTTCTAATCACATACTTTTTTTTTTAACTTGCTGTATTCTAATTTTTTTTTGATCCCTTCAAGGCTGCTTAGTCTAATGATCACTTTGTCTCTCTGTGGTGTCTTCCCTGGCTACCCACAGACCATATAAACTTCTTTGGAGTCCAACTGTGGCTTCTTGCATGAGTCTGTCATTGTCAGTGTCTACAAGTTGCCTGTCATTGCACATTTATTTTTAAATGCTTCACCAAAGGATTTTTAAATTTGTGTGTGCATTGTATGCGTATTGTGTATATGTGCGGGTACGTGTGGGCATGTGTGCATGTGTGTGTGTGTGAGTGTGTGTATGTGTGTGTATATATATGTATGTTTTCTTGTGTTGGTGTGCACCTGCGACAGTATACCTGTAAAGGTCAAGTCAGTTCTCTCCTTCAACCCTGTGGGGCCTGGGATTGAACTCAGGTTGTCAGGTTTGGTGGCAAGCACCTTTACCCACTGAGTCACCTTGCCTGGCCCATGTCACTGCAACTTTTATATGTCAGCTGAAAAAATATTAGTAGATACTTCGTTCTATGTATATTTTAAACAGTGAGTACAGATTTTGAGTACAGGTTTTAAATAATTTTCTAATAATTTTTACTATGCACACATTACTTGGTATCACTTAACGCATAAAGTTTGACAACCATAACTCCTATCTGGTGACTGTGCCATTTCCCAATTTGGAAAACCCAGCTGTTGGTGTGAAATCTTAGGAGCCTTGCACTGAGTGCACACTCACTATCCTTCACTGTGACTGCAATTATTTTTCATTCCTGTGGCAACAAATATACATAGGTGTGCTCTTTCCAAAGGAAATTTTTGAAATATGGGTTCAAACACTTAGAAAAAAATACATCATATGACTCATAAGTCCTTTTCTAAGAATGTAGCTTGAGAAAATATTCAAAAAATGCCCCTCCAAATCCAGCCACAAAAATAAAAACCAAAAACCAAACAAACCAAAAAAAAAACCACATTTATTTCTTGGTTACTTATAATGTGCAGAATTTGGAAAGAAGCAAAATATTCATATTAGCAAGAGTAGGTCAATAAATTTCATCTCACTCATCCGATGAAACACTATGATGACATGAAAAAAATTGCTTTCTGAAACAAAAATAAAAGAGAAGAATGTTGGTGGCTTTTAAGTGAAGAAAGGCTTGTCACAAAAGCATGTGCTAGAAATACAATCCCAGTTGTTTACGATGTGTTCTTGTTACCAGAATTAAAGTCGGGGTGCCACGTGAGGCCAGTGCTCCGGGGGTGAGTGTTGAGAGGAAGGAATGGTGCTTGGGTCTTGAGAAGACAGATTTGCTGTCACCCCCAAAACTCAGAGGCCCAAAAAGAAAAGAGGAGGCTCATGGTCTTCCTCATACAGGCTGTGTGTGGTGGTGGGTGCGGGGAGGCGACAGGCTCTTCCTCTCCTTCTTTTTGAAAGACTTTGTGCTTTTTCTGTAAGTTAAACCTTACGTCGCTTAGCAAAGTCAAAGCCTAGGAAGGCTATTTCAGAAGTCTTCAGATGTTCTGGGTAAAAAGAAATCAAGACTGAGCTGTCCTTAACCCACTAAGGTGAGACTTTGCTTTAGAATTTCAAATTCTCGGAAAAGGGGATGGAGAGAGGCAATTGAAGTGTTGAAGGTCCAAAGGGAAAGGAAGGGAAGGACAGCTCTGGGGAAGGGCCCATCACATGTTTCTAGACTAGAGCATCTTGATTGGCTTTGGCTTTCTATGTGCACGTCTGCACACACACACTTACACATGTGAATCCTATGCATAAAACAGGCTCACAGTGGGGAACATGTCAATCATAAATTGATTTAACTGCTGGTACATATTTGTTGTTTACAACACAAACTCAACAATTTTTTACACATAAATACGATAAACTACATATAGCAAGAAGAACCACGAAACAATCCGGAATTATATAAATGTTACATTCATTCATAGTGTTTTGGTTATTTGTATTTGGCAACCTTGAAGAAAACATCTTGGTCCCTATCTTGGTGAATCTAAAATTCTGAACGTAAATCAATATCTATCGTATGTCATCTCTATCTACTTAAAACATCTATCTAGACCCTAAAAACATCTTACCCCCTAAACAACTAACTAAGCTTAAGTGTGAAACTAAACTATCTGGTCTTCAACCCCATCAGAGAGTTAAGAAGGAAAAAAACTACAATTTTTAAGCCTATCTACAATAACCCCTTTCAGATGGTTTTGGTGCCTGGATACCAGCAAACTCATTCTCAAAAGGAATAAGACACCACACATTACTATGTGAGAAGTTTATAGAAGTTACCTTAATCCCATGCTTTGCTTTTGCTGTCTAAGTCAAGCCCTGAGATTGGCTGATGAAGACTGAATCACAGGCACTAGTAGCACGCAGCAGGGAGAGGGTGGGCAGCACCCATGAAAACCCTCAGCAAGTGGACTGCTAAGGCTACAAAGCAGGGCTGTAGCTGGCTGGCATAACCCTGAATTCAACTCACTCCTACTGGTTCTTTGCTCATTGAGAAATGTCTTATTTCTCTGTCTTTTTTCTTCCCCATCTGTAAAATGGGGATTAACCTGTATGCAGCTTCTAGGATTGAGATGAAGTGACTCCCTAAGTGACACAGAGCAAGCACCTGGCACAGATGCATGAAAACACCGGATCAATTGCACTGTTGCTATAGTCATTTTCATTAGACATCACCACAACCTAAAATGCTAAAGAACTCCTAAAGGTGTTTGAAAACATTGTAAACCTAAAGTAAATTATTTATAGCTCTTAAAAACCTTTTCATCTAAAAATAAAAGGCAAAAATTCTGGGTGGCACAGTGGTACATGTCTGTAATCCTAGCATTCAGGAAACTGAAACAGAAAGATTGCAAGCTCAAGGCCACTCTGAGCTACCTAGAATGACCCTCAAAAATAGGTACATTAATGGACAAATAAAAATAGGTACATAGATGGTAGGTTGATAGAGCTAAGTAGACGATAGACAGTAGGGTAAGATAGAGAGTCTTAATAGACAACAGACAGATGGATAGACAGACAGACAGAAAAATGGGTACATAGATGACATATAGTGATAAAAAGAGCTAAGTAAATGATAGACTAGTAAACAGGTAGATAATAGATGATAATAGATAGATAGATAGATAGATAGATAGATAGATAGATAGAGATAGAAATGATTAGACAGATGATAAATAGAAGTAGATGACTGATAGATGATGAATTCCATAGATGATAAATAGAAATAAGTGACAGATGATAGATTAAATAGATAGACAGACAGAGATAGATAGAGCATAAATAGGTAGGTAGTCGATATATATAAGTAGATAAATGTTGTTCTCTGTAGAATATAGTCTTGAGCTTCATCCAATGTTGCATTTAAAATGACAGAACATACTTCCTGACCCAATCCTGCTTGTTTTTTAAATATATTGTTTTAGACAGAACATAGTATGCACAGCTGACCCAGTGTCCAAGTGTCTGCTCTGAACTCATAATTATCCACATTCAATGGCTTTATTTTACTCTTAATGATTTAAATTGTATAAAATTCTGCTATCTGAAAAAAATAACATCATAAAGGTGTGTATGGTTAATTTTTTTGTCCTCTTGGATGATTGTCTTGCTTTGGAACTCACACTGCTGTGATACTGTGTACCCGTTTCACCATAAAGCAGAAAAGCAGAGGCAGATGGCATGGGCTGCACAATCTAGAAAGCAAAGCACAGTGTAAACACTGAGTTGGATTTGTGTCTTAGCCCAGCCAGATACTGTAGTTATGAATTAAACTCTCTAAGCTTCAGTCTCCTTGCCTATAAAATGGATTGCCTGGGATAAGGTGTGTAAAATATTTTGCATGTTGTCACATATCAAAAGTCCTAGGAAAGTCCTGGGAAGATGCCTCAGACACTAAGGTACTTTCTGGAAAGCATGAGGACCTGGGTTCAACCCCTACCACCTGCTGAAAGCTGGGTGTGACTGCACACATCTGTAATCCCAGCACTAGGAGGCAGAGATAGTTGAACCATTGGTTGCCCAGCCTAGCTGAATCGGAGAGGTCCAAGTTTAGTGCAAGACTCTAGCTCAAAAAACAATATAGAAAGTGGTAGAGAAAGATGAACAATGCCTACCTCTGTCTTACATACCTATGCACACACAGAGAGGGCCACATATGTACACACACACACACACACACACACACACACACACACACACACACACCTCAATACACGTTTTATTCATGAGTAAATATTTATTATGCATCATCATACATGTTGTCAGAGAAGAGCAAATGTGCTAGATGCTGTAATGGAAAAGCACGGGTTGATTTTACAGTGTTTAACAAGACAAATCCTCCTAGGCTGGAGTCTGGGGCATGTGGGTGGGTACAGGAGGACCAGAGAGCCTTTGTGTATGGAAGTAGAATTTAAGCTAAGACTTACACAGCAAATGGGTGCTTACATCACAAAGATGATGGCGATGCAGAGAATACTCCATGTAAAGAAGAGCAGGGGGTCCTAAGAAAGAAAAACATTCCACGAATCAGAATGGCCAGAGCATGGTCAGGGCAGCATGGGAAGGAGAGAGAAGCAACACGAGATCTTCTGTCCTGCTGGACCATGTTAAGGATTCTGGATTTTATCTCAGGGTCCAGGAAGATGCTTAAATCAGATTAGCAGAAATGTCACCAAATTGTAATCACAATTTCTAAGATGATCCTTAGAAAGGAGACAGTGACAGACAGGCAGAAGTCCTATGAGAAGGCTCTTGCAGGTAGCAATTGCTGGCACTTGGCTTGGATAATGACAATGGAGTCAGTTGGGCATTAAAAGCCAGGAATCTGGTCCTGGTGTGGTGGCACACACCTGCAATCCCAGCACTCAAGGAAGCAGAGGCAAACGGATCTCTGTGAGTTGGAGCGAGGGCAGCCTGGTCTACAAAGCGTGTCTGGGACAGCCAAAGCGACACAAAGAAAGCGACACAAAGAAACCTTGTCTCAAAAAAACAAAAATAAAAACAAAAACCCAAAACAAAACAAAACAAACAAACAAACAAAAAAGCCAGGAATCTGAAATCCAAAGCATCTCACCTGGACCTTACTTTCCTGGATGGTCACATCCTTACCTATTTGAGCCTGATCAACTTAAGGGTTTATACAAAGTGATAGTAAATAATTTCAATATTATTTCGGTCAAATTGTCATCTGTGATGAAAATTCGCACATTCTTTAAAACATTTCTACTATAACCACTGTCAAAGGCAAATAAGTCAAGCTAAGTAATTTACCATAGCAAACAATATACCCATATTATTTTATACACATGTTTAAAATTCTTCCAGTGGACAATTTCTTTGTTGCAATATTAAAAAGAAAGCAAGACATTCAAAAACAATCAACAGCCAGGTGCAGTGGTGCACACTTTAATCCCAGCACTTGGGAAGCAGAGGCAGGAAGACCTCTGGGTTCAAGGCCAGCCTCGTCTACAGAGTGAAGTTCCAGGGCAGCCAGGATCACACAGAGAAACCCTGTCTGGAAAAACCAAAACTTGCTTTCCCTCAGTGCTGTTTGCTTCTCAAGACGCTCCAAGGCCTCAAGGTTAAAAAAGCTTCATGAAGAGTATTTTTATTTCACTGATTTATTTTATTGGTTCCTTGAGAGCTTCATAAAACATGTTTCGACGATACTTACCACCTTCTTCCAACGTCTCAGATCTGCCCCCTTCCCTTCCCACTCAACTTTGTCTCCCTCCCCCTTTTTTTTTAATCCTTTAAGATCAGTCTGTGCTGCCAAAACATTCTTGGGTTTGTGGTCTTCCACTGTAGAATAATCAACTTACATGGGCTCTACTCTTATGGCTTGTTAATTTATATTTTAATATTTTTATTTTTTTTCTTTGAAAATCCCATCTGCGTTTGTACAATGTATTTTTATCACATCCATTCACCATTACTGCCTTCCGGGTTCCAGCTCTCTCCCGCTCCCCCTGATGATGCCCCACCCCTACCAACTTCATGGGTCCCCCCCTCCCCTTTCTTCCCCAGTAAGATGATCTACAGTGAGTAAGACTTCAGTCATGTGATTTCAAGCAATCCCCTAGCGAGAAGAGGTATCAGGTGACATGTCAAGTGGGAATCAGAACACTGGAGAAGAACCTTCTCTGACAATCATGACTGCCCTTAATAACAGAAAAATGACACCCTACACCCAGGACTGGGTCTTTCTCCTTACATTTTTACCTACTTTTATTTACATGGTGAGTGTATGCCTGCTTATCTATGTGCACACACAAACACACACACACACACACACACACACACACACACACAGACACACACTTGGCTTCACATGAAGGCTAAAAGGGAGTATTGGATCCCTAGGAACTGGAGTTACAGGTGTTTGCGAGCTGCCTGATATGGGTGAAGTAAAAATCTCACATGTGTGCCCTCCATTTTGGGGTTGTAGTTAATTCCAGATGCAGTTAGCCTGACAACCAAGAACAGCCACCATAGAAAGGGTAAGAGCAACAACAGGAAGCCAGGGAGAGGGCTGGCATGGGGTCCCAGCCAAAGGAGATGGTGGCCTTGGTGGAGAAGGACCATGGCAGGAGATTGAAAGTTCCGTGGCCAAGACTCACTGTTAGCTGTCATGGAGGAGTGAGTTAGGAGAATGAGTCGTTGAAGATGCCAGCAGGCTTCTGGCCTGAGGAACTGAGGGGGAAGGTTGCCATTGGCTGCATGTGGAGCAAGAAGGTTCCATGGGAGACAATAGGTTGACTCTGGTTTGTTAAGGATGAAATCGTTGGTGAGCATGGGGAGAAAGATCTGATGATGTTTGTGCCCTGTAGACTAGAGCTCAGGATTTAGATGGAGTGTAAAGAAGAGGGTGTGAGAGTTGTGGGTCAAAGAAGGAAGCCAAGGTACAGAAATCAATGAGCTGCCAAACTTAGTATTCTCCCTGGAAGGACCACACAGTTCACAGGAGAGACTACAGAAGACTCCATTAAATTTGAAGAGTATAAAAGTTGCCTCCTTCAAGGCAAAGCTGAACTCCCTAAATTCCTCATTTATGATGAAAGAGAGTGCTATGTCCAATTCTCATTTATGATGCCTATTATCAAGACAGTACCATACCCTATTGCTATTTTAAAATTTCATTGTTCCAACCCCTTATAGTATTTTTAAACTGGCTAGCCTCACTGTACTTAGAAGCCATGTTATAGATTCCAAAAGACACCCTGCAATTTTTAAATGAGCTATTAAAACTCTTGGCTATATCTACTTTGACTATTAAAACACCCATATCTGGTAGAGGTCAGGGACTATGGTAGTCAGTATAACCTGAGCCCATGATGGTTCTCTCTATGGCTGCAGAGAAGAGGCAGGGAGCCGCAACAACTCCATCCCTGGATCATCCTGAGCTATTGTGGGCAGGATGGGGAGGTTGGCATGCAGGAGCCATTAACAGAAAACAAGCACTTATCCAGATTCTTACATGCTGCTGGAGGGTGGCACTAGAATCAGAGGGAGGACCCGCCTATTGTTGACCCAGCAGCTATCAAAAGTACTTGGTACAGAGTTTCCAAGTAGGGAAATTGGTCAGAAAGCATTGAACAGCAAGCAGAACCAAAGCCTTTTTGTGACTCTCCTATTCACCCTTCTCCACCCCAACATCAGCCCACTCACCCATGACCTTGCTGGCAAAAACCAGGACTTGGTCTTCACTCGACCTTTCAGCACAATGCAGAGGGACACAGTCCTGAAAAGGTCCCACACTTCCTCCTAAGGAAGACCGATTTTGGTTATTTATGTCACGACTTTGAATTGATGATGTTTGGCTCCAGACTCAGGTCCACAAATACGGGTGGAGACGATGGTTATCACAGCTGGACTGCAGGCTTTAGCTCTTCCTGCAGGACCCTGTAAAATGTTTTTATAAGTACTGGAAGTAATAACTTTATGAAGTGCCTGCAGCTTAACTATCTAAAATTGCTTGGAGAATGTTCTCGTTTTCATGTAAATATGTGCATCCTGATCAGGAAGATACAGTTTTAGAACTTGAGTTAAGATTCTCTCTTTCTCTCTCAGTGAATTTATAGTTGTGAGTCGATGAAACAGGAATTTTATTCAAAATACCGTTGTCTTCCATCAACAAAGGCCTTTCATGGACTCCATAAACATTCACTGAGCACTGTGCCCATCACTAAGACAGATATAAAGGGTCACAAGTAACATTCATCTTCAAAAAGACTAGAGTCATATATGTAAAGGACTCCATTCCACAATATTGGCAGAAGCCTACGTATGATAAAAATTGCTGCCACTGTTAGGGATACAGCAGCAAAGCTGAAGCCAAAATGCCCTGTCTTCTTAGGGATAGATGGATGGGTGGGTGGGTAAGTGAGTGGATAGATAAAGGAAAATAGAAGTGGATGCTGGAGAAAAAAACTAACTTCTGTGAAATAGTAGGAAAGGCGAGAAAGAAGTCAGACTACAGGTGTAGATGGGGCTTATGGATGAGTAGAACTTTGACCAGAGTCTTGAAAACAAACAAAAGGAATTTGAACATATTCGTGGTTAAGTATATGTCAGAGGCAAATGACTGAGAAGAGAAGGAAAATAGAGTGAAAAACTACAGCCACATCTCTGAGGTTGCAGTGATCTTGGTGGATCGACAAAGAGTCTACCCATGCCAAGAAGAAAGCCTTTGTGTTGGAAACTCATGACTCATTTGCACAAGCGTTGACTGGGTATGTGAATAGACTCTGAGCTCCACAGACAAGACCTACGTGCCTGCTTCTGACCACCCCTTTTCTGGTCCCCACCACACTGCCTGATCCAGTATTGTTAAGTATTTGTTAAGCAAATAAAATAAGAAAAGAGAAGATTGTATAGAGAGATTTCAGGGTCTTGTTGAAGGTTCTTGCATGACAGGATGTTATTTGATGATCTCGGACCCAGTTTTATCAGTAACAAAAAGACACTGTGTGACCCATGTCATCAGCAGATGCCTCCCACTTTGAAAGAGAAAAGTGATGCTCTGCGCATTGTTGGCTGGGGGCGACAGGGCTTTTGAAAAGCTCTGGTTTGGGCAACTTGGATATATTTGGGGGGAATTTCTAGATCTCTAGAGCTGTCCTGGGACACCCAGAGAAGGCTGTGAAATGCACTTCATCTACCTCTTGTTGGCTTCTTGCCTTTCCTAATCTAAGAGTAGGAGTGAATCTGTCTCTGAGAGAATAACTAGCCATTTTATCCCACACTGGGCAGGCACCCAGGGGACCCAAGCTTGCCCTTCCACTCGCTTTGCATCTTCCCCTTACTTACCATGTCCTCCCATGACTTCACTCTTGCTCACCTTCCAGCCAACATGTTCAGAAAAGACCCAACCTGCTGACTCTCAAATTAGGAAACACTCGGCTACACTCAAGCATACAATGAGAGCCATGCACTTTATAGTTAAATGGGGTGGGGGTGGGGTGGGGAGGAAGGGTTAGGAGAGATCCTTCCAAGTCACATCTTCTGGCCCTGATTCTAAGTTGGACACGGTCATGGAATACAGGCTGAATGAGGTGTACCAGGCAAAGGCTTAGCTTCTCGGGCTGAGCCATGTTCTAAACCACAGACCACTTGAAGGTACTACTACAAACTGAAGGCCTCTTCCCAAGAAAATGTAAACTGTATATAAAAAGGCTTGAAGTTCACAGGGAATTTGTCCATGGGTCTTGAGTTGTGAGCCTAGGGTTTCTATACAGGTCAATCCAGGCAGCATTCCTAGTGGATTCCTGGCCACCACTCCACGTGGATATGCTGACGATTTCTGGTACTTAAGAACTGTTCAAATGTGACCTGGATGAACCCTATGAGGTACTCAGTCAGGTCACTATGACACAGCCAAACTAGGAGCCCAACACGGGTCATCTGGTAGACCCCAGGAGACTAAGAGACTTGAGTTTGTTCTTACACTGTCATTCCTACGGCATTTCTCTGGGGTTTGATTGGATGAGGCAATTTTCTCCCTGATATTAAGGTGCCAACCAGTTTGGCCTGAATGTTACTTGGCACTGGAGCTCTTTGGCATGGAAAATTGGCCAATTGCTTCTCTTCTGTGTCCATTGGATATGTACCAGGTCTGCTACTGAGACCACTGGTTCAACAATAACCAACAATTAAGGGTAATTTTCTCCCATTGTCACAAAAAGTCAGATTCTCCTTCAGAGTCAGTTTTTTAAAATCTAGAGTCATTTAAGCTCTAATTTTCAAAATATGATAATAAGAATGCTCTGAAAAGCTTTCTGAACAATGCATTCTAACTTTTTAAGTAACATAGGTATTAATTATACCAGTTTGCTCTTCCTTATTGTATGTGCTATACAATGGAGGCTGCCTGCACTGCCACTAACATTGCCCATGCCATTGTTGGATTGTTAAATGGTGCATGAAGATTGGGAGTGGGCATGGGTAAAGTGAAATAGAGTCTGGGTCTGGTGTTGACCCTTTAACAAAAGAGTCACCACTGCTCTGTTCAGCTTAACTGTCTTGATCTCTATAAAGCAGAGGGGGGTTCCTGGTCTCTAGAGTCCTGCCAATCCTTGAAACCTAGCAATTCTATGGCTGTACTTACCTGAGACTCTCTACAACCGAGGGTCTCTTAAAGTTGTCATCAATATCTCACTCTTTCAGATAGGTAATGCAAAGCACTACTGGGAGGCCAAAAACTTCCTGGCCCCATACTCAGTCTCCTTGATTGAGGAAGGACCAGTTGAGCTGGAAAAAGGATCCCTCTAAATACCAGTGTTGGGTTGGAACTGAAGCACTCTCTCTCTCTCTTGGTTCTCATTGACTTTGGGAGTAAACAGAAGTGCTGTGGAAGCCAATTCAGGTAAAGAAATCAACACTGGTTGATCTTCTCCTGAGAGCACTGAGGGAAGACAGTGCTTTCACCTCACAGCTGAAGCATAGTTAACTATAATAGCCAAGCCTTTTAGTGTCTCCTTACCAACACACCAAGGGAGCCCCAGGTCAAAAATGAGAAGCCAGGTGTTCCTGATGGTCAGGACTTTAAGGAAAAGGTCATGAGGATTTACCTCAATTTGCCAGTGTCTGTTTCTCCTTGGAGTCAAGAAGCTCCTACAATGGAAGAGAAGTTTCTAACTCTCTAAAGGTGAGAGGATTGTTGCTGTTGGCCTTCAGCCTTCAGCACCTGCTCTACCTGTCTCTAGCCAGTTGGGTTTAAGATAGCCACAGTGTTTAGGTTGGAAAAGAGTCCAAAAACCTGTAGCAACTAGTAGTGGATGGAAATTCAATTCACCCAAGCCAAGGAGGTAGCTCAGCAAGTAAAAGCACACATGTCAAACCCTGACACACAAGTTCAGTCCCTGGATCCCACCTTTAGCCAGCTGTGTGCATGCGGTAGTACTCATCTATTAATGCTGACACTCCTACAGTGAGATCGGAGTCAGACGCAAACTGGCCAAAATGCAAAATCAATAGGCTAGATGGCTTGGAATACACAGAACAGGAGCCAAACAAATTAATAATAATAATAATAATAATAGTAGTAGTAGTAGTAGTAGTAGTAGTAGTAGTAGTAGTAGTAGTAAAATCCTGCCTCAAAAAGGCAGACGGAAAGACTCTACCATGGAAAATTTTTCCTCTGACCTTCACAAATTATGGTATGATTACACACACACATACACACACACACACACACACACACACACACACACACACACACACATACCATGAACTCCAAGAATGAATGAATAAATAAATAAATAATAAATAAATAAATATAATTTTTAAATAAGAAGCTCCAAAGGATTGAAATTTTTCTAAAGCCCAAGAATTAAATTAGGCAAATTCACATGTACAAGATGACCTGACCTACAGGGCAAGATGTTCCAGGAACTGAGCTGATGAGTGTCAGCTCCCTGGAAGCAAAGTCAGGACAGAGGTCACTGGGGCATGAAACACAGCTATGGCGATAAAAGAAACAGGTGTTTCTCACATATGGGTTTCAGAAAACATACCCTACCCATAAAGTATGGCAAGACATGCTGGGGTACTTGACAGCAAATGGTACAGAATGGGAGAGAGACACAAGAGAAATACCAATGGCAAAAATAACAAAAGACTATAAAGAAAGTGCACACACACAAAAAAGTGAAGACTATAGGAAGAAAGCAGGCTCAAGGAGAGAAGTCGGGTGCTGTGGTGGTTACAGAAGAAAGCTGCATGCTACAGGGTGGTCACAAGCATAGAGAAGACAAGGACACTCATCCATTCGGTCAGCTACAGTCAACTACAGTCATCCTCAGCCAGATCATCCACTCAGTGGTTGTTGGTCCTCAAGGTCATTGTGCCGGGTTGTAGAGCTCTGTGAGTAAACAGAAACAAGGTTGTAATCAAGTGGAGTTCACACCCTACTGTCTGGGTCAGGAAACGTATTTTGTATTAGTTACTATTCTGTTGCTGTAAACAAAAATATCTGACAAAAGCAATTTAAAGAAGGAAGGGTTTGTTTTAGCTCCTGGTTTAAGGAGATAGAGTCATGGTGGGTATGTCATGGTGACAGGAATGGGAGACAGCTGGTTACATTGCATCCACAGCCAGAAAGCAGACATGGATGAATACTGGGGCTCAGCTCCCTTTATCCTTTTTATCCAAGACCCCAGCCCATGAAATGATGCCACCCACAGGGTCTTCCCACCTCAGTTATATTAACATATAAAATCTCTCACAGACATGACCAGAGATTTCTCTTCTAGGAGATCCTAGGCCCTGTCATGTTGACAGTCAACACGAACCATCCCACACCCTTAGCATGACTGGTTCCACGCTGGTGCTCCTGATGGATAGAGGACCAGGAACAGCCTTCTTCAGCGGTGCTCACGCTCTCAAAAAGCATCACAGTAACCGGGGAGAAAGGGATCTGAGAAAAAACTGAGTTTGGGGAGATAAGTCTGGGGAGTTTAAAGGAGACTGAGTCTGTGTAGTAAGGTTTGGGCAAGGAAGGAGAGACAGTGTGATGTAAAACTTTGCTGGGAACTCGGTGGTAGTAACTCTTTCTGAAGCCTAAGGCCCACTCCCTTTGCTATTGTTTCTCGCCCACTGGGAAATTGCTGGTGGAAGTACCATTCTGCATCCCTCTCTGAAGCACAGCCCATCAGCAGCTCCCTGGAGAGAATCACAAGCATCCCTCCTAAAATCAGAGTGATGCTTTGTGGTAGGAAAGAGATGCAGCCACCTTCCACCAGGGAAGTCCTCAGATGGGAGTGGGCAGGGACATACTAGGCTTAGACACATCCGGATACCGTCAGACCCTTCATGAAATAAGCCAAATGGTGCTGTTTATGAAAAGGTCTTTGGCCTGTTTGAACAGCCAGGATTCGGAGATGTTCTTGGGTTCAAGAGAAAATATTCCTGAAGAATTGAGGCTGGAGACTCTTACATCCAAATCTTAATATGTTGTCTAACTAAATCCTTTTCTTGCCTTGTACCTTAGCTGCTGGGGGGGGGGGGGACCAACAGAATGTTTTGAATAGTGGGGAGCTTAGCCATGGGTCAGCTAGACCCAAGGAGAGTACAGGAGCTTAGCTATGGGTCAGCTAGACCCAAGGAGAGCACAGGAGCTTAGCCATGGGTCAGCTAGACCCAAGGAGAGCACAGGAGCCTAGCCATGGGTCAGCTAGACCCAAGGAGAGCACAGGAGCTTAGCCATGGGTCAGCTAGACCCAAGGAGAGCACAGGAGCTTAGCCATGGGTCAACTAGACACAAGGAGAGCACAGGAGCTTAGCCATGGGTCAGCTAGACCCAAGGAGAGCACAGAAGCTTAGCCATAGGTCAGCTAGATCCAAGGAGAGCACAGGAGCTTAGCCATGGGTCAACTAGACCCAAGGAGAGCACAGGAGCTTAGCCATGGGTCAGCTAGACCCAAGGCTAAGGAAGTGAGGTCTGGGAGGGGAGAGAGACTCAGAAGTTGAGGAGTGAAGGGGAAAGGTGAGATTTATGCGTGCAAAGCTGGACTCTAAGCAGAAATAGCATCCTTGAAAGAGCTGGGGGCTCTCAAATCACTTTAATAGCTTCATGTTCAATGGGCCTATGGGCCGTGCTGTTACTATTGTTAGCTGAAAATTCTTCAAATAAGGAAAATACCTCCCCAGGTTTAGCTGATTTGTTTGTAATGAAGTCTCCAGATCAGGTAAGTTTTGCTATGCCCACCTCATCTCTGCTTGGCCATCTGTCATTAAGCCCAGGCAAAGGCAGAGGTTTGTAAAAATGGGTTGCCTTAATCACATGGCTGTCACCATGAGAGAGAAATATTGGACAATATATAGACAATGGAATGCAAAATGAATTTTTCCCCCGAGAATTGACCATATTTGCATGAAGCCAGTCATCACGTTAACACAGAACACTTCCTCTGCTCCTGGGTGAAGTTGGAAAAGCTTGATTCTAATTCAGCCTTCTCTGAATCCTGTCTACTCACCTCACTCTTCGCATATGCCCTTCTCTGTACCACTCTCTTTCCAGGAAATGTGTTAGTCTAGGAGATTCTGATGGAATTAGACTACCTAATGTCAAGCCTCAGCCCTGCCAGAGACTACCTGAATGACCGTGGTTGAATTACTCAACCTTATAGAGTGACAGAGGATTTTTTAATGAAATAGAAATATTGATATTAAGCATGTAATTTGTTATGTGAGCACATGCTTATGTGAAGGTTTATATGTGGATGCATATACATGTGTTTATGTTTGCATGTGTGTGTGTGCATGAGTGTGAAGGTCGGAGGACAACTTCAGGTCTTATTCCTTAGGCAATTCCATTTTGGGTGTGAAGGAGTGGAAACCAAATTCTCTAGTGGCCTACAACTCACCAAGTAGGCTAGGCTGGTTGACCAGAAAGCTTCAAGGAGCCACTTGTCTTCACATCCTCAGTCTTGGATGAGCATGTACCGCCACGCCTGTGTTTTTTTAATGTGAGTTCTGGGACCCAATGTCAGGTCTTCGTGCTTGCAAAGCAGGCATTTACTGGTTGAGCCATATCTCCCCAGCCCAGAAGTCATATAACTCAACAATATTACTAATGATCATTAAATTATACGCAAAAAGTTAGTCACACTGCCTGCAGGGCTCAAGATATCATCGGTGACTCTAAACTTTTTAAAAAATGATTAGACAACACTGAAAACTTGGAACCTAAAGAATAAAACTCCCTCAGCTACATGGTTTTTCCAGAGAAAACACCCATCAACTCTGTGTGTGTGTGTGTGTGTGTGTGTGTGTGTGTGTGTGTGCACGTGTGATTTCTCTGAGACACATTGGACTTTGCAAGATTTGTGTTTGGTGTTAAATGTCCCTACCAACTGCCCCAGCAGTCTGTGTGTTTTGATTTCCATGGCATCTAAGTTTTTATTCTGAGTGAACTCAGGATACTGTTGGCTGGAGTCATCTGTAAGAGCATCCAGCATGCATGTCATGTGTCCTGACTCTGATGGGTGGGTCTGCAGCTCAGTGAGGAAGAGAAAGAAGGCAAATCGAGACTGGAGTCTTGCCATGCCATGAAATCCCACCCTCAGCTGAGGATCTTTGTGCAGCTGGCGGCTGCCAGAAGAGACGGAGTGTCGTCTTCTTCAGGAATGCAGGCCCTGGCAGGCTGCCCCTCTCCAGCGCACATACACTGCTAAGTGTTCTCCATGCATTAGAGGAATCACTCCTGAAGCTGGGAGGAAAAGGTGGTGAGGATTATGGGAGGAGCTGAAGGGGAGAAAATATGGGCGGATTTTATCAAAGCACATTATATGTATAATATGCACTTTTAAAACAGTAAGTTAAAATAATAATACTAAAAGACCATAGGCTGAAAGAAAGGAAAATGTTATGTGAGGCCATGAGGAAAACATTGATTCAACCTTCCTTTTTGTTTAAAAGAAAAAAAAAACTGAAGACTACAGGGGTAATAAAACTTCCCAAAACCACTCAGCTGAGTGGACATAGAACTGTTCCAGGTAGCAGGGGGAGAAAGGAGACCAGCTCAGGAGTCAAAGGGGAAAAGAAGGTGAAAGTATGGTGAATCTGTGCTTACAAACCTGTCTGAAAGGGATGAAGAGGACCATTTCCGGTGTGCATAATTCACACAGTGCCTTTTCAGGGAGCTAATAAATGTTGAGTGGAAAAATAAGGAACAGTAGGCTGGGCGTCCTAGATCCCACTGCTCACAGAGGATATGATCGGGCAATCATAAGGGTTTTTTTTCCACCTCAAGACAGGGCTGGTCTGTGTAGCCCTGGCAGTCTAGGGACTCACTCTGTAGACCAGGACAGGCTGGCCTCGAACGCAGAGAGATCCACCTGCCTCTGCCTCCGGAGTGCTAGGATTAAAGGCCTGCCCCACTACATCCAGCTAGGGTAATCACATTTTAATGCAGGTGTGGGTTTGAGTGCGCCCCGCCTTATTTTATAACTCAGGCAAAACCAAGTGTCTAGACTCTACCCAAATGTGATGCTGCACTCAGCAAAGCTTCGAGGAAGCCAACAGATGGTTCCCTACCACTGAGAGAGGGGGCTGGTACAACCCTATCTGTGTGACACCATCTCCGAAAACGCGACAAAGGGTTACCAGCTAATGTGAGACACTCACGTGCATCTGGAGGCTTTTGAAACTCTTTTAAAGATATGAAAGGACGTGTGTTGGTTTGTGGTTCTAGCCAATTGGCCTCTTGATTTGCCCATCAGATGTGTAACCCTTTGTGTTCTCTTTCAGGGTCCTTCTTCCCGGACTTCAAGCCTCCGGAAACCGTTTTCAAAATAGTATTTTGGCTCGGGTACCTAAACAGCTGCATCAACCCCATCATATACCCATGCTCCAGTCAGGAGTTCAAGAAAGCCTTTCAGAACGTCCTGCGAATCCAGTGTCTCCGCAGAAGGCAGTCCTCCAAGCATGCTCTGGGCTACACCCTGCACGCGCCCAGCCAGGCTCTAGAGGGACAGCATAGAGACATGGTGCGTATCCCCGTGGGCTCGGGAGAGACGTTCTATAAGATCTCCAAAACAGACGGAGTCTGTGAATGGAAGTTTTTCTCTTCCATGCCCCAGGCATCGGCCAGGATTACGGTGCCGAAGGACCAATCCGCCTGTACCACAGCTCGAGTGAGGAGTAAAAGCTTTCTGCAGGTCTGCTGCTGTGTGGGGTCCTCGACCCCTAGCCTTGAAGAAAACCACCAAGTCCCAACCATTAAGATCCACACCATCTCCCTTGGTGAAAATGGGGAGGAAGTCTAGGGGATGGGAAAGGTCACAGGACGAGGGATGACACTGACTCCCACTCGGAAGGCCAGTGAATGCTTCTTAAAGGACAAGCAGGGACCGTTCATGGAGGGGAAAGAGGAGAGGGAGGGTACCAGTTTATCAGGCGAGTGGGTAGGGCGCAGAGGAAGAGGCAGGGCGTCTGGCAACTAACTAACTGGTTCTGAATGATGGTGGGAGGCCTGTTGCCCTTCAGCTCAAAGACCTCAGTCGTTCTCTGGTTCTGCTTCCCACTACGGACCCTTTCGACAAGAAATACCATGGGAAAGAAAGAAAATCTCATCCACAATCCAAAAAGACTATAAATACAGGATGATGATTTCATTGTGAATATTTTGAGCACACACTCTAAGTTTGGAGCTATTTCTCGATGGAAGGGAGGGGATTTTATTTTCAGGCTGAACCTACTGGCGACTACATTAGACATTTATGGAGAGGGGACCTAGAAAGGAGTGTGAGGTAGCGGCCAGCGTGTTTTTAAAGTGAGTTTGGAAGGACCACCAGATTCTCAGCTTGGGTGAACCTAGACAGGGTTCCATTGGTTGCTCTTTGATTGGTTCTATATCCCCATTTGAAACTGGGGTGCATTCTCCACCCTTGGATCTGAGGAGTGTGGCCAGGACTGAAGAGGGACAGCATGCTTTTATCAATGGAGTAAGATAGTCCTGGGCAGCAGTTGCAAGAACTGGTGAGGCACGGCTCCTTTTCTTGCCTCCATAAAGAGCAAGAGGCTGGAATGGGATGGGTACTAACACCAGGCTGGTGCCCTATTACCCTGCAGCCTCCTGGATGTGATAAGCGACCTGCCTTTCCCAGAACTCCATAGTGGAAATCCAGGAATGGCGGGATACTGGCTTCCTTCACCCTCCATTCACTTCACTGCTGCGTAGTGAACGGAGCTCACCCGTGGGATGTAGGATGAGTCTTGGGGTCCAGGTACACCCCTCCTGAGTTTCCAAACATATTGACCCTTAACCTTCAGACACTTTAATTGATTGCCAAACAAGTTCACAAACTGATTTCTACCTTTTGCAAGACCTTGGAAGATTTCACACACACAGACACACACACACACACACACACACACACACACACACACACACACACACACTATATATATATATATATATATATATATATATATATATATATATATATATACATACATACACACAGACACACAGACACACAGACACACACACACATATATATATATACACCAAAGTCTTGCATCCTTAATCAGATTATTATGGATGGTGACCCTGGTAATCACACATAAAAATCATGCCTATCACTCTACCTTAAGAATTGTAAAATAAGGTTTATGCTTGTGACTCCAACCCTAATAAGAATCACAGCTACCAGCATTTTATAACTTCTCCCATCCACCTAACGGGATGCCTTTGCATCTTCCCTTCCTCCCTTACAATAAATTGAACTTGGCCCATCAGCCTTTGTAAAGGGAAATTTCTATCCATGTTGCATGTGGCGCTGGGTTTTTGTGGTTGCTTGCATTGAGACTTTGAATCTGACCCGCTTCCTCCACCTTTTCCTGGGCTGTGGCTTCTTATTGGCCAGCAAGGTCATTACTCGGCCTTGTGATCTGAACTTGGCTTCTGACACTGAGAAGTTGCCTGGGATTCTAGGCTCCTGGGCTCTCCTCATAGCTCATAGCAGCTCTACCAGATGTGGGTGTCCAAGCATCACGGGAGAACTTTAGAATGCTAGCCTGCCTCTTCTTCTCTACAAGCTTTGTTGTTCAGATTAGCTTCCTTCTAAATCCCAACTCTAAAACCCACCCTTGGCCATGCTGTCCCCTCCTAGATGAGCATCCTTCTGGGAAGAAGGATCATAGCTTTTTGTTATCGGTGTACCATTCCGTGTTACTAATGATCTTTAAATCCCTTGATGAATAAAACACAAATGTTAAAAGTGAGAAAGCTTAGGCACACTAAAAAGCTGCCATTGATGCCACTTCTAATCACACACACAAAAGACCCTAGAAAGTGAGTTATCAGATAAAACCTTAACAATCATATCCCTGTAAAGTTATCCATAAACAATTGCCTGCACAGTCCACTGGCATCTCTCCCTCTAAAAAAAAAAAAAACAAGTATCTAACAGCTTTTTCCATTCCCACAGTAGGACCTTGGATAGAAACACACCAACTTTTATAAGAAATTGACAATGTCACCAAAACATTAGTGGCAAAAGTGCGGTAAACAACATAAAAGTGGAGTTGAGTTTTAATCATCCATCAAAAAATGTCTGTACCGTTAAGTGAGCCAAAAACTATCTGAAATGGCTGCAGCCAAACAAATGATTGTCATATTTATATTCGCATGTTTACTGATTCTATTTGGAGTTTGAGGAATTTGCCCAGAGTAACCCTAGTTAAAATGTCTTCTCCTGTGTCTTCTAAAAGAAATTATTTCTTTGGGATTGTCTCTATGTCTTGAAATCAATGGAACATTATGGTAGCAAACTTGAGACTAATCTGAGAGTCAGACTGTGTTTGACGAGGGAACATGGATCTCTTCACTCAAATATTTTCTCCAGGGCATCGGAGATGTAGCTCAGTTGGTAAAGTACTTGCCTGACATACACATCCCCAGGAGCACTAAAACCAAGAGTGATGGCTCAGGATGATAAACTCAGTATTCAGTAAGTGCAAACTAGAGGATCAAGACTTCAAGGTTATCCTTGAGTACTTAGCCTAGACCACATGAGACTCCGTTTCAAAAAAAAAAAAACCAACCAAATAAACAAACAAAACCCAACAACAACAAAACAAGATTCCAGGCTATACCACTTCGAGAAAAGCATTTTCCTTGTCATAGCCTCATCTGCATGGGATCGCTCTGTATTCAACACACTTCACAAAGCAAGGCGGCCTCTGACTCTCGTCGCTGACTTGCATCAGCCCATTCAAGATAGACAGTGGTGTCTAAATACATAGGCGCTCCCTGAACGCTCTGCATTGTGCTCTGCTGCATGTCAGGGAGCGGTGACTCTAACCCTCTGAGACGCCTCCATTACCATCGCTGAAATGAAACTCTAACGGTTAAGACAGGCTACGGACTTGCACATGGTCAAGAAGGAACTGTGGCTCGAACCTGGGGATTCCCCCACCCCGCAGGTGTTCTCGCTCTCTGTAGCACCTCTGCATCACACTATGGGACAGGAGAGTTTGAATTGAGTATTCTCAGGAGACCAATCCACACCCAAAACTTTAATGTAATTTATTCCCTTGGGACTTTGCTGCAGGTTGGGCTTAGAAAACATGCCAACACACCTTGTGCCTACCTTTAGAGTGTGTGGTCTCTGCAGGACATAACGCTCCCAGATACAGATGAAGCCGTACAAAGAGGGCAGGATGTGCCAAACCAGGACAAGATGAGCAAACAACAGAACATGGAGAAATTGGCCAGGAATGGAAAATCTCAATGATAGGTGGGACACACGTTGGGTGGCTTGTGGAAGGCTTGAATTGCCAATCATGGTTTGCAGGAACACTTAGGAAGTATGCCTCTTCCGGAGTATATACAAACAGATACGACACTTGTCCTGACTCGCGTGCATGCCAACTTTTATTTTACAAGTTAGCAGAAAGGGAAGAGGCTAGAGGAACCCCACCAGGAATTGCACATCATGTACCGGGCATGTGATTTTCATGGATGCCACTCAGAGAGAAGGGCTCAGAACACTGGTCTCCAGGTAGCTTTTGAAGATGGGCCATTGGTAGGCAGCTGTGCATCTTTGCTTGCTTGCTTGCTTGCTTTTCTATTTGAACCATCACGAAGGCCTTCCAGACCGGCAGGCTTTGTGCTAAAAGCCTGAGAATGAAACTATTTTAGGAGCTATTTTCTTGAGCAGGTAATTGTTCGTGTGTTAATCGACATTCCTTAATCACCGCTAACAAACATTCCTAATTGCTTGTGCAGATAGTTCTGTTCCCATCCTCTTGCCAAAATATGATGCTGTTTCTTCCATGAATGCCTGCTGACTTAATTAAGGGAAGAGATTGGCTCATCAGGAAAGGGAAAAGCAAACAGGTGGAAGGCAAGCCGATGAAAGGCAAGCAAAAGCCAGAGAGACAAGAGAAGACAGAGGTAGGAGATGTACAGGCATCAGAGATATGCTCGCTGGTCGCTCTGGTCGCTTTTTCACACTACCATGAAACCACCTGTGCAGACACAGCTCCGACAGAGCCCAGTTGGAACCTGCCCTAGGCCTCCAAACTAATGCTGAGGAGTTGGGCTGAGGCCATGTCTTCCAAAAAGCCATGGCAACAGTGGCCTCTGGCCATCCATGTTCCCTGTAAGATGAAGGTGTGGGCATGACTGTTGTGGGGCTGGGCCAGGAAGCCAGCTAGGATTTTGGCATATGATGCCAGCCCGTGGACGAAGGTGCCACGGATTGGCTCTTGTTCATGTTTCTCAGACCCTGTGGCATACTAGTGAGCTGAGAAAGAGACTTACCTGTTCTCTGCAGGAGAGTGTCAGGTTTTAAAGAGCCCCTGCTGAACCTGCGAAGGCTGTGGAGCGGCAGGGAGCATTGAGGGAGAAGACTGACTGTAGCTGTGGCTCTAAGCAGGGAGGTTTAGTCACGCTTTGCTGCATCTGATAAGTAAGGAGCTGCCCTGAAGCTAGAGGCTTATTCATTTCAAAGGGCAAAATAGTGACCTTTTCTTTCATGTGGTTTCAGAGTTATTGCCACACTGTCCCTGTCACACACTCAGTGCAGTCACACTATAATCTGGAGGTGATGACTGTTAAGCCGTGAAAATGCAGACTTAATTAGGTGAGAAAGAATCTTAGCAAAACTTAGCACTGCATTTAGGGGAGAAATGTGATGAATATCCTGGTCTATGAAACGGACTGAATAGAATAAATATATTTGAATGTCATAGAGAAGCAGCTAAGACAGAAATTTCAACATGAATTTTATTTAATGTGTACACCGCCAATGTGTACTTATCAAATCTTTCTCGGTTCATTCCTGTGTGGGAGAAGAAGAAAGGGGGTTTTTAATCCACATTTGACATGTGAAGAAATAGAAGTCATGAGTTAAGGGCGTCTTTGGCCACCCCCATATTCCATCTTTATCTGCAATTCTTCCATGTCCCCAGTGTCCGCTGTGTATTTTGACCCTCTGACTTTCACATCCATCTCTTCAGCTCCAGTTCATAACTCCAGCTCTGTCTGCGCCTTCTTCCCTCCTGTCCCGGCCAACAATTGGAAATAGTGCATGGCCACCCGTTCTCATTTTCTTGGCTAACAGACAGACAGGCACGTGTCATTCTGTTCTTTCTCCATAGATAAGCTGCTACAGGGACAGGGAAATAGGGCCAGAAGGCTGCCTGCCTCTCTGCTCAATAGGATGACGTGTAAGGGCAAAGCCAGCTGTGGCTGTCACTCTAAAGTCCTCAGGAACACAAAGATCCCAGGGAGAACCTGTGGGTCACTGGGCATACTCTGAGCAGCAGCCCCAGATGGACTCTCTTCACTTGCACCACCCTGGCATGACACCAAAGGGAACTGCAGACTGTCCCCAGTGTACGAGCTGGCAGGGTTCTGAGTTCATCTGTTTAGAAGTCAAGAATGTGTTTTTCAAAGAGGCATTGTTCCAAATGGGGAGGTGTTCTAGAGGAACCAAAAATAAATAAATAAACATCTGTCGAATGTATACCAGGAATTGGACAACTATTTCCCCAAATGGCAAAATGGTAAATATTTTAAGCATGAGGGACAGTATGGTCTGTTTTGATTTTTGGCAGAAGGCTATAGACCCATCATTAGCTCAAAAGACTGCAAGGTGTGTTTCAGGTTTAGCCCATGGGCCACAATTTTCTATTCCTGACCCAAACCACTACCCATTTATGTTATTGAACCAATGCTACTGAACTACAGCTGTAGGTGATCAGCACGCTTTTAACAGTAGGTCACTAATGGATCCACTGGACTAAATCGACTTTCCCAACTTGCAGCAGACTCATAGCTTCATGATTCCCAAGCAAGTAGTGGGAACAGAGGAAAGCACTTGCCTCTTCCCATTGTGCCCTATGGGGTAGGCAGGTCAGCAGAAGTTACCATGAGTGCAGGAGTCTTCCAGGCTTAGGAGACAGTTTCCCCCAAGACATTTGTCCAAACACAACCTTGACTGATGACTAATCCCTCAGGAGGCATACGCTAGGCTGGACTGTCAACAGGGATACTGTTTGATTGGAGACTCTTTCCCTTGTCCCTCCCCACACATCAGTCTGTGTGCTCCTGGGACCTAAGATCCCCCTTTCCATGTGCCCTGCCCTTGAACTAGGGAAACTTCGGCTCTGAAGAGTCTTCTCCCACATCTGTGTTCCAGTTTGTGCTGGGAGCTTCAGCATTTGTATCCACACGTTCATTTCTCAGGTGCATTTTTACCCAATGTTTCAGGCTTGCATGGCTTCAGTGGCATTCGCCGGTTTCTTTTCAGTCCTGCATGCTGGAAATCCAAAATCAGGGTGTTGGCTGGTTAGCTTTTCTTCAGTGGATCTTGACTTGTCCCCTGAATGTCTCTGTAGTCTTTTCTCTGTGTGTGCACAAGTCCCTGCGGGAACTTCTACTTCTTACAATGACACTGGTTGTATCGCATTAAGATCTGTCCTCATGACCTCGTGGCATCTTAATTAGCTCTTTAGAGACTATTTCCAAATACAGTCACATTAGGAGAAGACATGAGATCAAATGGAAATGGGAATTTAGGGAGCACTTAGCTCAACTCATGAGCCTATTCACCCCTCCTTTATTCCCCTACCAAAAAAAAAAGTCCATAATCCTTTAACTGGATAGGAAGTTCAAATTCAGCTCTTTCTGTTTACTCTTCCCCAAGTATTTATGCCAATTATCTGAAAACTGTATTTAGCAACTAATTGTGATCTTCCTGAGGCTTCTTAAAATCTTTTTTTTCCTCTTTATTAATTTATTCTTGTTACATCTCAATGGTTATCCCATCCTTTGTATCCTCCCATTCTTCCCTCCCTCCCATTTTTCCCCTTATTCCCCTCCCCTATGACTGTTCCTGAGGAGGATTACCTCCCCCTCTATATGCTCATAGGGTATCAAGTCTCTTCTTGGTAACCTTAATGCTTAAAGGATTTTGTAGGGTGCCTAGTATACATTGACCTTACGTGGGTTCTGACTTTTCAATGAGAAAGAAAGCTCTGAAGGGCAGGGACGGCTGTGTCACTCAGTACAACCAAAGCAACACTCCACCCGTGAGGAGGAAAGGCCCTCAATGCCCCAGCTAGACAAGGATGGGGAGGAGAAGGAGAGGCTGAGAGGACAAATCAACAAGAACTTGGAAGGAGCAGGGTATAATGGTTGGAGACCTGACTCGTGTGGCCTGAGCCAGGTGGGCATTTGCTCTCAAGAAACATCAGCACCCAGGAAAGTAGAACCCCAGCACTCAGCAGACCAGACCCTTGACTACATGGTAAGAGTGAGGCAGACAGTGGCCTTAAAGTCCAGCGGGAGCCTGCATCCTGAGAACTGGGTCAGCAGGGCCTCTTGGCAACACTGTGATCACCCCAGGTCCCATCTACTGAAATAACCTGACTGAAAGCCATGATGGCCACACTTGGTGAGAGGAACTTCAATTAGGACTTCTGAGGATCCTTTCCTTTTATCACTCCCTGGGCCTCCCGGGATCATAGTGATGGGCTTTGCCCTTCTGCAGAGCCATTGAGCACCTCGCCCTGGCTACATCACTTCTCATGAAACTCTACTTCTGCTTCATAACCCATCCCAGCCCTTACTGTCCCCATTGTCTCACTGTGACAAGCACAGAGCGATGTCTTCTCCTCTGCCCTGCTTCCTGTCAAGAAGTGTAGAGCATCCATCCTCATTAGGAAGCCTCGGCTGCTCCACAGTGCTGGTCCTCCACTGAGCTTCCCTTACCCTGAGCCACACAGCATTGGTTTCCTGCCCTTGCCCCTACCCCAGAGCCTCTCAGGTGGAAAGTGTCTCTGGTCCAGCAGTCTCCATCACAGTGCAGTGATTTTGTCTAGAGTAACAAGACATATTTACCATTAGTCCAATCTAGAAATGGGGAAGAAGAAAATTCTATTGAGAAATCAAAGCCTACAGAAGCTTCCAGAGCCAAAAGCCATCACAAAAGAAGTTGGGATGCATGCGGCTCTATCTTGATGATGAATCCACAAAAGCATCTGTCCTTTTTTTCCCCCTCCTTACTGATCAAACTCTGAGCATGGGATAATGACTTCTTACCATGCAGTGTCTCTCCTTCCCAGTGCCTATGTCATACCAGAAGCGACAGTAGTTGTAAAAAGCAAAGATATAGGGGGCATTGGTGGATGCTAGGCCAGTGAGCAGCTTTCTTCTACAAAAATAAGTGCCCAAATTCAAGCTGACAAATGAGAAGGACTGCAAAAGTAAGACAGCAAGTATTTTTTTAAAAGAAAAACATCCAAGAACCTCAGATACTTGAGTAATGATTTATCACCAGTTTTCTACAAACTTGTTTTTGTTTCTTAAGTATGAAACACTTATTGGGGAGTAACTGAACTAAAAAGTAAAGTCTCTTGCTTGCTCTCTCTCTCACCTCCATTTCTGGCAGCCAGCCTGGCTCCTGCCTGCCTATGCTAAGTACTGCATCCACCCCTCATCCCTAACTTCAAGGGAGAGAGCAGGCAGTCAGCTATAGCCAGCCTGTCCTGTCTCCGCTTTGAAAGCCCAAATCAAAATGTATGCTTTCCTCATCAGATATGAAGGAAAAGGCATTTTATTCTCTGGCTCTCATAAGTTACAAACAACATCCTTCCAGTCACTTCCATAGCGACTTAACCCAAGATTTCAGATAGGAAGAGCATTTTACTCCTCCCTGTGTCTCTATGGACGGTGTAGAAGCAAGGCTTACGTCGTAAAACATAGAGTTTAGGTCTGTAGGGATAACTCAGCTGGTTATGTGTTTGCCTTGCAAATACCAAGAAATTCCCAGAACCGATGAAAGAAAGAAGAAAGGAAGAAAGAAATGGAATAAAAGAGGGAAGGGAAGGGAAGGGAATGCCACCTTCATGATCACAGCACTGGGGAGCAGAGAGGTGGATCCCTGAAGCTCACTAACCAGCCAGCATAATTAAATCAGTGAGTTCCAGGTAATAGTGAAAGACTGTACTCAAAAGACAAGGTGGTCAGCTCCTAAGGGACAATTCCTGAGGTGGTTCTCTTGCCTACACACACAGAGAGAGAGAGAGAGAGAGAGAGAGAGAGAGAGAGAGAGAGAGAGAGAGAGAGAGAGAGAGACCTGCTCCAAGCTAAGCCCTGTAACAAACTTCGGAACGATAAAGGATATATTATAGATGAAAAATTTTTTTGCAGAAAGCTGCCATGAAGATTTGGGCATGAAAGCGGGAAGAGAAGGTCTACAGGGAGTTTGGGAAACAGAAGCCTGACACTTGAGCCCACCCTTTGCTCTGAAACTCTCTTGCATAAAGCTGAACCAGACTCAGCATGCTGAACCTTGACCTGCTCAGCTCACCCCCACCCCAGACCCAAGCACAGGAGGAAAGCTGAAGTGATGCTCAGATGGGTATGAAAAGAGGCCTAGGCAGGACATCATAGTCCTGGGTTTCAGCGCGCCCTCTATCTCACAGTGACTCTAAGCAAGCTCCTTGTACTCTCTGGGGCCAGGTCTTCATCTGTGGAATGGGGAGCAGATGAGAAGTGAGTTCAGGAAGATGTCTCATGAGAGGATAAAACTGGTACACGCCACTGCACTCTCATCTTCCCCACTTCTCCCCCTAGCTGTTCCCTGCATGTTGTAAAGTGTTGTAAAGAACCTGCAAGGCATCTGAAAGCCCTGAGCATTCCACATATAACAACTTAGTAAGTTTTCCTTTACCCTTTAACCTGCCTCAGGCTTACCCGCAGATTTTGCCAGCATCCACGGATGACACTCATTTCTGTAGTACTAGAAAGGAAATCAGAAACGAGCTGTGCCATGCCAGGGCACTGCCACTCCGAAACTCAGATGTGAGCTCTCAGTTATCTGAACTCTTCCCCCACTGTGCTATTTTCTTTGGATTAGGGATGTCTGTACCTGGAAATTCCACTTTAATAATTTTTTAAGTCAAACGCCCAGAACTTCTGTAAAGAATTCCACCAGGCTCAGAACTGTCTAGGCAAGGCTACTAACATGGCGCTGGATGTGTATAGCAGCTGTCCTGTGAAAGTCACTACACGCAGCTTGTGTGTGTGTGTGTGTGTGTGTGTGTGTGTGTGTGTGTGTGTGTGTAACACTGATGCCATGAGAAAGAAAAGTCCACCTGAGCGTGGGACGAGGGATAGGATTCAACACAAGGCTTCCGTTTCAATTTGTCTAGGAAAACAGGGCCAAGCAGTGCCTGGCAACTGTCAGAAGTAAATGTTTACAAGACGAACAGCCATTCCCAATCACCAGCAAGGGCAGTTTGAGTGGGGGGGCGGAGGGGGGGGAACCGAGTGCCTGACATGTGAACTGGACGTCACAGCATGTTCTCAGGATATTACCGCAGGCCCTTCAAAAGACCTCTGGGAACTTCTGAGCAGGTAGCTGAATGGGGAAGGCCCACAGTACAGCTCAGCCAGGCTTGGTTGGACGGGGACGTAAGCACACTCAGAGCCTGGCTCTGGCAGACGTTGGCCACCATCTCCCTGCCAACAGTCTCTCGTGACTCCAAGTCTCAAATTTGCTCTAAGCAGAGCGAGAAAGTCAAGTTTCTGAACTGAGGTTCTTGGCCCAAATGTGCTTCGGATAAACACAGAGTCTATGGCTATTTCGGTTCTTGATTTTTAGGGAGCAGCTGTGAGGTTACAGGCAGAGCCAAGGGAAGTTCCTTGACCCAAATGACTGGTCCTCGGAGTGCTGGGAGAGAGAAAGCTGGAGCATGACTCTCAGAAGACAGGAGCGCAGCACAGGGCTGTCCCACTGACAGGGGGTGTGTGTCTCGAGTCTAGGAACTCTCCCTGCCGAGCTTCTAACTCTCAAAAAAATTGAAATTTGGGGTTTAGAGTTAAAAAATTACCACTCTATGAAAAGATAAGGTTTTATTGCATTGATGCCTTGTGTCCTAGGATCCATCAAGATGACTAAACACTTGCCACTAAGTTGCCACCTGACGATTTGAGTTCAGTCCCTGAGATCCATGCGGTGGTAGGAGAGAACCAGCCCCTGAGAGTTGTCCTCTGACCTCCACACGCGTGCCACGGTGGACACACAAAATAAATAAATAAGCATAAAACCGACAAACAATGCTCATTTTCAAAAATTATAATATGGCTCCCTGAAGGTCCACATGAAGGACCCTGTGTGGGAGTCTGGAGGGGAGTTCCCACTAAACCACAAAATTAGGAATCTCAATAATATTAACTTTTCTGGATCCTGAGCGACAAGGACAGTGGGAATGAAGGCAGTTGCTCCTAGAAAGGAAAAGAAGGGACACATCCATGCAAAGGCCCTGTGGTGGGTACATCCCAAGAGTGGGCTGGGGTTGCCCCTCCTGCAGTTTGCCAGGCACAGGGAGGGACAGCCTTATTAATTATGGTGGCTCCTGGGCTCAGCAAACTCCATTCCCCTAGTCCTGAAGGCAAACCACACCTACTTCCCATCCACTCTTTTTCCTTTTTAAACGCAATGGAAAACTCACCAGGCAAACCAGAACACACTGGATGTAGGGGCTCTTTCTCAGTAGGGCCACCAGGTTCAGCCAGGCTGAAAACCTAAGAAGCCTCAGCTACTCAGTAGCCTGCGTTTGTTCTCAGAGCATTCTACAACATTACAGTGAGATGCCTGAACAGAAAAAATAAATAAATCTAATTTCCTTCTCATCCTACATGTGTTTAATCCAAAAGAAAAGCCAAAGGCTTCAGAAGGCTTAGCAAGGAAATTACAGCAAAGGTATTCAGAGATACTAAAAGTAGAGAAACTGTGAGAGCAGGAAAATATTCCACGCTATGTTTGAAAAGACCGAGTTTTATCCTGCAAAGAAAGCACAGCAGTGAACTGCATCACTGTAATAACCACGCTGGTTGCCCCCTACACCAGCCAGGAAGGGGCAGTAGCTGGTCCCACCAAGACAAGTGTTCTGCCATGGTGTTGGGTGAGGGTTACAAACTAATCACAGCCCAGGAGGTGGAAGAGAGAGGAGAACAGGTGAAGAACTCGGGCTTCTCTTTTTACAGTCCGCCGGCGCGTGTAGACTTGACTTGCTCCAGCTCAGGAAAAGTGTGCTTTCGTAAATCAAAGAAGGCTGCTGCTGCTGCTCGGACGTGAACCCTGACATCTGCTGGCCTGGTGCAGCTTTTCTGCCTGTCTCTTCCTCAAAGCTGCTGAGAATACAAATGCACCATTTCTGTGCTGCCGGAGAGGTAGATGTGGGCTGCCTGGCTGGTTTTCGCTGCCGTTACTCTCCCAGAACCTTGGAGACTGTGATATGTGCAATTCCCAGGAGGTACAGTTCCTAAGTGCCCAGTGCTTGAGAACTGTGCCCACCAGGTCTAGGTTTGGTCTTTGGTCAGTGGAGTTGATGACCACATTCCCTTCAGTTAGTGGGAATCCTGCTGAGAGCCTGGGATGTGCACTATGCTCTATACGGGAGAAATTCTTTCCCACGTGAAAATAATATATCCATGTGTGTGCATTGTTGTACTTGAATTGTGTGCACATTGTGTATTGATGCAAATAGGCCACACACCCCGACATCTACAATGGCTTTGAAGCATTTTATTCCATTTAAATGGCCTCCATACCCATGGAATGTGCTGCTTAAGTGTTTATGAATTTTTTACACACCATTTTTACAGGTCCACTTCTTTATGATGTGACATGATAAACAATCATGTTGGTTTTATGTTCTTTCTGTTTTTTCAAGAAAATCAATGTACATACTACTAAGAAAATGAATAAATTATTAAATTATAGAATTTATGGACCATGCCAACTGTTAAAAATAAATTTATTTTATTTGTTTCATAATGTGACTGTCCCAGTGATAAAAAATTTATATGGCCCTTATACATATTGATGCCATGTATTTAAGCTATGTTCAATATTGATGAGTGTTCCCTAATAAAGTATTTTAAACCTCTTTCTTTAAACACATAATGCCCTCATTATTCAGTTGTGATGTGCTGTCATATGGCTGGCGATGAATGCAGTGGGTGGTTGAGACAGCGGAAGTTGGTGCTTGGGAGAATAGGCATGCTGTGCACACAATAGCTGCATTCAAGACACAGGCCTTGTGACTGGGTCATCAAGGGAGAGGCAAGTAGTAAGCGGAAGATGGAAGAGAAGTCAGACATGGAGATATTAAATGTATTCTCCACAGATTGTGACGAGTGGCCCAAACCCAAGATAAAGACCAGCAGGGCCGGTGGTCAGTCCAAGGAGAAATCTCCAACAGAGACTATTTTCAGATCACTACACCAGAACTGCAGAACCTCAGGGTTACACTTGAGCCCTTTCCCTCTAAAAGGCCTTTCCCACCGTGGCCAAGTGAGCTGTAGTCCACGGGTGCGGGGATGGTTGACCATGCACAAAGCAATACATGTACTACATCAGAGCAGTAGATACAAGGACAGAAATCACATGATCGTCTCAACAGATGCAGAAAGGCCTTGGATGAAGACTAAAATCCCTTCATGATAAAAACTCCAAAGAACTAGAAACAAACAAAAGACAAAATTTAAAGGGCTTAATAATAAAGGCTTTATATGCCAAACCTACAACCAACAGTATACTAACTGGGGAAGACACAAAGCATTTCTACTAAAATCAGAAATAAGAGCATGAGGTATTGTCATTCGGTACAGTATTTGAAGTCTTAGAGAAATAAGAGAAAGAAATAAAAGGACCACAAATAGGAAAGAAAGAAGCAAATACTACTGTAAGCAGATGATATGACCCTATACATAAGAAAACTAAAGATCCTACTAGAAAACCCTTAGATATGGTGAACACTGTTAGTAAAATATCAGGATATAAATTCAACATACAAAAGCCAGCAGCATTCATGTATGATAACTGTAAATAATTCCACTCATAATATCCAAAATATAAAGTATCTAGGGAAAAGCCTTACCAAGGAATAAAAGACCTCCATAGTAGAAAACTTAAAATACTAAAGAAAATGGAGAAGACACTTAAAAAGACTTCTTACACTCAAGGATAGTCAGAATTACTATAGTGAAAATGGTTACATTACCAAAAGGCAATCTATTTATTCAATGTAACCCCGCCAAAATTCTAATGACAATATTCATAGATGTGAATATATCATATTTGTGATACATACACATGTATATGAATATGTCATATATAGTGTACACACATGTACTAAGACTCAGATTAAAAACACAGAAGTCCCTGGAGAAACAAGGCAATCTTGAGAAGAAAACAAAACCAGGCCCAGATTACCACTGTTATACTTTCAGAGCCATGTTTACAGAGGCAGTGCGGTGCTGGGACAAATGCAGACACATAAATCAGCAAAACAGAGGCTCCCACACTGAACCCTCCCAACTCTATAAAGTCAGAACAAACATACATTTAGTAAAAGTCAGTCTCTTCGACCAGTAGCTCTCAGGAAACCAGAAGTCTGCATGAAGAAAGATAAGCTCCCCATCTCTCACCTTGCACAAAATAGATTGCAAACCTATCTAACTAAGGCCTGGACTTCTCAAGTTGCTAGAAAACAATTCCACATATAGATGTGGGGAAGGGCTTTCTGAAAAGGACTCCAGTAGCCTAGATAGGAGATTTTATAAAGATGCGAAAGCCCATATATGTGTGTGTGTGTGTGTGTGTGTGTGTGTGTGTGTGTGTGTGTGTGTGTTATATATATATAAAAGCAGAAAGGAGGCTGGGGTGAAAAACAGAACGTCAGGACATGAGGAAGGGGAAGACTATGGGGTTACATTGGGTCAAAGTGCCTATCGTGTTTGAAAGGATTCTTTCTGAAGCCCTGTGCCATATACAATAAACATTTGCCAATTTAAAAAAAATCCTAAAGAATAGTGAGTCTTTTTCCCCCCTCTCAGTTCCTAAGGGATGCCTCCTCTGGGTGTATGTTTCAGGCGCTATATAGCACGGGCTCCTTACTCTCACCTACACTGAATTTGTTAGTCTCTGCTTCAGACCCAAATGACTGAGTGATAATTTTATCCCTCTCCATTTTGATGTTAACCAAGGTATTTAATGACTCTATGAACCAGTGTCCCCAGACACAGACCGAGTGCTAAGTCATTCTGCCAGCCAATTATCATCACTCCTGCTTATAAATGTAAATTGCTTCTAAAAGAATTTAAAGAGACAGAATGACTGTTGTGTAGATGGGGGTGGAAACCTGCTCTGTCCTCACTCCTCACTTGCTATTCTGCTCTAAGCCGTGCGCGTATTTGAAACCGGATGCATGCAGATGGGGAGCTACCCGATTAAACACATTATCATGTCTAGGCTGAGGTGAGTGCTGGGCTCTGAGCTGCTCCCTTCTGCAAGAATCAATTTGGAAGTGGCATCCGGTTTTTATTAACCCCCAGGAGAGCTGCACCCTGCACCCCCAATGTCACTGCTCAGTCCTTCTGAAGTCTCTAGGTCTTCCACACCTGACTTGCTTGCATCTGAGGTTCCCAGGGCCGAAGACTGCTGCGGGCTGAATGGGTCAGACTCTTCCAAAATCCAGATGTGGAAATCTAATTTCCAGTGTGAATGTGTTTGAGGGTGAAGCCTTTAGAAGGCCTCATTAAGTGGGGGAGGGGAGAGGCCTCTTTCATAGGACCTGTGGCCTAGGAAGACCAAAGACAGTTAGAAGGCATGAAATAGTGGGTAAACGCCATCAAAGTGTGGTGTGTATGCGTGTGGAAATGCCTCCAGTGAAGTCTAATAACTTCTGCAAGATCTTGATTGTCAACTTGATAAGGTGTAGGATCACTATAAACACAAGCCTCCATCTTATCTACATCAATATTGATTGGGTTGAATGAGATAGAAAGAGCTACACTAAACGTGGATAGTACCATTCCATGGGCTGCAGTTCATCTTGCTCTACTCCCTCACTGTAGATACAATGTGACCACCTGTCTCCTCCCCCTGTCTCATGAGGGACTGTACTCTTGGGCTGCGAAACAGAATAAACCCTCCCTCCTTAAGTGGCACACATCGGGTATTTTGTCCCATCAGCATGTAAAGTAACTAATACAATTAGTATGTCCAAATAACTATAATAAAGAAGAAAGAAATAGCAAGACTACGCCCCCAAAAAGTGACCTCAGAAAACTGCCTCACCCCTTCTGCCTTATGAAATTACATTCAGAAGAGCATCTTGGAATCAGGGAACAGGCCCTGACACTGTGCTTCTAGGCAGCTCAGCCCCCACAGATTTCTATTGAATAGAAGCCCCAAGTTAATGGATATATATATTCCAAACTAAGACAAGAGAACACCCAATGTCCTCAGCCAGCCAGCTCTACAAACACAACAGAGGCACAAACACTGCAGTGTGTAGGAAAATCTTAGCCACGCCTACTCTACAAGCAAGGCCCTGACCATAGAGTAACCAAGAGGGAAAGTGAACAAGGAAGGGTGTCGTTCTTATGCTAATAGTATGTGCCAGACTACACCACCCTCCTTGGTACATGAGATGCCTGTGGGGGGGGGGGGGCGGTGGAATTGAAAGAGCCAAGAGCTGTTGTAGGAAAGTCAGAAACACAAGGTCCCTCCTCACTATGCTTGAAAGAGTAGCTACACAGCACAAAGAAGCATCCTTCACACTCTGTCCGTGTAACAGCTGTATGAGGGTTTAAACTGGGTTCCAGCAGCCTTCAGCCCTGTTCCCAGGAGGCAACCATCATTCCTTATTAACTGGTTCATCCAACACATTCCTACTAAGCATCTCCTATACACAAGACTGATGTCGTCACGGCATGCGTTAAACAACAGTATAGTGGGGGAAAGATGTCGGCTATGAGCTTGCATGCTAGACATCTTCCAGAAATAATCTAAGCACACTCAAATCTGCAGCTCTTTTTAATCGCCTTCTGAAAGCACAGTGAGCCGGATCTCCTCACTGGTTGCCCTCAGGTGCGCTTTATAGGCCTGAGACTGAGTCAATGGAGGTGCTTGTTTATCTTAGATCTTATGTTTCTGCCTTAACAAACACACCTCAGGATTAAAGCCAAGTCCAGCCTCCCTCCCTTCAGAAAATAGCAGTTTAATATCAAGAGTCTTACAAAACGACCCTGAGAGCTTATTTTAGAGTGTCTAGCATTTTGAAGGGCCATAAACTTGTTTCAGCAGCGTTGTCACTGCCCAAAATATTCCTGGAACTCTTCAGAGATTGCCTTTGGAGTCAACTCATGTGTGGCACTGTCCCCCAACCGTCAGTTATTTACTTATGATCACAGATAATACTAGCCTTGACTACTAGAATCCTTTCTCAAATGAGAAGTGTGAGCCTTCTAGGCTGAGAGGAAGCTTCCGGGGCCCCTGCTGTTGGAGTCCACAAGTGACCATTGCCAATGCGTTGGCCAGATGACTCTCTCATCCTGTTAGCCAGAGGCAAGTCACAGAGGTCAAACCACTATAAAAAGCAGTTCTGAATAAATTCACTGGGAAAAATTAGGTCAATGCTTTCTACAGATTTTTCTCTTCTTTTCCTTGGTTTTCTGCTTGTTCTGTTTGTTTGGTTGGTTGGTTTTGTTTTTGTTTTTGTTTTTAAATAAGTGATGGCAAACCTTTTACTAATTGAGCCATCTCTCCAGTCCCCAAACACTGCTAATCAGTGTCATTGTTTTACTGGATAAAACCATATGCTCTGATGACCACTGTGCAAAATAAAGAAAAATGGAGGAGGCATTGAGTGCTGTGAGAAAAAGCACAGACTCTGACTGTCAGCTGCTCACATACCTCTGCTTCCTTCATGAGAGGCCCTGCAGTGGGGCTGGAGCTGAGAGGAAGCACATACTCTTCAGGAACGGCAGCCATCTTGCTTTCCCATAGGCTCCCCGCCCACAGCTGTAAAATAACCACAGAGAGTGTGCCTGACTCCTGGTGTTGGAGCATGGCCACTGAAGGGCTTGGCTTTTTAGAAGTCTACTACAAATAAAAGGAGAGACAAAGACCAAAGTCGGTTACCAAACACGGCCAGCATCGGCGAGAACTCTTCCTTGGAGACTGAAATCAAGAGCAACTTGGAGTTCAGGAAGACCCAAAGAAGCACAGGGATGGCTCAGAGCCGCAGGGCACACGAGGATTAAAAGCTGGTGACAGGGCAGGAACTATTGAGGACTTGCTTACCCTGACTTGGCAGAGTGCGCCCATCGACTCTGCCTGCATCTAAGTAGTCTATTTTTAGGCAGATTCTGTTTGTGGCAGGAATGAGGACATTTTGTCCAGTGGCTATTTTGCCACTTTTGAAGCCATGTCCATAAGGAGGCTCTTTGATGCTCATCATCTTTTTTTGAGGTCGGCTGGGTGTTGTCAGGAATTAACTTGTCTTGTCGAAGAAATTTAGGGTTGTAAGAACAGCTTTAAATGCCATATTCTGTGTGTCTCTGAGGCTTTTGAAGACCTTATTGAACTATTTTACCTCATATATTGATAGAGTCATATCTATCTGTTAGACTTAGGCTATAAGTCTGGAAGAGATATTAGGCCAGAAAGCTGAAGATGAGGCTCCAACGTTATAAAGTGTTTTGGGTGACTGGTCAGGCAGTAAACTGTCTTAAGTCAATTTGTACATTTTGAAAGCTGATAACCCACACTGCTGGTTCACTCAGGAATTTAAGTTTTATTCCTCCTCAAGTCTCGGAGGGGCATTGAAGACAAGATAGTAAACTTTTACAATCAAGCTTAGTTGGTTAGGGGACAAGATTGTTTTAGATCGAGATAAAGAAGTTAAGCTATTAGAGTTGAGATAGGATAGATATTGAATCTCATTAGGAAATTTAGACCCAATAAGACAAGAAAAACACTTCAAACAAGATGAATGCAGATGGCCGAGTCACTATGAATATAACATGTACAGAACTCATTATTCTCATGATTGTCACATGGTTCTCCCTGCTGTATGTAGTTTGTTTTATACATGTGTAATAAAATAAAAGTATTTTAAAAAAAAAAAACAGCTGGTGACAAAGAAGGTGACAGGCCCTTGGGATTTACCTTATTCCCTTTTTCTTCAGCAAAGAAAATGTTGTATTTTGAGAGTAGTCCAAGGGCCAGGGAGCTAAATCCGCAGTTGGGGTACATATCTTGCACAGACCAGAGCTCAGCCCCTAACACCCACGCTGGACTGTAACTGCGGGCTTTTCCACCCATGCCCCAGTTCCAGAAACAATGACTCTGAGATTTCATTACTTATGAATAAATGCCTAAGCCATGAGCTTCGGCTCATTCCCCGACTAGCTCGTTGCTTATTCCACCCATTTATTCTGTTCTCTGTGTGCCACACAGCTGGTTATCTCTCCTCAGTTTCATACATCCTTCTTCCTCAGAGTCCAGGGCGAATTTCCCCCTCTGACCCTATCCCAGAGTTCATCTCTTTCTAGCAGAACTCCGCCTCCTATCCCCTGCCTCTGCTAATAGGCCATCAGCCTTTTTATTGACAGGTGGTGTTTCCATACAGGACACAAGAGATTCTCTCTACATTGGGTGGCTCATAACCACCATAACTCCAGATAACACCCTCTTCTGGCTTCCACAAGCAGCTGCACATATGTGAACCTACAAACACATACATGAATTAACAAAAACTATTTCAAACTAGCCAAGTAACACATACGTATTGAGCAAGTGCTCTCTCTCTCTCTCTCTCTCTCTCTCTCTCTCTCTCTCTCTCTCTCTTTCTCTCTTTCTCTCTTTCTGAGGCTCAGGGATCAAACTCAGGTCCTCGGACTTGGAGATGGGTGTCTGCCAGCGGCGCCGTCTCACTCACCCTTCCTCACCTCTTTTAATTTCCACCTCTTCCAATCAAGGCCTGAGGCCTACCTTTGACATACGTGCCTTGGAGGGACATTTCAGACCCAAACTAGTGTCCGTCCAATCTCTCCTCAGCCAACTTTTAAAGTCTATATTGTGCTCTTAGCACTCAGATTCAGAGGAGAGGAGGGAAAGAGGTACAACCGGGGCGTAAAGTGAATTAATTAATTAATTAATTAATGAAAAACGAGCACCCAAAAATACTTCCAAAAATCATATTTGATGGTGTTCTCAAAAAAAATTAAGAAAAAAAATAAAGTCTATATTGTGTGCCTTTCACAGATGAGGAGGCCGAGGCACGTTCCGGCAACTGTCATTTGTCAGAGTGGCAACTCTCTCCTCTCCCTGTCATGAAGGAAAGAAGAAAAGAAACTTACTGAGCTGAGAAGGATGGCCCACAGCTTTTCAGATGTTCTGCTCTGTATAACAAGGTTCTTAATAAAATGTTTAGTGTGGTTTCTCTCTGAACTACTGTCATTCACACACACACACTTGATGATCATCTTAATTGGGGCGCATGGTCTCAGAACATGACATCATATTTAGAGCTGGGGCATCCCCAGATACATAGTTGCCACCACTGTGCTAGTCCCCAGTTCCCAAGCTAGCAACATCAGCAAAATGCCCTCAGCTAGTCTATTCCCAAAATACACTCCGGCTACGTTAAGGAGGCTCCAAACTAAGGCCGTAGTCCCAGGAGTGAGCTGACTCCATCTGACTTTCTCACTGTCTGATGAGAAAGCCAAGGAGACACCCAGCCCAACGTCCAGGCTTCTGCAGCTCCCTCCAGACCTCCAGGCCGAAGACTCTTTGGCGACTCAGTACTGAAACCCCAATAGTAAATATTGGTTCCAGAAGGAAAAAAATCTCTTCCCAGAACTAGGCTAAGTAACACTCTTCACTGCAACGTGAATGCCAGGGTTAATGATGCTGTTTGCTGCCACTGGCTGCTGTCTAGAGGGCAAGCCATGGCTCATGTTGGCTTGGGATTAAGCTCGCTAGGAGATGACTCATTTCCTCTCTAGCCTGAGGAACTGAGCTTGATCCCCAACACTGGTGTAAGAATTCCCGTGTGGAAGCACATGTTTGCAATCCCAGCACTGGGGGTGAAGAGAAAGGAGGATTCCTGGGGTTCGTTAGCTGGCCACTCTAGCCAAGTCAGTGAGTTCCAAGCCAGTAAAAGACCCTGCCTCGAAGGAGGTGCACAGCATTTATGAGGAAGGTACCCAATGTTGTCCTCTGGCCTCTACACCTTCAATACACACACACACACACACACACACACACACACACACACACACCAGCATGCACACATACACATTAAAAATTATGGTGATGATGATGACAATGACTTAATATTGTGAAGGAAAAAGTTACCTGAACAGCACCTTTCATGACTCTTTGCTTTTGACTGTGGCCAGTGTGACCAGCCAACCTCAAGTCCCTGCTACGATTACTTCCCTGCCAGGACAGACTGTATCTTTGAACTGTGAGCCAAAATAAACCCCTTCTCCACTAAGCTACTTTTGTCAAGAAAGCTCATCACAGCATCAGACAAGCAACTGATACATAAAATGCAAGACACATAGCTAATGCTTAACTTGGGCCAGACATGTGTGCCTGAGTGGAACTGGTCGCTTTACTCTTCACCCTTGCTTTTACTTTCAATCTGATCTCTGTTTCTTTTTTCTTTCTTTCTTTCTTTTTTTTTTCCTGCCATCTGATTATTCCAGCAAATAACTTCCCTGTCCCAGCTTCTATAAATCCACATGGAGTAAATGAGGCAGGCGTTCAGTCTTCACAGCCCTTGCAGATGCCTTTTCCATTACCCACAGAGAGCCTTAAATTAAATCCATCTCGATGTCACCATAAATACCAAGCGAAGGAGCCTCGTTTATTTCCCATTTCTGATTATACTCAGTTGACTCATCCATCTACACTCAACAGATAAACGAGCTCAGTGCATCCCAAATAGAACACAGCTCCTTGTCACATGAGATTTCATGATATTTTTTTTTGCAGAAAGAAAGATAGCTATATGTATGTGTGTAGGGATGCTCCCAGTCTGTGCACATGTAGAGGCTAGAGGTGGATGTCGGGTATCTCTTCTACCTTTTTCATTTTATTTTTCAAGACAGGGTCCCTCAGTGGTCCTGGAGCTCACCGTCTGAGCAAGGCTGAGTGACAAGCAAGCCCCTGGGATCTTCCTGTCTCCACCGTCTAGTTCTGGGGTTCAGGTATGCCTCACCATGCCAGCATTTCCACAGAGGCTGAGGTTCCAAACCCAGGTCTCCGTGCTTGCACAGCAGGCACTCAATCCACGCAGCCATCTCTGCTCTGCCCCAACAGTGCAGTGCTCTGGTCTCAGGGGGAAGGTGAGCTCTGTAAAATTAGTCTCCAGACAACCGAGTACAAGCCATGCTGTGTGGGGGTTTGAAGGAGGTGTGTAACCCCCCCACCCCATCCACCCACCCACCCTTATGCTCAGGCATTTAGAAACATGGTTTCCAGTTGATGGTGCTGTCTGATGAGGCTTAAGAATTGTGCTCTTGAGAGAGGAAGTACAAAACTGGGCACAGGTTTTGATGTTTTAAAACCCATGTGGCATTCCTAGGTCAGTCTTGGTCTACCTCTGTCTGTCTCTCTCTGTGACTCTGTGTCTCTGTGTATGTGTCACTGTGTCGCTGTGTCTGTCTCTCTCTGTTTCTCTGTCTGTCTCTCTCTCTGTCTCCGGCTCTGTTTCTCTCTGTCTGTCTTTCTCTGTATCTATCTATCTATCTATCTATCTATCTATCTATCTACCTATCTATCTCCTTGCTGCTATGGTCTGAGACGTGAGCTCTCTGCTATTCCTACTGCCACACCCACATGCTGCCAACCTCCCCCACAGCCACCACGGCCAGCAGAGAAAGGATGGCAACTTACCATCTTGAATTAGTCAAGTTGAATTAGTCAAGTTCAACATGACCAATTAGCAAGTGTCGGTTCAAACTTTGGGAGTCTGACTCTAAGTAGTTTCTTTTATGCATCTGTAAACACAGCACAATTTTGGTGAAAACTTTTCTGATGCTAAATAACTCAATCCTGTGTGCACAATAAAGCACACATAAATCTCCTTGAACAATGTACACTAAATAAGGATCAGACGTGACTGAATCAAAACTCTGTAAAGTACATGAGACATGCTCTATAGCAATAGGTTCTGTAGTCAAGCTCATGGCAAGGGTCTGGGGAGGATCTGGTGTGGTCTAGGCCACACAGATATCGCAAAGGTCACCAGGCTTTTTCTTTTTAGGTCTTTTCTTTTTTATTATTTTATTAATTTATTCTTGTTACATCTCAATGGTTATCCCATCCCTTGTATCCTCCCATTCTTCCCTCCCTCCCATTTTCCCTTTATTCCCCTCCCCTATGACTGTTCCTGAGGGGGACTTCCTCCCCCTGTATATGCTCATAGAGTATCAAGTCTCTTCTCGGTAACCTGCTGTCCTTCCTCTGAGTGCCACCAGGTCTCCCCCTCCGGGGGACACGGTCAAATGTGAGGCACCAGAGTACGTGAGAAAGTCATATCCCACTCTCCACTCAATTGTGGAGACTTTTCTGTTAACCACATCTCCCCCCAGCTTTCTGGGGAGAATACAGGTTATGTATCCCCTCATTTGAAGGAACAACTCTGTGTGCCTAACAGTCTAGGTTCCCAGAGCTTATCTGTGACCATAAGGACCTTTCCTACTAGAGTAGTAATGGGCTCTGATCCTTCTGGAACCATACGCGGAAAACAAGCCTTTCTTTGTATAGCTTGCCTTGGTCGGTCATGGTGCTTTATCACAGCAATAGAAAACTAACTAATACATGGGTCTCAGTGTCTCCAAATCCAATGATATGCTAACGCTCCTCCCTACAGAGAACACCAACTACCTAGGTCTGAAGCCTGCTCTCTCCAGAGCCCCAACACTGTACCTCTAAAATAAGACCCCACAAGCTCTAGCTGACCATGGCTCACACTTTCCCAAACTTGCACATTCCCTCTGGCCTCAGAGTTTTTGCAAAGGCAGCTTCAGGAATAAAGAAAGGACAGGCGCACATACGGGATATCTGGTGTGAGGTGGGCCGCGCACACTCTTGATGGAGTAGTACCACCAGTGTACAGCCGGGAGCATTAGGGCATTTATTTTGTGTGGAGGAGGGTAGCTAGTCCTGCTAAGGGAGCTGAGAGGGTCTCTGTAGGAGAGGCGTCTCAGGCTTATACATCCTGAGGAGGAAGCTGCAGAGGCTGGTTTTCATGCATGCTAGTCAATCATTTGTAAACAGTCACATTTGGACCAAAGGGAGGTTTTGCCTTTCCAAGCCTGGCCTGAAAAAAAGGTTCTGCCTATTTCCAATGCATCTGAAGCCTTAGTCTTCGACATGGCCAGTGATGGTCAAACAGAACACACTCATTCTGAATTTCTCTCTCTCCCTAGCAGAAGCTATCACAGAAAGAAACTAATGTGACTCTTATAGAGAAGACGTGAAAAAAAAGTCACAGTTACTTATGACTTGTAGTGATGCCATTTGTGAGGTTGCGTTATTTTATCTCTTCCAAATAACAAAAGACATTAAAACGCCAATTTCAATCTTTGTCTTCCTCTTGACCCCCATGTCACTGGTACCCCAAAGCTACCTCTAGAATATATTTTAATGACACAAACTCTATGGGCCAATCCTCAGAAAGCAGTCTCCAGGGCTGGTGAAATGGCTCGGTGGGTCATGGCACTTGCTGCAGATAATCTGAGTTCTATCGCAGAACCAGTGAGAGGATGGAACACACTCCTGACGTTTGTTCTCTACCTCCACAAATGCAGTGGAAACAGGAAACATCTCTAGGGTGGCTTTCACTCTCTTATCAGTAATTCCAGGCCGTGTTAGCCTCGTCACCATTGTGATAAATACCTGAGATTGTAAATTACAGAAAAGAAGGACTTATTTTGGCTCATGGCTTCAGTCCACGCTCAGCTGGATCTGTTGCTTCCAGCCTGGGGTAAGGCAGAATATCCTGGTGGTAGGAGGGTGTGGAAGAGCCTGCTTGCGTCATGGCAACCAATAAGCAGAAAGAAATAGCACGAAGGAGCTAGAAACAAGATTCGCCCTTTAAACGCACACATACATAAACACACACACACATGCACACACACATAAACACACACACATACCCAAACATACACACACATGCGCACACACACACACACACACACACACACACACACACACATTTACCAGTTACCAATAGTTCGTTTGAATTTTTTAGCCATCTATGGATTAAAACACAAGTTCTGTGAGCACCTCCGTGATCGAATCATCTTTGGAAAGCCCTCACAGGCACGCCCAGGAGTGTGCTTTATGAGTCTCCTAGGGCATCTCTCAATCCAATCAAGTTGACATTCAAGAGAAACCATCATGCCACTTAAACCTGTCCTTCTGCAGCACCATCTGTCAGCTGGGTTAAGGAGTGGGATTAAAAGGGAATAAAGAGACAGTGATAAATGCTACTGGGCTCTTTATTTGAGCCATGTCTGGTGGTGCTCTCGAATTGGATTTCTCTTCCATTTGGATCCGTCTCTGCCTGCTTCTCTGGGGAGAGTGCATACAGACAAGCCATTTGCCTGACTGACACTGATTAGGTCCTCAAATGGATGGCTCATCTCCAGTGGCACCTGATCTTTCTTTAAGAGCATCTTCTACCGCAAGCACCTAGTATCTTCTGATGGGAATTTAACAAACATTAAAGCATTTGGTGACTGGCTAGGGGAAGGGGGGAAACCCATCGCAGACCCCTAGGTAGGGATTTCCCACATCCAGAAGTACGGGTATCATCTGTGCTTCATGAAAAGGGGGCTGGTCAACGTCTAGAAACCACATGCTCTATTTTGTCCAGATGTTCCTAGGGGCTTCTCTAAGCCATTTAAACAAAAAGGACAAAACCAAGAAAGTGACAAATAATCCTGACAAAGGAGGACTGGGCTGAAATGCTCCCTGATCTTCTCTGGAGTCAATCATGTGCCTCTCTGCTTAAAGCTCTGCAATGACGTCATGCTCTCTGCACACAACCCCATCCCCACTAAGCCCTCGGCTGGACTCCCTGTGCCCTCTCCAACCACTGCCTTCTGCTTCTTGAACTGCACCTCCTGCCTGCTGGGAAAGTTTCTCCATCACTCCAATCTCTTTATGGTCATCCTTAGGTCCACTCATCCTTAGTGTGAAACATCACCTGCCCCTCCCAGACGCCAAGGCTAGGTTAGTTCTTCTGTGTGAGCATTCTGATAGGATGTAGCACTCCCTGTAGCACTCACAAGACAGTAAGGAAAGGAGTACGCTATAAATACACCTCTGTGTCTGTGACCCTAGGACTTTCTCGTCCTGGATGTACCACAATCCATGGGTGGTTACGTCCTTTCTGTAAAATAGCATGGTAGTGGTGTATTAGCTATGCGCATGTTCTCATATGCATCAAGTCGTCTCTGCACGTATTGCAACGCCAAGCACAATGCAGCGTAACACAAATCATTGTCATGCTCTATTGCAATGGTTTTTGTTGCAACCTTCCTGATGCTGTGATCCTTCAATACAGTTCCTCATGTTGTGGTGACCCCCAACTATAAAATTGCTACTTCGTAACTGCAATTTTGTTACTGTATGAGTCATAATGTAAATATGTGTTGTGTGAGATATCTGATATGTGGCCCCTGTGAAAGTGTCGCTCAACCCCCCCCAAAGGGTTTGCAACCCACAGGATAAGAACAATTGATCTATTGTGTAAATCCTAGTAACAAAAAAATCTATATATTTTCAGTACTAATCATACTGATAAATGTTTTCCCATTTGTGTGTATGTGTGTGTGTGTGTGTGTACATGCATGTGATATGTACAAGTGGCAGGGAGGTTACTAACCCATGTGTGTGTGTGTGCCTATAAAAACCAGAAGTACATACTCAGTGCCTTCTTTTATCACTCTATACCTTATTTGTTTAGGCAAGGTCCCATACTGAACCAGTAGTTCACCATTTAGATAGGCATGCCATCAAGGTCCTAGGATTTGCCTGTCCCTACCCTACCAGTGCCAAGGTCACAGACACGTACTACAGCATCTGGATTTTACATAGATACTGGGGATCTGAACTTGGGTCCTTATGCCTGTACAGCAAGTGCCTTACCTACCCAGCCATCCCCCGGCCCCCAGACCTTCTCCAAATATGTCTGATGCACGGGTTGGTCAGAACCACATGTGTAGAGCCCATGGATTGTGCGGGCTGGCTGAATTTAGCCCGTGTGTGTATGGATAGAGCATAAACTCTGTTTGGTCCAGTTGGAACCGTACCTGTTAGAATGTGTGTCTGTCTTCTCATCTAATACAAAGCCTAGTGCACAGGAAGAGCTCAAAAAATATCTATTGAATGTGTAATGAGTTGAGCGGGATCTAATACTAAGGAAGAGCTCGCAATCCCTTGCCCATCCTGGCTTGGTGTTTTTCTGTTCTCCTTGCAAATGTCAGTCTCATTCTTGCTACATGACTTAGCAAAGCTCTTCAGCCATGTCAGAGCTCACACAAACAAGCGCTGAGGCAGTCAGACAGGCCTCGTTGCTTCATACCCTCATTGTTATTCAGATACCACATCTTCTATGCCTTTCCCCATAAATCAAGTTCCCTCTCTCTTCCTGGGAGCCATCAGCCTCAACCTTTGAAACGCTGGGTTTTTTTTTTTTCCTAAAAAAGTCTTTGCTCTGAAAAGAAAAATGAAAGCCATTATACAGTCCCTGTACTGACCCATATTTTCCTTTGCAAAAACTAATCTGTTAGAGAGAAAAATCTTTATTGGCATACCCTGGATCTTGGTCTCAGTTATGAGACCACATGGTGTGGGCTTGTGTGCAATCAAAGCTCACCCAAAGTGACAGTAGCAGTGCTGACATTAAATGCCACAATTTCGACTACACAGTTGTCCATGGTGAGGAGGCAGGATGAGGCATCTCAGAAGATTTAGATAAGTCAAACTTCAATTCCTGTTCTGTAAGTCCCTTTACCAACCGTGGGACCCCACACGGATTCCTTTTTTTTTTTTTTAAGCTGTATTTATTTATTTATTGAATGTATATGAGTACTCTATCTGTATGTACACTTGCACGCCAGAAGAGGTCATCATCAGATTACATTATATATAGACGGTTGTGAGCCACCATGTGGTTGCTGGGAATTGAACTCAGGACCTCTGGAAGAGCAGACAGTGCTCTTAACTGCTGAGCCATCTCTCCAGCCCCAAAACCACACAGTTTCTTAATCTCCCAAAGCTTAGGTATTTCTCTTTGGACTATGGACACATGGGTGACAGTACACCTCACAAGGTTGTTGGGGATAAGGTAGAGTGGTGTTTATGAGTATTCAAAATCCCTAGACCCCCAAAACTTAGTTGTAGATGTAGATGACCTGGGTCCCCTTCAATTGTAGGGCTCAATTCCCTGTCCCACTCTACAAAGTATCTTCCCAGCTCACCAGGAGCCCAGCCAGTTCTTCCAAAATGATCAAGGGATCAGGCCACATGAAAAATAAGGAGGGAACAAGACACCCAGTGTATAGAACAGGTCCTTAAGGACTAATCCAAGAAGAAAGTAGCTTCATTAAACTTAATTTTTTTAATGGTTAAACTTTTTCCATTGAGATTTAGAATTCATTATGCCTAAGATTCTGACCTATCTGAAATTTCTCCCTCAGCCAGTAATGCTCATCACAAGCCATTTTCTGTTGCTATATCCCAATACCACAGACTGGGTGGTTTATAAAGAATAAAGGTATAGTTGGCTCGTGGTTGAACAGATTGGGACATTCACAGTCAAGAGCCTACCCCCAGGCTTTTTGCTGGTGACATAGAGGATAAGGTGGTGAGAGGGGTAAATCCAAGGGACAGACTCACACTGGCTTTTATAACAGACGCACTACCCAGACAAGGTAGTAACTCATTAATCCATCAGTCTATGAAGCGATTAGCTCATTAATAAGGGCTCTGTCTTATTATTTAATCACCTCTAAAGATCTCACCTCTTTTCTTAAATAATGTTTCCTTTACTCTTTGATAATTGCACAGAGATACATGGTATATACATGCGTGTAGTGTACTTGGACCATATTGACCCCCTGCCCCTGCCCCACTCCCTCGGAACCCTCTTCACCCCAGCACACTCTCCCCTTCCCTGTTCTCATGTCTTTTTTATGTCCGCTGAGTTTAATTAGGATTTCTTTCAAGCCATGGGTTGGGTGCTCTTTCCTTGTCCATGGGCAATTCGTCAGTGGCTACAGGGCCGAGGAAAGGGACTTCTTTACCAAGAAGGTTATGTCTTTTTTTCAGCTAGGAGTAGGGCCCTATGAGCCCTTCCCCACCCATGCTGGCATGGTGATGGGCCAGGTCTTGTGCAGGGAGCCACTGCCGCTGTGAGATTGTGAGTGCCATGGCCATGCCACTGCTAGAAGGCAGTGTTTCACAGCACTCTCCCATCTGCTCTACCCCCTTTCCTTCGATTTGCCTTGATCTTGGGAGAAGGACGGGGTGATACATATATCCCATTGATGGCTGGGTTTCCCTTCTTAATGTCTCACAATGGGAATTAAACTTCAGCATAAACTTTGATGGATGTAGAAGCAACAGTAGCATTCATATCTTGTCAATGGGGCTCATGAGACATCAACACAGGGAAATGTCACAGTCCTTACTTGACGGAGTAGAACTCGTAGAATTCAGAAAACTAACGGGGGATAAAATAAATAACTTGAATTGTCAAAACATCCCACAATGAATGCCCCATCTCTAGACTTCTTGCCCTAAATAATCTGCCTACATTCCCCAGTATGTTAGCTTCCTAAGGCTACTGTGAGAAAATACCACATATTTGACTGCTTAAAGCAATGGCCATATATGCTGTCATGAGGTGTGAGCAGAGTGGCACTTGTGAACTCCCAGGAGCTGTAGTGTCCTGAGTACCACCTGTGCAAGACTGAGCTGTCAGCTGTTCATGGGTAGATGGGGGAGGTGCCCGAGAAGTCCCTTCTGTGCCCCCCCCCCCGCTATATTCTGACTTGTGCCGGCAGTCCTTGCTTTCCTTGCCTTGTGGCCGCATCGTGCCAATGTTGTTTCTGTCTCTGTAAAGCTCTCCTCTCTGTTTCTGTTTGTGTTTTGTTTTACTTACAAGGATACGTGTTATTAGACTTGGGGACCATCCTAATTTAGGATAAGCGCCACTCAAGATCTTAACAGCCACAGAGTCTCTTCTAAATACAGCCATATTCTGAAGTCCTGAGTGGACACATCTCTGAGGGGGAAATACCCATGAGCCCATTCTGTCAGGCAAGCCCTGACACACACCTAATTAGATTTTCCAGTGTTTGGAAAGCAAGTCTCAGGTACCGACACAGGCACAGACTCTAAGAGTTGTTACAGACTCTTTAACCTTTTGTGTGTATTTGTGTGACCCCCCCAAAATCTGACCTTGGCCACATTACTTCATTTTCCCCTATAGTGAGTTAATAACCCTGCTAGAATGTTCCACAACCTGCCCGTGTGGCATGGACAGTTTCTCCCCCATGTTTTCCGTTAGAATATTTGCTCTCCGGTTTCTTCACTTTCCACACTATCAATTAAATCCTAGCTTCTCACAAAAGGCTTCTTTGACAATACTTGGATGAAGAATAAACACCTTGTACCTGCTACTTGAGAGGCACTTTTCCTATTTATTATCCACTCCAAGACCGCAATCCACGGCCCAGTGACAAACGAGTTTGGAGTGGGTCTTCCCACTCAACCCACCCTGAAAAAACATCCACTTGGACGTGCCCAGGAGGTTGCTTCTGCAGCTGCTTCTAAAGCTCGTCAAGAGTACTTCACACAAGGCCCTGGCTACAAACTAATGCAAATATGTTGAAGTTCCTGCAGAATGCATTTACGGGAATTTTCCAAGTTAGCGAATTAACTTACGATGTGCACAGCTTCATGTTTATTTCACATAAACGAAGTAATTCATCACTGACGTATGTACAAAGTGTCAGAGAAACCTTTGCTCTGCTCTAACGTCATTTCTGTGGATGTGACTAAAATAAAAATAATAAATTTAATAAATTTAATAAAAATTAAATAATAAAAAATTTTTTTAAAAACCTCACTGACCTAAAGCATCAGAGGGTAGGAAAGAGTTTGTTCAGCTTAGCATTCCAGGCTATAGTCCGCACTGAGAGACATCAGGACAGGACGTGAGACGGAGATTGATGGAAGCCCCACTTGCTTTCCCGTACATTAGTACATCCAACCAAGGAGCTCAATTCGCACCCGAGAAGTACATCAGGGGCCATAGAGGATGCTGCTCTGGCTGACTTTGAGACTCTCTGGTACTCAGCTACCTGTCTTGTGTCCCTCAGGGCCACTACCTGCCTAGGGATAGCACAGCCCGAGGTAGGCTGGGTTCTCCTAGAGCAATTGACAATCAATATCATCCCTCGCAGACGCGTGTGCCCACAGGTCAATTTGACTTGGACAGTTCCTCTCTCAGATGTCTTGAAGTGGAGTGGAGTTAATAGACATACTGATCAGGACAGTCTCTAGCTTAGGGTTCCTGTTTTCTGGCAAATTCCATGAGACGTGCACATGCCACAAAATGTCTCAGGCTAGGTTCCATGAAACAGTAGCAGACCAAGTTCTTAGCTTACAGAGAAAGGCATAAATCTTTTTTTTTTATTTAAACACATTTTTATTGAAAAATAAAATAATTCATATTACATCTCATTTGCTATCCCATCCCATGCATCCTCCCATCTCTCCCTCCCTCCCGCTTTCACCCCATTCCCCTTCCCTATGACTGTGACTGAGGGGGACCTCCTCCCCCTGAATATGATGCTAGGGTATCAAGTTTCTTCTTGGTACCCTGCTATCCTTCCTCCGAGTGCCATCAGGCCTCCCTGTCAAGGGGACATGGCCAAATATGGGGCCACATGGGGCACCAGAGTTCATGTGAAAGTCAGTCCCCAGTCTCCACTTAACTGTGGAGAAGGTTCTGTCCCTTGGCTAGATCTGGGTAGAGGTTTGATGATGACTGCACGTCTTGTCCTTGGTTGGTGCCTTAGATCGAGCAGAACCCCTGGGCCCAGATCCGCCCATCACAGTGTTTGAGAAGGGCATAAGTCTAACCCCACACTTGACCCCAGACAACCCAAAGCTCCAAACCACCCTGGTCCTCCAAATCTGACCTGGATAGATAAAACAAGTAGAGAAAACTTCCAAAGCTAAGCATCCCAGTCCCCCATCTCATAGTTCACTTGTAATGAGGAGCCTGGCAGGGAAGCTCCCACACAGCACACACCTGAGCAGGTCCAGACTCATCATCAGCCTCAGGAGAGCAACATCTCCACCATATAGAAGCCTTGGGTGCGTCCACTGGTTTGGTCTTCGCTGTTGATACGATCGCTGTGTCTCGGTTCAGACCATTTAGTCTGGCTACTCGCTCGAGATCAGTCGTGGGCTCACCATTTACTGTGGGTCCAAGGATGGTCGATAATGTCTTAATTGAGCTCAGCAAGTGCTAGACAGAGTGAAAGGCAGCTGACAAGGTTTTTTGCTTGAAGCAACAGAAGCCACACCTTGCTAACTGGAAATGGATGAGAGTCTTATCAGTAAGCTCAGGGAAAGTGGCAAGAAAGTGAAGGATGGTTTCTACCATCTGACAGATAGACCCGGGAAGGAACACAGCTGAAACCATACCACATCCATCAAGTGAGGACACCATTTCCAGACCTGATTCCTCTGCTGCCATCACGGCAATTGAACAACCATCGCCCTGGGCAGTGTGCTGGCTCACTCTGCAGATGCGGTGTTCCGAGATGACTAAGCTTTGATTCTGACCACATCTCTCTGTCAGGATTGAAGGTGGCTGGGTCCTGAATCTTTCTCTTCCTTTAGTGAGACCTTGTCCTCTGCCAACACTCATATAATGGAATTGTCTCCCAAATGAGAAAGGAATTGATCTGGTTCCTGGATCCAGTTGCTGAATAGTAAAATATTCACTGTAAAGAGAAATTTTTAGAAAGTATGATGTGAGCAATTCCTTAAGTGACTCTTGGTGATTTGATATTCCTCTGTTGAGAATTCTGTTTATGTTACATATTATATATTATATATGTGTATATTATATTACATATATGTATTGTATCTTTATATATTTTGGATATTAGCCCTCAGTCAAATGTAGAGTTGATGAATATCTTTTCCCAGTCTGTAGGCTATTCTTTTGTTCTGTTGACAGTATCTTTTGCCTTACAGAAGCTTTTCAGTTTCATGAGGTCCCATTTATTACTTCTTGATCTTAGAGCCTGGGCTGTTGGTGTTCTGTTCAGGAAGTTGCCTCCTGTGCCAATGAGTTCAAGGCTCTTCTCCACTTTTTCTTCTAACAGATTTAATGTGTCAGGGTTTATGTTGAGGTCACTAATCCAACTTGAACTTTAATTTTGTGCAGGGTGATAAATATGGATCTATTTTCACTTTTCTACATGTAGACATCCAGTTAGACCCGCACATTTGTTGAGGATGCTGTCTTTTTTCCATTGTATGGTTTTGGCTTCTTTGTCAAAGATCAAGTGTCTGTAGGTGTGTGGGTTTATTCTTGGTCTTCAATTTGATTACATTGATCCACCAGTCTATTTCTATGCAAGTACTGTGCAATTTTTATTACTGTTGCTCCATAGTACAGCTTGAGATCAGGCAACATCCTTGGTCATCAGGGAAATATAAATCAAAATGACTCTGAGATTCCATCTTACACCTGTCAGAATGGCTAAGATCAAAAACTCAAGTAACAGCACATGTTGGCAAGGATGGGGAAAAAGGGGAACACTCCTCCATTGCTGGTGGGAGTGCACACTTGTACAACCACTTTGGAACTCAATCTTGTTATTTCTCAGAAAATTTGGAATACTGCTACCTCCAGACCTAGCTATACCACTCCTTGGCATATACCCAAAAGATGCCCAACCGTTCAACAAGGACATTTGCTCAACTATGTTCATAGCAGCCTTATTCATAAAAACCAGAGTCTGAAAACAACCTAGATGTCCTTCAACCAAAGAACGGATAAAGAAATTGTGATTCTTTTACACAGTGGAATACTATTCAGCTATTAAAAACAAAATCTTGAAATTTGTGGGCAAATGGCTGGAACTAAAAAAGATCATCCTGGGTGAGGTAACCCAGACCCAGAAAGACATACATGGTATATACTCATTTATAAAATGGACATTAGCCGTATAATACAGGATAACCATACTATAATCCACAAAACCTAAAGACGCTAAATAACAAGGAGGACCCAAGGAAGGATGCTTAATTCTCATTCAGAAGGGCAAATAAAACAGACACTGGAAGGGCTTGAAGAGAGGGAAAAGGACAGGAGCCTACCATAGAGGTCCTCTGAAAGACGCCACACAGCAGGGGGTCCAAGCAGATGCTAAGACTCACAGCCAAACTTTGGGGCAGAGTGCAAGGAGTCATATGGAAGAGTTGTGGGATGGAAAGACCTGAAGGGTCTACAAGGAGAACAACAAAGCCACATATCTGGGCCCGGGGGGGAGGGACCTGCAGAGACTGATGCATTAACCAAGGACCATGCACGGAGAAGACCTAGAGCCCCCTGCTCAGATGCAGTCAATAGACAGCACAGTCTCCATGTGAGTCCCATAACATGGGGAGTAGGGGCCGCCTCTGACGTGGGCCTTGTTGACCACTCTCATTGATCACTTTCCCCTGGTGGGGGCAGCCTTGCCAGGCCACAGAGGAAGAGGATGCAGGCAATCCAGATGAGGAGAGTTCCCCCTTTCTGAAGACAGTTACCTCTGTTTAGGGGGCCTTAGCTTCAGTCCATCCCTGGTCCTTGATTGATGCTTCAGTCTCCACTGGCCTCTCTGGGCCCTGGTTAGTTGCCTCTGTTGGTCTTCTTGTGAAGCTCCTGTCCCCTCCAAAGCCTTCTAACCTCCTCCCCGCCCCCCGACTTTTCCACAAAACTCCCTATGCTTTGCCCAATGTTGGCTGTGAGTCTCAGCATCTGTTTCGATCTGTTGTTGGGTGGAGCCTCTCGGAGTTGAGTTCCATTCTTAGCACCCACATTGGGCAGTTAGTTTCACAACTGCTTTTAGCTCCAGCTTTCCAGGAAGAGGGTTTCTGATGCTCTCTGCTGCCCCCTGTGGGCACTTCACACACACACACCCAGGACATTTAAAAATTTTTTTCTTTAAAGGAAGATCATCCCGAGTGAGGTAACTCAGAACCAGAAAGACACACATGACCAGGAGCCTAGCAGCGTTGTGCTCTGAGAGGCTCCACCCAGCAGTGCCTCGAAACAGATGCTGAGACTCACAGCCAAACATTGGGCGATCTGTAGGGAGTCTTGTGGAAAAGGGAAGGGAAGGAGAAAAGGGCCTGAAAGGACCTGCTGAGACTGAAGCATGAAGCAAGGATGGTGCATGGACTAGACGTAGGCCCTCCACACAGATGTAGCCAATGGGCAGCTCAGGCTTCATGTGGGTCCTCTAGTAAAGACAGCAGGGACCCTCTCTGGCATGGACTCTGTTGTCAGCTTCTCAATTACGTCCCCCTGGCAGGACTGCTTCAACAGGCCACAGGGGAAGAAGATGCAACTTGATGAGGTAGGGTGGGTGGGAAGGGGGCATCCTCTTTTTTTTTTTTTTTTTTTTTTTTTGAGGAATAGGGGAGAAAAGAGAGAGAGGGAGAGACGAGGACTGAGAGGTAAGGAGGAATTAGGCTATGACAAGGATAAAAAGTGAATAAATAAATAAATAAAAATTTAAAAAAGAAAACTTACAACCTACTCCTTATAAGATTAGGTAAAAATATTAAACAAATTACCAAATAAGGTAACCATTAGTCTGAGATGGGCATTAAGCAGGAGGTCTTGCTAGCCACTAACCAAGGCAGGCAACTTCAAGGTTTCTTTTCCTTTATCTTCAGGGAAACCTTCATGTACAGGCTGAGTATGCCCAGAGGTATTCCTGTTCATCACTTTAATGTTTCGAGCATATATCCTATGACCTTAAACTGGGAATGCATGGGAATGCACTCATTAACCAAGCACGATCGAGTTATGGGGACCTGAGTTCAATCCCCAGCACCTGCATGGAAAAGCAAACAAACAAAAATGGCTGTGCCTGTTTGTAACTGCAGCATGGGGGAGGGGCAGCCAGACTAGACTACACAGCAAACTCCAAAGGATAATGCCAGAGGTTGTCCTTTGGGCTCCATACAATGGATACACATGGGTGCAAATGGGCCTGCGTGCAATGAGACAGAGACAGGGAGAGAGACAGAGGGGGAGGGGGGAACTATTAAGTTCCAGATCCTGTTCAGAACACCAAATGTATTCTTTCCTGCTCTAGTGTTTTCTCGGTCCTAAGCCACTGCCACCATGGTCATACAGGACTATAACAGCGCCCACTTCTTCCTACGCATGAGCTCAGACCTCAGAGAACACGTGCAACACCAAAGGGCAGGCTGCTGAACTGAGCAGCCACTGACCAGGGGCTGCGCT